>NW_022900914.1:58527565-58548568 GCF_012274545.1 Fukomys damarensis
GCATCACTATAGTATGATTTTTTAAATTCTTTTGTAATAGCTGAGTCAAAGAGTAGCTCTATTTTTAGTATTTTGAGGAATTCCATACCGATTTCCATAGTGTTACACCATCTTACCCTCCCATCCCCCCCAGTACAGAAGGATTTCCTTTCTTTTTCCTCATCCTCACCAACATGCATTGTTCTTTGTGTTGTGTTTTTTGTGCATGTTTGCAGTCCATAATGCTTACATTTAAAAATATAATTTATATGCTAAGTGAAATAAGCCAAACACCAAAAGAAAGCTACCACGTGACTTTACTTTTATATAGAATCTGAAAAATTCAAACTCTTGGAAACAGAGAGTAGAATGGCAATAACTAAGAGGCTGCATGGCGGTGGGTTTGACACGTCAGTCGAAAAATACAAAATCTCATTTGGAATAAATTTAAGATATCTCATGTTTAAGGTAATAATATAGTTAATAATACACTGAGAGTCTGGGGATTTAGCTCAGTGGTGCTGCCACCTGCCTCGCAAGCACAAGGTCCTGAGTTTAATCCTCAGTACAAAAAAAAAACAAAAAGATACAAAAAATAATAATACAATGAATAATTCAATGTTACTAAGAAAATAGATAAGTATATAAGGTAATGTATGTGTTAATTAGTTTGATTTAATCACGCCACAATGCATCTATATTTCAAATATCATGTTGTAAACCATAAATATATACAATTTCTATTTGTCAATCAGATGATAGACAGATAGATGATAGATTAATTGGCAGATAGAACTATATAAGATTACCCCACAGGTAATATTGGTTAGGACAGCAGGGAAGAAATGGAAGTGAAGTCAGGGACAGAATGTGCCCTCCCCTTAAAGGGAGAAAAGAAATGGAAACATGAGCAGAAAGAGACCCTTTTCTTCTACCCTCATGCCTAAAAATAGCTACTATATTTGCCTTTTCTTAAAAAAAATAAACAGGGGGCTTTCATTTAGAAGGTTTCATCATTCCCCACTCATTTCTCCTTGTACTGTCCACATGACAGCTCCTCCCATCCAGCTCAGCTCACCTTTTCCCTCGGACCCCTGAAGCTTCTTTCTCTCTACACCCCAACCCTAACTCCGGACCTCATTTTCTGTTCCCTAAACACCACAGGATTTCTTACATCTCTGTCATTACTCATGATATTACCACTTTTGGTTTAATCTTACTTAGCTCAAATATCATCTTATGGCATTGTTGCCAAAACAATTAAGCTTAAAGCTACTCATCATGTAAGGAAAGCTGGATGCAAACAGCTGGATATCCAGCCTAATATGTATCTCTAATGTATCTTTGGATCTTTTATTTAACTTCTGTGAGTCTCCATTTCTTGATCTGTGAAGTAGGGTCAACTATATCTCATTGCTTTTATTTCTGATAATGTAATTTAAAACCTATGAAGGGCTCTTCTCTTCTTTCCAGTGGTCCGTATGAAGTATCAGTTTAATATAATGGAAAAAATAACGATGTTTCAAATGCAAATAGTGTAATATTTCAAATGCATATAGTGTCAGTATTTTTAAATATTTTATGTTATAGTCTCTCATTTGCTCTGCAGAAGAATTCTTGTTATCCATTAGGGTAATGTGAACTGAAAAGGACAAAGTCAAGACTCCAGTTGACTTCAACAATAAATTTATTATGTATTTTTACAGAAGTTCCAGGATGGAATTAAACTCCACACCTGGCTTAATCAGTCAATAACGAAGGTGCTGCTTTGTCATCTTCTATCCTCAATAGGGGCTCTGTCATGTGACTGTTCTCCTCGGAGACACAAGAAGATGGCCAATGATAAATAGAAATACATATTGCTTTGCCAATATGTACCTAGAGAGATTCTCCTCACTAACCATACACACTCCCTCTTTTCAGTCTGATTAGAACAATTTAAAAAGTGCTCACCACCCTCTTCCCCTACCAGGGGGAAATGCAATGCACTGATCAATACACAGATAACCTAAGCAACATGCATTTGGGGAAAACTGATGTTAGTGAGGATGCACTCTCTGTTTTAGAAAGAAAATAAGTAATTAATACCCATCCTGGAACTGCAGCCAAGGCCCTGACCCCTTCACTCCTAATCTTGTTATTTGGAAGCTTAGACACCTTATTGGTTCATTTTTCCTAAGCTTCCAAGTAACATCAAACTGTACAATCAAAGCACAAACAAATAAATATGTATATGTACGTATGTGTGTATCATATGTAGTATGTATATATAATATGCATATATGATAATCATGATACATATAGTATATGCATTACATGATTTAATAGATATATGTTCACATAAAATGGATTTCAGAGAGAAATAAGCTATCAAGTCACAGAAAGAGATGGAAGAACCTTAAATGTATATTGCCAAATGAGAGAAGCTAATCTGAAAAATCTATATACTGGTACAATATGATTCCAGATATGTAACATTCTGGAAAAGGGAAAACTATGGAGGCCATAAAAACATCCATGACTGCAAGGTTTGGGGGTGTAGAGGGACGAACAAGCAGGTCACAGATAACTTTCACAGCAGTGAAATTATTCTATACGACAGCACATTGGTGGATCATGTCCACCATTCTGTACCTTATACAAAATGTATAACACCAAGAGTGAACCTAATGAAGTAACCACAGGTAAACTACGGAACTCTAGATGGTATGTTTGACTGTAGTTCACTGACTAACAAACCTACCAGTCTGTGCAGGATGCCGATAAGGGAGGAGGCTGTGTATGGAGTGTGGGAGGCAGCAGATACATAGCAATTCCCTGTACTTTGTGCTCAATTTTGTTGTGAATTCAGAACCACTCTAAAATATAAACCTATTTTTAACAAAGAAAAGAAAAAACTGACATAGAGCTTTATCATGCTTTTATTTTGTAGCTCAAGGACATCATCAAAGTTACTTTCCATCTCTACCATCTCAAAGTTACTTTTTTTCTCTACCATCTGCGAGATGGCTTCAAAATATGAGCTCCATTCGAGACAATAACTAAAGCCAGAAAAGGAACACTGTTTTCCAGCATCTCTTCCTTAAGATGAGAAGTATTTCAGCAAACTTTTAGGACAGAGTCACATTGCAAGCCTATCCTAAACAAAGCACTGGATAAGAGGTTGAGATCTCTAGGTTTTAACCAGAATTTATCCAATCATACGGGCAGCTACTTAAATGTAAGTCATGGTTCTTTTAATAAAAACTAGAAGGATTGGGGAATGAATACTAGAGAAAAAAACAGCTGTCCCTAGAGAAAGAAAACAGTTACTTCCTAGGAAGCTTTTCCACTCTTGCCTTTACTTTTCCTCAATGACCATTTAGAAAGAGCCCATAGGACATGGGTTCTCTGAGGTCAAAGCTTCCCCAAAACTGCAGAGGCCCTGAATAAGGACCTGAATAAAGAATGTTGTTTTTGTTTTTGTTGTTGCTACTGCTGCTGTTGTTTACATCTGAATAAGCCATAAACCAATCCAGTACCATACACTTTTTGAAAAAGGCAACTTTAGAAAACGGTCCACTTTCGTTAAGATTGAGTGACCTGTAGTAGACAAAACTGGCGCTTTCAGAGGCAGTGACTTGGGCAGGGGCTTTGCTGTTCGCGCCAGCAATATCAAACCCAACACTCCACTTGGCAAGAATCTCACCCGCATCTTCACGACACTGTTATTTGGTCACACCAACCCTAGGTTTAGAGAGCACAACCCGGTCTTCAGAGGTCAGCTCCTCACCTCCAAAGCGGAGCTGCTTACTCCTATGTTAAGGAGAGCAAGAAGCCACATGACCGTGAAGACACATCTTGCCATCACATGTTATCACAGCGGCTTTCATTTGTCCGGGCACCAGAAACACTTACGCAATTCCACAGCACTAGGTGGTTTCCATATCTCTAGGAGGCATAGACAACTCATTGAGAACTGCGGTGAGTCACAAAGCACAAGATTTAGGCTACACATAATTCTTTAGTTTTTAAAGATACAGTTACTCAAAAACCTATTTTTTAATTTTCTATAAGAATAATCTCACATAGTACATGTGTACCAATTCCCCCAAATGAAAGTTATGTGTCACAAACCTATACCAATAAAAAATAATTTTCTATCACTACTTCCAGGCAGGACCCAAACACTCCAGAGTTATTTAGATATGACTGTTGATTACTGTAGGAAATGGAGGAAAATGTTTGAACCACTTCCCAGTTAAACGATATACTAAACAGTCCTCTTCAGGAACCAGAGAAGGTGAAAGAGTTTTATGATGCCTGTATACAAAATTCATTATACAGTCAGTGTCTAATAAGCCTAAACTTCCAGTTTTCAGATGGAACAGATGTTCTTTACGGTTTACTAAAATTACTGCTTGAAGCGTACATTATCAAGTTACAATATCACACTCTTCTGTCTCTTCGAGCTTTCTGTAGCTGCTTCACTGTTCGACCTTAAAAATCCTCACCCCAGTTACTCTGGATAAGTGGGGATGCTGTGTCATAATGCACAATCAACATAAATAAAACAATTCAGCACAGATGTGACCTGAATACACATTTAGATTCTGCTAATCGTGCAAAGCAGTGGCACAAAGGTTTCAAGGTCAGAGAAACCAACAGAGAGTTTGCTCTGCGGGAAAAAAAACAGAAGAGGCTACGCTGCGGCTTCTTATTGTAGCTGCTCATTTTCAGAGTTGTGGCGAGCTTGCCACACTGAAGACGATGCACAGGCCGGCCACTCCAACTGCTTTTCATCAGCTCACCAAGGGAAAAGTGGGATTGCTTAAAAAAAGTCCTGAAATGTAGATTTAAGACATGTAAACTTGGTCCAGTCTAAACTCTCCTAGAGATAGATGAAACTATGGAAGGAAAAATATACAGAGCTGCACATTCAGCTAAGTGCATGTGAAATCTGGTCATGGGTGGTTGAATACTTTATTTAACTTAACTTAGCCTGTGACCTTCATTTTCGTGATCTGAGTCAAAAACCACCACTTGATCCTGCTTTCCAACAAGAGAGAAAAATAAGTATGGTCTACGGGCTCTTTCTCCTAAGATCAGTGGTGGATGGGAGAACTACCGGGAGAAACCTTTGCAACCCTAGACAGAGACAACTGTGGGAAACATTCACAAAGAGAGAAGGTTATTCGAAGTTTTGTGCAGGAAGAGGACGAGAGTTCTAAAGTAGACAAGAGCCAGTCAGTAAAGGAGAAATGGAGAAAACATTCTGAGCTTGTCTCTTGCCTTGAAACTATAGGTGCTGCCTCAAGATGGAGACCACTGGAACAGGTGGCAGCTCTGCAGACACACTTAGAAAGTGAGCTGAGAGAGGCGGGTACAGAGAAGCAGGCATTGAATCCCGTCTCTTTCCTTCAAACCTCACGGTGAGTTATAATCTAGGAAATCTCTTCTCCCCTCCACGAGGGTAACGTGAAGCAGCTGTTAATAAAATAAGTGTTGGAGGAGTTGTTTTTGAAAAGTACACTGGTTTTCTGTAGTTTCTTACTTTAGAGATTTCCTGCATCATCTTGTGAACTCGCTGGTACTGACATGAATATAAAAATGTTGAGTTTTTTATCTTAACAAAGACCTTAAAAACAGATGAGAACAATCACTTCAAAAGCAAACACTAAACTAGGTGACAGATACCATGAGACTTAGTGGTATTAAAGAAAATGGAAACAAAATGATATAATAAACATAATAAAGAAGATATTGCTTTTTAATGAAAAAAAAGAGATATTGGAAGTAGTGAAGAAAAAGAGAGAGAGAGAGAGAGAGAACTCTACAAAACACCACGTGAAGTCAAGGGAAAGAGCAATTCGTATGAAAATCAGAGATAAACAGAAAATTCCAAAAGCTCTGGAGAGAGAGGATATTACTGAAAAGGGAACAAAAATAGACACCTCAGACCTTTAAAGTAACAGTAGTGGAGGTGAGATCTCAGTAAGGAAATCTTTTAAAGAATTAAGGAAAATAAACATAAACCTGGATTATTTCACATATACAGAATCAGACAGTGCATTGTCTTTTGTGCCTGACTCCTTTAATTCAATATTAAAATGTTTATTATCCATGTTATAATTTTGGTCAATATTTCGTTTCTTTTCATTTTCTGAAAAATATCACACTAGGTTTATATATTTCTTTATCCATTTACCATTTAATGGACATCTGGATTATTTCCCTAGCATGAACAATTCCACTATGAACACGTGGGTTCACGTCTTTACGTAGATCTATATTTTCTTTTCTCTTCAGAAGATTCCTTCTAATGGAATTCTGCATTATACAGTAAGTTCTTATTTAACTTTGTAACGCAATGCTTAACTTTTTCCTGTGATTTCATCATGTTATGTCCTCATCATTGATTTATAAGGCTCTTGTTTTCCCACATTCTCACAAATACTTGATATTATCTGACTATTTTATTGTAGTTATTCCATTGGGTGTAAATTATGCCTAATTACAAACATAAACTGCATTTGTCTAATGACTACTGATGTTTAACATCTTTTTATGTGCTTATTAGTCATTGATGTATCTTTGCTGAACTATTTTTTGAAGTTTTTCAGGCAGTTTTTAATTGGGCTCTTTTTCCTACTGTTGAGATTTTGCAGGGAGGCTTTTTTGAAACAGGGTCTCACTATGTAGTTGAGACTGACCTGGAACTCACATGATGGTCTCAAACTCACAGTGATCCTTCTGCCTCAGCCTCCCAAGTGCAGGGATTACAGGCATGTAACACCACATGTGGCAAGAATTTTTTGAAGTGCACAAATTTTCTTTATGCTGCTGAATTCCAATTTATCAAAAATTTTTCCCTTACAGCTATGATTTAGGTGTTGTTTTAAAATACATTGCCTAACTCAAGATCAAAAAGATTTTACTTTATGTCTTTCTAAAAGTACATATTATTAAATCATACTTATGTTTATGATCTCTTCTGAGTTAATTTTTGTGTATGGTGTGAGGTAAAGGTGTAGGGTTATGTGCATGTGTGTATGGGTGTGGAAGTGTGTTTAGATACCTAATTATCATAAGGTCTTTTTGTCAAACAGACATAGAAACAAACTTGCTTTTTTATTTTAAATTCAAAATAGAGTTTCCCTGTGATGAAAGAAAGCAGAGAAAAGGAAGGTAGAATAAAGAAATATAAATTACCATCAAAATCTGCTTTCACAGGCCAGGTGTGGTGGTGCATGCCTGTAATCCCAGCTCTCAAGAGGCTGAGTCAGGAGGATCGCTGTGAGTTCAAGACCAGCCTGGGCTACATAGTGAGTTCCAGGTCAGTCTCAACTACATAATGAGACATTGTCTCAAACCAACCCCCCAAAAATTATATATGTATGCTTTCACTGTTGGATGATATGTTCACCAGCATATATATTATTAAAAACAAACCAGCAAAAGTTTCATTTACCAATGCAGATAGTATGTTAAGAATTACAGAGCTCATTAAATCCAATTATTTACACCTGAAATCTGAAAAAAATAATAAAGTGAAGTCAGTGATGCACAACTAAGGGAGCTGTTTTAATGATCATATATACAAGTACAGTGGGTGCCATGTGATAGATGTGCAGCCCACCAATGGTTTCTTGATTTTTTTTTTAACCCTCGCTGAGTTTATTGGTACATTTTAGGTATACGGTACAGTTACATTCATCATTAGGATCTTGTACCTTTACATGACAGGTCTTGGTTCTCATTTTTTTCCCATACCCCTGCCCTGCCTTCACCCCTCCTCCCTTCCCTATTTTTTGTATTTACAAAAACTTCAGGGGAAAGGAAATAAGGGAAAAGAAAAAAAATATGAGAAAATGAAAAAAATGGAAATAAGGTCTCTTGATTATTTATGAAAGTATTATTTGAAATGTGGAGGAGAAAATGAACTCATTTTAGAATAAAATATATATAACAATTTTCTGGATTTGGATTAGTCCCAAAAGGTGGGCTATTAAAAATCGCTCATCATTCAAACCACCATCTAGCTCGGAGAGTCCCTGTGAGTGTACATGTTAGTGATCTACCTCTAGCTAATACACTGAAAGAAGAAATTATGTTTTTCATCACTGCTCTGGTGGCTTTGCCAACACTGGTTTTAAAAACAACAAAATCCTGGTCTAAGTAATTTAGAAAATTTTGTCATTAGTCAAAGGGTTTCTCTATATTAGGCAGCTGCACTCTCCAAAGCAGCCCCTCTCAGGCACAAGCCTACTTCCTGATGCTGCCACCTCACAATTCTACCTATGAGTCCAGACACCAAGAGGGACAAAGAAATCTCTCTGTCTTTCAATATCTGCCTAGGAAAATAAAACTGATTTTAGGTAGGCATATACAGTAAATATTATCCTCTATAATGAAGACCAATATTATAGTATCAGATGTATGGCAAGAAAAACACTCAGATCTGTTTAAATTTTAAATCTTTCATCTCAAGGCTTATAACTAAAAATTGTGATAGCCCAGTCATTGTGCTGTGACCACAGAGAAAAGCATACATTTAGTAAGTAAAAACTGAAATCATCTGCCCACTCATAATAATAATAGTGAGACACACTGAGAAATTCTTAAATGCTTAGATTCTTTATTCATTAATAAAAGTTAGATCATACGCTAAGCTATTAGAATAACTCTCCGAATAAATACATGCTTGGTCCTAGAAAGACATTAACTCAAAGATATAACATAGCAAAACAAATAAACAAAATTACAGACATCAGAAACAGCCCCACTGATCCTATGACTCATTTTCATCATATTCCTAAGAAGCAGCATTGTTAAGGGTATGGCAGAGATAATGTCTCTAAACCCCATTCCCAGTTCATGTTTTATTTTGTCCCCCACTCTCACCAATTTTATCTTGATTATTGTCCTGTTTCCTTCTTGTGTATTCCCTGTATTTAATAAACATGGGGTTGCAGGTCTCTGAGTCAGAAATCCACAGGACCCACTAGGTTTTCCTTCATGCCTGACCAAGTATCAAATCAATCAAAATAATCTGCTGATTCTATCTCCTTATTATCTCTTGAACCTGCTTATTCATCATTGTCGCGGCTGCTTTTTCAAGCCTTGTCCTTTCTTGCCTGAAGTACTCCAAGTGTCTTCTGGGCCCTATGCCAGCTTCTTTACCCTCTTCAATACATTCTCAAAGCAGTTAGTGAGCTTGCTGAAATTCACACCAGGCCTTCAATGACTCCCCAAAGAGAGGATGATGATGTTTAAACTCCATAGCCTGGCATCAAAGAACCCACCTGAGCAGACCCATTCTTAATGCCCAAGCTTATCTCTTTCCACATCCCTCCTTACACTTCCCACAACAGTCTGTCTAAGCCAGCACAGGTCAAAAGAAAAAAAAGCATGAGTCACTTTTTGCTTGAAAACTGAAAAACAAAAAAGTAAAATGCATTTTAATAAAATGTTATATTTAACTCCATAAATAAAAATATGAACAATGCAACTTGTGGCATTAACTACTTTTCAAATATTCAATACCCACATGTAGCTATCAGTCCTATACCAGACAGTGAAGGTCTAAGGCACTTTCTTTTGCCTTATTCGTCACTGTTTGCCCATCTCTGGAATTTTCCATATGCTGTCACCTCTGCCTGGGATTTTTGCCTCCCACCTTCCTAACCCATCTGTGTGGACACTATCCCTCCCCGGTTGACCCTTTCCTGACTCACTTTCTCCAAATTGGTATCTCTCTCCTGCATTCCCCAGAATACTCTGAGCTTTACTCAGCATAGAACACATAGGAAATATTGTTTTCTTGTATCATACATATCTTAAAATATCCACCAGTTGGCACAAAATGTAATACATGGTAGATGAAAGATAGATGGCAAGCAGGAACAACTTTTGCCTTTTTCAGGTATACACCCTCCCTCACATGGCCCAAGTAACTCAAAAATGAAGAGCCCTTTTTCAGCTCCTGGGGTGTAGTGTAAGTCTTAGCCAATGAATCATGATATTTTCCTGTGCATTGCTATTGGTTCCAATGGTCATGTGAACTAAATGGGACCAATCAGATTAAAACAAAAGAGATCTTCCTAGAATTAAGGCAGAGGGTCCTGTTTTCTCTTTACAGTATGTGACCAAGAAAATGTGCCATCACTAATGCACAAGCAGCCTCTCTATGAAAAGCCCTCCAACGATTAACGAAAAAAACATGGGGCCATGAAGTAACTCAGCATTAAAATCTACACAGCATTTAGATTTGAAAGTTTACTAGAAAATATATTTCATAATTTGTAAAGCTATCTTGACATTAGTTTTCACTTGAAATTAGTTTTTAAATTATCTACAGCCAAAGTATACAAGTGATCGCGTTAGCTTATGTTAAATGAATGCTTATTATGTGACAGACATCATTCTGGGTATTTACATAAAATATCTTTTTGCCAACAACCCACATGAACTTAGTAGTTTTCATGTCTTTCAAATTTTACTTCTCCTTTTTGAAGATTGTTTTCAGAGATAACTTATTCCTGTAATAATGAGAGTGGTTTTTTCCTTCTGCCTCCCCAGTTCAAGGAGCCTTCTTTGCATCTGTTCAGGGGTGCTAAATTCATGCACACCAGGGAGTGCAGTGTGTTCCCCTTCCTTGCCTTTCCTCCCGTGACTCTTGCTACGAAATACCCCCACAATACTGCATAACAAGACAGGGGAGGTGGATAACTGTCTCTTTAGTTTTTATAATATCAAGCCAAACCAAGGCCATCCCAGTGTTCTAGAAAGGACTGCTCGTGATGAAGTGTAGCTGGACCTTGACTGGATGGGAGAGGAGGGTGTGTTCTTTTGTGGGAAAATACTGATGTGCAACTTTGGTGAGCTGTGGCACAGAGATGTTTTTGTAAAACTTGTCTCTCTCTCTCTCTCTCTCTCTCTCTCTCTCTCTCTCTCTCTCTTCTCCCCCCCCCGAGAGATACAGAGATGTTTGTAAAACTTGTCTCTCTCTCTCTCTCTCTCTCTCTCTCTCTTCCTCCCTCCCTCCTTTATTTGCAGTCAGATTGGGGTTATGTGACTAAGTTTGGCCACAAAAATGTGAGCATATTTGAATTAGCCACACCAGGCCTGGTCCTTCTAGCAATCCCACATAACTGTTCACATTCAGCCATAAATATCTTGCCTGCCTGATAATAGAAGCATCACAAGGTAGATGATGCCAGAATCCTCAAGGAAGGTACTGCTTCAAGAGGAGCTCAACTTCCATCAGACTGAAACATTAACAGGAGGTCTTACTACATTAAGCCACTGGGATTTTTCGGGTGTTCTCTTGAAGTAGCCAGTGTTACATCTACTGACTGGAATACTACTTGAGAAATGTTTGTTCAAAGAGCGAATTGGATCATACAGAATTACCCATAGTGACTTCTGCCAGAATAACTCAAAAGATAAAATCAAACTAAATTAAACTCAAGATTGTATGCTTTACTACTCTATAAAGAATTCTACAGCGCCTGTATCTGGGATTGGTCACTCCTAAAGGCTTAGCATTAAACACATACATGGCACAAGGCATGCATTTAGTAAACAGTTATTGCTCAGTTTCCTAAAAGGGAATTGTCAGCTAAGTAAATGCTGAGAATATCCCAGAGTCTTCTTTAAGACTGATTTTATGAGAGATATGTACTCTTCAGAATCATAATTTATCTTATATTTTATGCTTTTCCTTGTTTTTCAACTGCTGTCCACTCATTATAGTTGTATTACAACCAGAAAAAAATTAAAAATTAATTTTCAGAAGTTAAAAATGAACGTTGGATAATAGAAGAAAGCAAAACATAGTATTAAATTAAAAGCAAAGTAACAAAACAAATACTAGAGAAACCAAGGAATATATTTTGAAGCATTAGCTATAATAACAGTCATTATGAAAGGGTTCTATCAAGAAATAATTCAAGCAAATGCACACAATTACAAGAGAAACTAGCCTGGAGTTCCTCTTCTCATACTTTAAAGGAAAAATAAAATGTTCAGGACTATTTTAAGCTCCCAGAAAATTAGCTTCTATCACCTGAAATCAGAACACATGATTTAACACTTTGATCTTTAATAGACTAGAATAAAATACAGGGTGCCTTTTAATCCAAAGTGGGAATTAAGGAAGGTTAGAGTACCTATTCTGAGATTTAGAAAGTAAGCTAGAGATGACAGGCAAGGGGAGCTAGAAACCTGGAAGGGATAAAGGATTCTGGAGAATCAGACCTCCTGTACTTTGATTTAGTGTCTCAGCATCTTATTCCCTCACAAGTATTTATCTTTAGGTTTTGTGGGAAGAGTGTAAATTGCACATAGGAATTAATTAATTTAATGCTTCAGTGTCCTACCTAATCAAATTATAAATCACTTTCTCAGACTATATCTCTTACCATCATGACATCTGTAAGAGCAAATTTAGATTAGGTTATTGATTAAGTGTGGGGAGGGTAAGAGATGTAAAGTGGGGAGTGACTGCCAGGCTTGGCTATGAACAATTGGGTGGCTAATGGTGCCATTTATTGTGGCGGTCCACACATCCTAAAGTGTATAGAAATCACCTAAAGAGCATTTAACTCCTTCAAACCCCTGGTCCACCCGCTAAAATTCTGACCGTAGATTTAGAAAGGTCTGGGAATTTAGTATTTTCCTAAAAGTTCCCTTGGATGATTCTGGTGCAAGTAAGTAGAGGACTACTTTTTGAGGAATTTATATGTTGGAATGATCCTGGAAAAGGAACAGATTGAGAAACAAAGATTCTAAGTTTTAGCTGCAGAGAAGACTTCTGCTGATGTGAATCTGAATGTTTTCTCTCATCTATCTCTAAGCCAGCCCTGGAGAAGAATGAAAATCGAGGTGTGCACAGCCAGGACACTGAAAGAATGCCCAAACTATTACTACAGGAGTGGCTCTGGGGACCCAGGAACAATGGGAACTTGCACAAAGATGTCTACCCCAAAAGTTGTATCCTCCAAGCCTAGAAAGGAAAGAAACAGATGGAATAAACCTAAGAAAATGAGGCCGGAGACCTGCAGTCATGTGAGTGCTGTAATTACCCATTTGCCACACAGATACTTTAACATTTGTCCTCTGTGCTTTACAGTATCTTCCAAACATGAAATTCCTCACATGATTTCAGGTGTACAGAGTTCCTGAGTCCATCTCCTGCTGTTAGAACAAAACACTACAGACTGGATTATTTATAAATAGAGGTTCCTTTGGCCCACAGTTGTGCAGGGTGGGAAGGCTATGAGCACGGCCCTGGCATTGGCGAGTGCATTCCAGCTGCGGAAGATGAAAATGAGCATCTGTAAGACGAAAAGAAAACCGAGTGTCGACTCGATATTTTAAAAGGAACTTACTGCTGAGTAAGGGTGCAATTGTAAGGACCAAGACCAATGGCCTAACCACCTTTTAAAAGCTCCACTTCTTAATACTGTTACAAATGGCAATTAAATTTTAACACACATTTGATGAAATAAGGCAAAGAATGACAGGCACTGTTGTAGGGTAAGAGGAGCAGAGGGACACTCAGATAAAAATACACAGTGGCGGCTAACAATACAAAGATCGCTAGCAAATAGGGCAAGTAACTTATGAGAAGGGAAATGTAGAACCTGCAGCTGACAGGGGAACTGAGCTCAGTTAAATTAACCTAGCTGCTCAGACAGTAGGAATCAGTCATGGCAAGGCGGAAGAAGAGCCCTGTTGCTGTTCACGCCATTCATTGGTTCTAAGAGTTCTGACAGATAGAGGTTTAACATTTCATTTACATGTATAAAGATCGAATCCTTAAAGAACTATAAAGTGCTACTTTTGAGAATCTTATGGGTGCAAATCACTCCTTAATTTCCAGATAAGTATCCTCAGACAATTTTCTCAATTTAAGGGAGTGTAAGAAATACGTAAAAGCCACGCAGGAGGTGGTGATTCACTTCTCCTGTGGGACATGAGAAAAAATTGAGCAAATTATGAAGCACTATTAATAGTCACGAAGGAGAAAAATTTTGAATCAAATACAAAGAATATACCCATATTGCCTTCATGTTCAGTAATTTTTTAGCAATTTCTCTTTTAATGGCTCCAATACAATCCCACTCCTTTTGGCACCAGGAAGCTTCATTAACATATTCGTACTTTCATTGAATTCTAAAATTGAAAAGATCAGTTTGAGTCCAAGAAAAAGAATATTTAGAATATTTCAGCTCACTAACTACTTAGTGCATAATTCGGTCTCCATTTAATATAACCTCAGGGCAGAATTCTATTTTCAAAATCAAACATTTCAGTTGTTCTTCCCCCTGTTAAATAAGCCAAGTGATGGACGATTCTCCTTTTAAAACTGACCAAAAATATGTAAATTTTAATTGCGTGTCAAATAACAGATTTAAAAACAATAAAAATAAATGGTTGGAATTTTCATTCACCCTTGAAAGACCAGGAAATTGGTGTTTTAGTGCATTTAAATGGAATAAAAATACTCTGATTCATTAGAGAACAGGTTGCTATGTAATTACTTACAGTGTTTGGCACTAACACACTCATTACTTAGTCCATGATACTTTTATGAAGATGTGTAAACTCTCTGGGCGTGAGTCCACTTTTTAAAATCTGGTTTCTCTGAAACAAAGAAGTGCTTGAGGGCAGAAAGCTGTAAAAATAAAATAACTGACTGCAGAGAGTCACCTGTGGAGTGGCATACATTCTGGAGAATTTTCAAGGCAGAAGACAACAGGACATCAAACCGCATGTGCACAGAAGAGCTGCAGCGTTTAAATTGTGAGATGAGGAGGCTTCAAATAAAATTGGAAGCAAATGGATTTAATATAAAATACCATTTAGGAAAACAAGGGTTAGCCAGGGAAGATTATGGGTTGCATTTTGGACCTGCATAGTTGACACGGACATTGCATTCTCAGCCCTTGCTGAGGAGGACTAAACTAATGTCCTACTATCTATGGAGCATAGTAATGACCTTGCTTTATTACTCACCCTTAGACCATTTTCTATCCATCAGAAGAAACTAGGCATGGTGTGAGGTCCTCCTGTAATTGCATTTATTTCACACATCCATTTAAAGTGCTGTAATTGAAACAAGACTCAGAGGGAATATTTCTTTGGCCCAAGCCACCTATTTAGGAAATGGAGAAGGTAAGATTTGAACTCAGACCTGATTGATACCAGGCGCGAGACCTCTGCGAAGCTAACTTCACGGCATGGATTATTCCAAGTCATCAAAAGAGCAAAATCAGGGCAAAATTTGTATGACCCTACAAAGCTTCAAAATGGCATTTATTTGTGATTATTTGCCATATTGTCTAACAGCAGCTTCTCTTGCATTTCAATTTGGCTGCAACACAGAAAAATTACTGAGTTCTGTTTCATTATTGATCTTATTTCTAATACCTATATGTGTGATTCTAGTCAGATAAATTATAAATTGTTTTTTTGAGGACAGAGGAAACATGAAAATCTAGGTCTCCCCTTCTTTGTGATCGTGCATAAAAGGTAATCTTCTTGGGTCAGGAATATAGCTCACTGGTTCCACTGCCTGCCTCGTAAGCTCAAGGACCTGTGTTTGATCCACAGTACCAAAAAAAAAAGGTAATCTTCTCATAAAAGGCTGATCACATTCTCTACTCCTCTGCCTAACTTTTGTACTACTTATGCTCTAGCTTTGTCATTATGTCTCTACCTCAGTATTAACTTCTTTTTCACAAATGATTGTAATAGTACAGTTAATAATTATATAAATAATCATATATACTGATATTGAGCACATTATATGGGTTAGAGCATCAGTTATCAATTATAAAAATGGTACCATGTGACAAACCTCCCTGGAACTCCCTGTAAGCATTTTTTCTTGCAAGTGGACAAGGATCAGACAATTTAAACTCAACTTAAGTGAGTTTGATTCAAAATTTGATTCTTTACAGTGTGTTGGACTCAAGTTTCCCACATGTGCTTTCTCCCTGGTTCTACTGCTGAAGAAACAGCAGTCATTCAAGGGAAGCTCTGCTGCTGGTGATGGCAGAGCACAAAAGACAAATCCAACTGTAAGAGCACATTTCCTGCCTTTTCTGGCATCACGTTTTTCACCAGAACAGAGTGTATGCACAAGCTGAAATCATGGGAAGAATGCTCACCCATGGAGGGATGAAATGCAAATTCACACACATGATAAAGAGAGAGGTAAGGAGTTAGGACCCATAATAAACCTACCGAGAGCAGAAGATGTGATGCTATTTAACACAGTTCTAATTTAAGTAGTACTGGAAAATGGAATTGATGTTCCAATACTTCCCAAAAGGAAAATGGGGTTGGAAAAGACTAAATACACATACATACATTTAGTGTGACTATTTTAAGAGCAAATTGTGAATTACACAAATTTAAATTACACAAACTTAAAATTCTTTTGTATCTGCTAGTTATGACATGGTAGTAAATACAGATATTTACGCTGTACTTCACATCTTATGAAACAGTTTTACATCTGTTTTGTCATTTACCAAAGTAACTGAAATGATTTTGAACATCATTAGGGTCTACTCTAATTCTTCTTTATGTTCATATTATCTAGATACTACCATCTTATTAGGCTGATAACTTTGCTTACACCAAAATCAACTATACATAGCAACCAGTTTTTACCACTTTTCGCTATGCTCATTCTTGATTAAAACTAATATAAAAATTAAAGAAGCAAGGTTCACTTTTGAAAAACCAGGCTACTGTCTAGTATAAATGCAAGTTTTGCATGTTTTACAGCTTAAACTTAACTTAAATTGTTTTGGGTTTTTTCCAATATGTATTGCGGTCCTACTATACGTAATTCACATCATGTTTTGTTAATTTGGCCTGACAGTAGCACGTTGAACACATTTTATTACCTCCACATTACCAATGAGGAAATGGAGTATCCAGGAGGTTAAATAACACAATCACGAACTCATTGAGATTCCCCTGTGAGTCTGTGCTCTGTGAACAGCTAGTCAGTGTAATTAATGTTCTAGTGAACTATATTCTCCGTTCCTGTAATTCTTTGCATTGTCTCACGCCGCCCAAAGTTATGCAGTACTCAGTTATTGCCACAGAACTTCTATATACAAAGAAAGATGTCTGCCTTCTAAGAAAAGACATTTCCTAGATAGACATAGTTTCTCACAATGAATGTAGAAAAAACAAATAGAGATGAGATCAATGAGAGAAGATAAAAGGGGGAATAAAAAAATCCAAATAAAAATTTAGGTCTAAGAACAAAAACTCCATCCAATAGAATAATGAGTATTCATAAATATAATAGGAAATATTATATTTTTATTAAAAGGACTGAATCTCCAGGTTGAAAAACATGTTTAAAAAAAACTAATACAGGATAGTTGACATCAAAATACTTCTCAGGTTGTTTACTTTCGACAGTATAAAAATATTAGTGTTCAACAAAATAAAAATTAAAATGTGACTAACAGTACCCTGGAGGTGGTGAAAGAAAAGATAGGAAATATATGAGAAAGCTATTTTTCTTTTCTGTCATAGCAGGGAGCTTATAATACATAAAATATAAATCTATGAGAATAAGCACCATGGTTCTGAACTTAAAATATTTCTCTTCAACTTAAAAGGGACATTTAGAGAGGAATATTTTTGTGGTGAAGAAATGCTTATCCAAATTCAGTATATCATTTCATTTTAGTATTTTCTCTTTGAAAAATTCAAGTAAAATTACATATTAAAATTATACTTAATTCAGTAATCATATCCAACTTTTATAAAATTGTTTTAGTTTCTGCAGATATAAGCATAGAAAGATGTTAGAGTCACTTTCCTTTAATATTAACCTTAGTTGTTTGTTTCCTGGCTCATGAAAGTATGCTAATTTTTTTCATTTTACACACTTCCTCCTATAATTTTTAATGAATATGATCATTTTATTAAAACCAAAATGAATAATGTTTATAGACATTGAAAGGGTCTCATTCCAATTTTTCAACAAAATATTTCTTTATAATTAGGTAGTTTATGTAATTCAAAAATACTGACTGAACATCTATGGCCATACCACCCTGGACGTGCCAGATCTCGTCATCAAATATTGACTGAAAACTTCATCTGTCCAATGCACTACGCTAGCAACTTTAGGTATCAAAATGAACAACTCTTGCAATAGAAAAAACAAGAATGTAATAAGAGCAATTTCAATATAATGTGCTCCAGGCCAAAAGATAGCTATGCTCAGAGTGCTCACAAGTACAAGAAAGAGCAGTTCTCCAAATCTGAGGGGCTGTGAACAGGCTTCTAGCAAGTGCTTGCACTTGATTTGAGCTTTGAAAAATGGCTAGGAGGAGAAGTAGGAGGAAGAGTCCTCCAGGAAGTCAAATTAGAGGGATCTAAAAGAAGTTTGCAGATTAGATGCTAAAGAATCTATAGAACTAGCAAATAGAATGAATATTCACTTCACACACACACACACACACACACACACACACACACACACACACATTTTTAGGCTGCTGCCTCCCTTTCCTAGTTCACTTCTCCAATGTGTGGTAGACAGACCTGTGTGGAAAATATGACGTAGTGAAGATGTTCATATCTTATCTCTTTCCAGGCTCCTCCAAAAGACAGAGGCAAATAGGATCTCACTTATGATCCAAATTAATAGTTTCTTTGATTTTCTGAAGAGACGTACACTACCACCTGGGTGTAGTTCTAAGGCTCATTCAGTATAACCATGGCCAAGTCCCAAAGATCAAGATGGATGTGGTACTTTATGATTAATTCTAAAGCTATTTCCGATCGATCTTTTGAGGTCCAAATTTCTCTCTTCTTCTCATTGCAAGGAAGTCCAAGGTAACCATGCCCAAGAATTTAAGACATGAGCTGAAAGGGAAAGCACATCATGACAAAAAGTTCATCAAGTTCAGCATTCAAAGAATAGGGTTCTAAAAAGTTAGATATTAGGAAATTTTATGTTAAGGTTCAGAGTGGTTTCTTAAAATTGCTACTATGGTATTATGTTTTAAGGGATTTAAGTTAATATCCATGTGATGTAAAATTTTGAATTGTTTCTTTTCTTTTTTATCGCTCAGTTCTTATTTCTGCCTTTAGATACATATTCCCCATGCAGTCTGAAGAGCAACTGGCTTCTCTTTCTGAGATTCATGTTGATCAACATAGTTTCAGGTTTTCTCTTCACAATGTTATGCTTTATAATTGTGCAAAGGAGTACATATACATACATACATACATACAGATATATGACATATTCTATTTTTCATTAATTTCATTGGTACATTTTAGGTATATAATATGATGACATTCATCATTGAGAATTTGTACCTTTACATGATAAATCTTGTTCTTATGTTTTCCCCCATTCCTCTGCCCTCCTTTCAATCCCTCCACCCCTCCCTATTACAATGACTTTGTTTGCATTTTTTTTCTTTTCTCATATATATTCTTTTCCCTTCTTTCCTTCCCCTGCCCCTCTTGCTCCCCCTTCCCCTTTGGACTTTTTCTTCCTATTTCACATTACCTAAATACATTTTGATCGTTACTTACACTTTCACTTTCTCACACCAGAGAAACTATTCAGTACTTACACATGTGTGTCCTATTTGTTTCACTTAAGAGTATGGCCTCAGTGTGCATCTGTTTAGCCACAAATGTCTTTAGTCTCTCATTCTTTATGGCTGAGCAGTGTTCCATTTTATTTTTTTAAACATATTTTCCTTATTCAGGCTCCAGTTGATGGGCAATTGGGCTGTTTCCAAATTTTAGCTATTACAAACTGCTGCTATGAACATGGGTATACATATATCTCTTTGGTATGATGCTTTTAATTATTTTGTGAAGATATCCATTAGGGGAATAGCTGGCTCAAATGGGATCTCTAATCCTAGTTTTATGAGGTGTCTCCACACTTATTTCCACAGTGGTTGCACCAGTCTAAACTCTCACCAACAGTGAATAAGGATTCTTTTTCCCCACATCCCAACCAGCATTTGCTATGTGTTGATTTCTTGACAGCAGTCAGTCTTTCTGGGGTGAGGTGGAATCTCAGTGTTGTTTTCATTTGCACCTCTTGAATGACCAGTGATGTTGAATCATTTTTCATATGTTTATTTGCTGTTTCTACTTCTTTGATAAATGTCTGTTCATTTCATATGAACATTTTTGGATCTGACATATTAAGGAAGGAATCATGGCCTTAGAAGTACACTTTGATCAGACCCTTGGGAATAGAAAGTGAGGTCCTTAAGGTTTGGTTTTTAGGATCTATTGACACAAAAGTCATAGGTAAACTGTTAGATGGAAAACAACCCAGGGGAGAGGGGTAAAAAGAAGAAAGATGAGGTAAAGAAGGGCTGGAAAGTGAAGTAACAGAGGGGTGCTGCAGCTGGAGTGAAGAGGAAGGCCTGAACTTTAAGGGGTTAGTTTGTCTTTCTCTTTGTGGCAGTCCCTTCTCTTCCTTTAAATCTTTAGTAAATGTCTCCATGCACAGCTAGGCATAATGAATTTTCGTGATTATTTTTATTGTTAACTTTTGTGAAAATTAAGCAAAAGAGGTAAGTTCAATACCCAGAATAGTATGAAACAGAATAAAAACAATTTGAGTATGATACTGAGACAATAAAGATAATTTGGTTTGGCAACTGAAGATGACCATGAGAAACTCATCCTGAAAACAGGTAGTAATAAAAATTTTGAAAAGAAATCCATTCCCCCATTCTACACCTCCACAGTCAATTTAAACTCACAAATCTGCATCTAACTGTACTCAATACATTTTTCAGCTTTAATTGAGTTTATTGGTACATTTTAGGGATACAGTACAGTTGCATTAATTGTTTGGATCTTGTACCTTTACATGACAGGTATTGGTTCTCATTTTTTCCCCTTGTCCTTGCCCTCCCTTCACCCCTCCTCCCCTCCCCATCTACAAGCACTTTATTTCCATCTTTTCTTTATCTCACATTTTTTTCTTTTCCCTTATTACCTTTCCCC
>NW_022900914.1:58548600-58551540 GCF_012274545.1 Fukomys damarensis
TTCTTCCCATTTCAACATGTCAGTAATCTTATTAGGATCTTATGTATTATTGCAGTTTATGCACACCAGAGAAACTATTCGGTATTTACACATGTGTGTCTTATTTATTTCACTTAGGAGTATATCTTCAATATGTATCCATTTTCCTATGAATGAATCTATTTTCTCATTCTTTATGGCTGAGTAATATTACATTTTATAGAAAAACCACATCTTCTTTATCCAGTTTCCAACTGATGGGCAAATGGGCTGTTTCCAAATTTTAGCTATTATAAACTATGCCGCTATAAACATGGGTGCACATATATCACTGTGATACAATTGTTTTAATTCTTTTGGAAAGATACCCAGCAGAGGGAATGGCTGGGTCAAATGGAACCTCTAGTCCCAGATCTTTGAGGTATCTCCATATTGATTTTCATAGTGGTTGCACCAGTCTGCACTCCCACCAACAGTGGAGAGGGGTTCCTTTCTCCCCACAACCCCGCCAACATTTGTTATTGTGTGATTTCTTGATAGCAGCCAAACTTTGTGCGGTGAGGTGGAATCTCAGTGTTGTTTTCATCTGTATCTCTTGAATGACCAGTGATGTGGAACATTTTTTCATATATTTACTTGCTGCTTTTACTTCTTTGTCTGAGAAATGTCTGTTCATTTTGGATGCCCATTTTTGAATCGGGCCTTTATATTTGGGGGGGCTGATTGTTTTGTTTTGAGTTCTTTATATATTCTAGATAATAGTCCTTTGTCTGAGGAGCAGCTGGTAAAAAGTTTTTCCCGCATTGTAGGTTGTCTCTTAGTTCTGCTGATGGTTTTGTTTTTGTTTTTGTTTTTTTTGCAGTACAGAAGCTTTTTAATAAGATGAGATCCCAGTTGTTGATTCTGCTAGTTCTCGTGCTACTGAGGTTTTGTTCATAAAGTCTTTTCCTATGCCAATGTCTTCCAGAGTTCTGCCTAACTAACCTTCCAGCAAGTTTACTGTTTCTGTTTTAATATTTAAATCTTTAATACACTTGGATTTTAATTTAGTGCATGGTGAAAGATAAGGGACCAGTTTTAATCTGCGGCAGGTTGAAATCCAGTTTTTCCAACACAATTTATTAAAGAAGCTATCTTTCCTCCACTGAGGATGGTCAGCTCCTTTGTCAAAGATGACGTAGATGAGTACATCTGGATTATTTTTTTTTTTTTTTTTTGTCTTCCAGTCTGTTCCACTGATCCCCAGGCCTGTTTCTTTGCCAGTGTCATGCTGTTTTTAATCACATTGCCTTTGTAGTATAGTTTCAAATTGGGAATTGTTATACCTGCTGCCATGCTTCTGTTGCCTAGGATGGCTTTTGCTATTCTAGGTCTCTTATGGTTCCAAATGAACATTTGGATTCATTTTTCTAGTTCGGTGAAATATAGTGTTTCAATTTCAATTGGCATTGCATTGAATCTGCACAGCAGTTTTGGTAGTATGTCCATTTTCACTATGTTGATTCTTCCTACCCAGGAGCAGGAGATATCTTTCCATTTTTTTATATCCTCTTCAATTTCTTTTTTCAGAGTACTATAGTTTTCAGTGTAGATGTCTTTTGCTTCTTTTGTTAGATTGATTCCTAGATACTTTATTTTTTTGGATGCTATTGTAAAAGGAATTTGTACCTTGTTTCTCTCTCAGTGAGTCTATTATTTGTGTATAAGAAGGTTATTGATTTTGGGGTGTTCACCTTGTATCCAGCTACCCTACTGAATCTGTCAATTAAGTCTAGAAGTCTTTTGGTGCAGTTTTTTGGGTCTTCAATGTAGAGTATCATATCATCAACAAATAATGACAGTTTAACTTCTTCCTTTCCTAACTTTTTTTTCTTTTCATTAAGTTTATTGGTACAATCTAGGAATCTAGGTATACAATACAATTACATTCATCATTGAGATTCTGTACCTTTACATAATAGGTCTTGATTCTCATTTTTTCCCCTTGTCCCTGCCCTCCCTTCACCCCCTCCTCCCCTTCCCATTTACAAACACTTTATTTCCAGTTTTTCAGTTTCTCATATTTTTTTCCTCTCCCTTATTACCTTTCCCCCACCCTTCCCACTTTCCCTACACCTTTAGCCCTTTACTTCCTATTTCACATTATTAATTATCTCATTAGGAATCTGTGTACTACTATAGTTTTTCACACCAAAGAAACTATTCAGTATTTCAGTTAAAGAAATCTCTGTATGAACATTAAAAATAGGGAATACTAAAATAAAACTGAAAAGGAAAGTAAAAGAGTAAAGGCAATGATGTAACATTAAAATAATCCTTAATTCTAGGGATGAAAATGGTCCCTGAACATATTCAAATTGCTTCTCGCTCTTATAGTCTTATCTTATTATTTTTTTCATTATTTAGAGAATACTTTATTAGTTTCTGTAATCAAACCCAAGTAGATATGACCTTACATATTTAGTAAGATGTGTTAACCCTGTACATATGGAAAAAAAAATAAATTAACATTTCTAGAGCAATATGGTTGTCTATTTCTGTACAATGCCAACTCAACAGAGTAAATTGGGATGACTTTTCTCCAAAGTTGGCAGCACCGTTAAAGTTTCCCAAAATTCAATTTATATATATTGAATTGTGTGTGTGTGTGTATACATTTATATTTATATAAAAAGACTCATAATAGCAGTGTGTTATACATCGATAGCAGCAACAGCTTTTCCAGGTTCTGCAGTCATCTGAACAAAATTATAGACATTTTAGCATATTCCATTAAAAAAAACAAAAACAGCAAAGTTCTGTTGCTGTTGTGGTACCTGGCACCATTTTTTTTTATTAGCATCTTAAGCATCATCTGGAAAGAGAACATTCTAGAGTAATATCATTAAATGTAGCTCTGATAAAGCACAGTCCCTACTATGTATCATAAAGCAGGTACAAGATATTTTACATTCATAGAGG
>NW_022900914.1:58551582-58575016 GCF_012274545.1 Fukomys damarensis
CTTCTTTTTGCACTAGGTGTGTTTCTTGTATACAACATATTGTTGGATTTTGCTTCTTATTCCATTTTGCCAGTCTATTTCTCTTGATTGGTGAGTTGAGGCCATTGACATTGCTGGTTATAACTGATATGTACTGACTTATTATTGACATGTTATTGGCCTTTTGTTGACTCTTTTTACTTTTTCACCTTCTCCTTTTAATTTCTTGCCTTGCCTATTTGATTTGCTCTGTTGGGCCTCATGGTGTTGTTGCCTTCATTGTCTTTTTCTAGGATCTTGTTTAGAATTGCTTGTAGTGCTGGTTTGGTATTCATGTAGTTTCTCAGGTGTTCTTTGTCGTGGAATTGTCTTATTTCCCCATCCATTTTGAAAGAGAGTTTTGCTAGGTTGGAGTCTAGGTTGGAGGTTGTCTAGGTTGGAGGTTGTTCTCTTTTAGTACTTGAAATATCTCATTCCAGGCTCTCCTTGCCCCAAGGGTTTGTGTTGAAAAGTCTGCTTTGATTCTGATGGGCTTTCCTTTGTATGTGATTTGTTCCTTTTCTCTTACTGCTTGTAGTATTTTGTTCTTCTGTTGAGTTTCTGGGATCTTGATTATTATATGTCTAGGTGTAGATTCTTTTTTTATTGTAGCTAGTTGGGGTCCTATATGCCTCACTTATTTGAACGTCAAATTCTTCCCCTCTGTTTGGGAAGTTTTCTGTCATTAATTCTGCAAACAGCTTTTTAAAGTCATTTGTATTTTATCCTGTTACTTGATGTATTCCTATCAGTCTTACGTTATTCTTCTTTGCATCGTCTAAGAGTTGTTGGATTGATTTCTCATGATCTCTTACTGCTTTTAAGAGACTTCTCTTTTCATGGTCACTGACTGCAATCTTATCTTCTATATCTGAGAGTCTATCTTCCCATTCTTTTATTCTGTTGTGTACACTTTCATTAGAATGTTTAATCTCCTGGATATTTGTTTGAATCTGTTTTATGGATTCCATTTCTTTCCTATATTGGGCGTTTATTTTTTCCATTTCTTTCTTATACTGGGCCTTCATGGCTTCTATCATGGTACTGAGCGCATCTATTTTTTTGTCAGTTTCTGCTCTAGAGTCTCGAATCATGACTTCCATTTTGCTCACTATCTCTGTGGTTATCTGGGAAATTATTTCTGTTTTGAATTTTTCTAGAGCCTGATTGATCTGTTTTGTTACTTCCTGTGCTTTGAGTTTAGGGTGTCCTGGTGGTTCACTATCAGCCTTTTCATCCTCATTTGCCCTACTGTTTGCCATTGGTGAACTGAAAGTCTGTCCTTGTGTCTTGCTTAAGTGTTTTCTCATTTTAATTTTTGTTGTCGGACTGTCCTTGGTTTAATATCTGGGTTATCACCCAAATTTTCCTGATATAGTTGCGCCTTAGCTTCTGTGTCTCTAACAACCCACAGACATTCTCATCTTTATAACATCAGAGAAAACAGCTCATCAAATCAACAGCAATGTTTTATCCCAACTGATACAATCAGCAACACATTAAGATCAAGCACAACTTTGACACTGACCACCGGTGGTAGTCACTAGTCTATCACCCTTAAATCATTTGAATTAAATTGAAATCAAGAAGCAGTCCAGAACATGTCTGCCCTGAACAAAATTTCAACATAGTGTATTTACCATTTAATGGCTCAGATGGAGCTAGGACACAAGACCCCTGATCTCAGTTAGCTGATGGCTGAACCTCCTGATGCTGACTGACCTTGGACTGCAAGGCCCAAATTGAATTCCCATCCTTCTGAATGGTTGAACTCCACAATGTTGTATTGCAGGTTTTCCACGCCCTTTCTTTAAAGATATTCAAAGTTGGGAACTCAGAAAAATACCCTTGATGACCACCTCTGTCTTTGCAGAGTAGTTCCAAAGACTGGCACAGTCAGGAGGTCTGAGAGTGCAGCAGGGGTGCTTATGTGGGTTCAGAGGCGCCCGTGTGGCTACTTTCCCAGCATTTGAGCGATGGCGGCTGGGTTGGGAACAGGAGTAGTTCTCCTTTCCATGGTGGATTGGGGCCCAGGCTTCCTCCCAGCTCTTGAGAGATGGCGGCTGGGTAGGGAACAGACGTGGTTCTCCTTCCTGCGGTGGATTGGGGCCCAGGCTTCCTCCTGGTGCTTCTTCCTTTCCTATCTTTATTGCTTTAATTTCTTCCTTCTTGTCTGATTGCTATGGCTAATGTTTCCAGAACTATATTAAAGAGGAGTGGTGATAGTGAACATCCTTGCCTTGTTCCTGATTTTAACATGAAGGTTTTCAGTTTTTGGCCATTTAATATGATGTTGGCTGTTGGTTTTTCATAGATAGCCTTTATTAAATTGAGGTATAGACATCTATTCCAATTTTTTGCACGGTTTTTATCATGAATGGGTGTTGAATTTAATCAAATGCTTTTTCTGCATCTATTGATGGGGTCATATGTCCTTGACTTTGTTAATATAATGTATTACATTTATTGACTTTCATATGTTGAACCACCCTTGCATCCCTGGAATAAATCTGACTTGCTCAGGATGTATGATCTTTTTGATAATCCTCTGTATTCCGTTTGCTAGTATCATATTAAGGATTTTTCCATCTATATTCATTAAGGAGATTGGCCTGTAGTTCTCTTTTTTAGTTGGGTCTTTCGCTGGTTTGGGAATCAAAGTAATACTTGCTTCCAAGAATGAATTTGGAAGTATAGCCTCCCTTTCAATTTCATTGAAAAGTTTGAAGAGTAATGGCAGTAGTTCTTCTCTAAATGTCTTGTAAAATTCAGCAGTGAATCCATCAGGGCCTGGGCTTTTCTTTGTTGGTAAATTTTTAATTACATTTTCAATTTCACTGACTGTAATTGAGGTGTTTAAAATGTTTTTATCTTCTTTGTTCAACTTTGCTAATTTGTAAGTATCTAAAAATCTGCCCATTTCTTCTGTGTTTCCCATTTTATTGGAGTACAGGTTCTCAAAGTAGGTATTAATGATCCTCTGGACTTCTTTTGGATCTGTTGTGACTTTGCTTTTTTCATTCCTGATTGCATGGATCCGAGCCTTTTCTTTCCTTTTTTTGATAAGATTAGCTAAGGTTTTGTCAATTTTATTTATTCTTTCAAAAAAACAGCTCTGTGTTTCATTTATTTTTTGTATCATTTTCTTTTTTTCCATTGCATTGATTTCTGCTCCAATCTTTATAATTTCCTCTCTTGTTGGAGCTTTGGGTTTTGCTTGCTCTTGTTTTTCTAGGAGTCTAAATTTCATCATTAGGTTGTTTATTTGAGCCCACTCTGTTTTCCTAGTGTGAGCATTCAATGTTATGAATTTTCCCCCATAGAACTGCCTTCATTGTGTCCCATAGATTTCTGTATGTTGTATTGGCATTTTCATTTAATTGTAAAAACTGCCTAATTTCTTCTTTAATTTCCTCTGTAATGCATTGATTGTTTAGGAGAGTGCTGTTCAGTTTCCATATGCTTGTGAAGTTCCTACAGCTTCTTGTGCTATTGATCTCCAGCCTGATTGCACTATGATCTAACAATATACAGGGGATGACTTCAATTCTTTTGCGTTTATTCAGAACTGTTCTGTGAGCCAATATGTGGTCTATCTTGGAGAATGACCCATGTGCAGCCAAAAAGAATATATTCTGATTTTGTGGGGTGGAACACTCTATAGACATCTAATAAGTCCATGCATTCAAAAACTTTGTTCAGTTCGAGCATTTCATTGTTGATCTTCTGCCTAGATGATCTGTCAATTTGTGATAGTGAGGTATTTAAATCCCCCATTTATATTTGGTGCGTATATGTTTATGATTGTAATCTCTTCCTCTTGAATTGTTCCCTTTACAAGGATGTAGTGGCTTGCTTTGTCTCTCTTAATGAGCTTTGGTTTGAAATTTATTTGTCTGTGAATAAGATTGCTTACCCCTGCTTTTTTCTGGGCTCCTAACACATGGAAAATTGTTTTTCCATCCTTTCACTTTCAGTCTATGGGCTTCCTTTTGCACTAGGTGTGTTTCTTGTATACAACATATTGTTGGATTTTGCTTCTTAATCCATTCTGCCAATCTGTTTCTCTTGATTGGTGAATTGAGGCCATTAACATTGATGGTTATAACTGATATGTTCTGACTTATTGTCATGTTATTGTCCTTTTTTTGACTCTTTTTACTTTTTGTCCTATCTCCTTTTAGTTTCTTGCTTTGCCTACTTGATTTGGTCTGTTGGGCCTCATGGTATTGTGACCTTCATTGTCCTTTTCTAGGATATTGTTTAGAATTCCTTGTAGTGCTGGTTTGGTGTTCATGAAGTTTCTCAGGTGTTCTTTGTCTTGGAAGTATCTTATTTCCCCATCTATATTGCAGGAGAGTTTGCAGGATACATCAGTCTAGGTTGGAGGTTATTTTCTTTTAGGACTCGAAATACCTCACTCCAGGCTCTCCTTGACCTAAGGGTTTGTGTTGAAGAGTCTGCTGTGATTCTAATGGGCTTTCCTTTGCATGTGATTTGTTTCTTTTCTCTTACTGCTTATAGTATTTTGTTCTTCTGTTGAGTTTCTGGGATCTTGATTATTATATGCCTAGGTGTAGATTTTTTTTTTTATCATGGCTAGTTGGAGTTCTATATGCCTCACTTATCTGTATACTAATTCTTCCCTTCTGTTTGGGAAGTTTTCTGTCATTAATTCTGTGAAGAGCTTTTTTAAGTCATTTTTGTTTTCGCCTGCTATTTCATGGATTCCTATCAGTCTTATGTTATTTTTCTTTGCATTGTGTAGACGTTGTGGGATCGATAACTCATCATCCCTTACTTTTTTGAGAGACCTCTTTTTTCACAGTCACTGACTGTGATCCTATCTTCTATATCTGATATTCTATCTTCATAATCTTTTATTCTGTTGCATACACTTTCGATAGTGTTTTTAATCTACTGAATATCTCCTTGAATCTGTTTTATGGATTCCATTTCTTTCCTCTGTTGGGCATTCATTGTTTCCATTTATTTCTTATGCTGGGCCTTCATGGCTTCTATCATGGTCCTGAGCTCATCTATTTTTTTTGTCAGTTTCTGTGCTAGAGTCTTGAATCATGACTTCCATTTTGATCATCATCTCTATGGTTAACTGGGAAATTATTTCTGATTTGAATTTTTCTAGTGCCTGATTGATCTGTTTTGTTACCTCCTGTGCTATCAGTCCAGGGCATCCTGCTGGTTCACTATCAGATTTTTCATCTTCATTTGCCCTACTGATTGCCATTGGTGCACTGGAAGTCTGTCTTTGTATTTTGCTTAAGTATTTTCTCTTTTTTATTTTTGTTGTTGGGTTGTCCTTGGTTTAATTTCTGGGTTATTACTTAAATCTTCCTGATATAGTTGCGCTTTAGCTTTTGACTCTCTAATGACTCATAGACATCCTCATTTTCATAATATCAGAGAAAACAACTCATTAAATCAATCACAATCCTTTATCCCAATTGATACATTCAGCAGCCCTATAGGATCATGAACAGCTTGCAAATTGACCACTTGTGGTAGTCATTAATCTATCACCTTTAAACCATGTGAATTAAATTAATATCAAAAAGCAGCCCAAAATATGTTTGCCATGAATACACATTTCAATATAGCATCTTTACCATTTAGGATGGGGGTTAGGCTGAGTTAAGACAAGAGGAGTAGATAAGTGAAAAAATTGGAGAAGGTTTGAAGTGAAGCCAGAGGATGTAGAATGACCATACTATATCTCTATTAAACTATTAAGTTTGAAGGGGATACACAGAGTGCAAGTATAAGAACAAGAATATATCCCCTTAACAGTAACAGGGGCTTGCCTTCCCTTGAAGCTATGGAGCCATGAGTGAAATAAAATGACAGGAGAAAAGAACATAAAGAAAAAAAGAAAAAAATAATAAAAGAAGAAGTCTGAGTTAGGGACGGAGTAGGAATAAAAAGGGAGATGATGGATAATATGTTGGAGCAAGAGACTGAGTTAGAGAGAGAGGACAGAAAAAAGAAAGCAATTTTAGGGTGGAATGAGGGAAAGAAAAAAAGAATTTGAAGGGCCTCTTTCAGACTATGTCTCTGTTGTCATATTATACCACATGTACAGCCATGTGCAGAACCAAATCCCCTGATCTCAACCAGCCAATGGCAGGTCCCTGCAACTCAGACTGACCTCAGTCCACAAGGCCTAAATTGAGTTTCCCAACCCACAGGGTTGAACTCCACTTAGTTCTATTACAGGTTTCCCCTGCCCTTTCTTTAAAGATGTTCAAAGTTGGGAGCTCAGAAAAATACCCTTCATGCCCACCTCTGCCTCTGCAGAGTGGGTCCAAGGACTGGCCCAATAGGAGGTTTGAGAATGGTGGGGGGATCATTGGGGTGCTTCAAGGGCGCCCGCGCAGCTACCTTCCTAACTGGATCTGGTGGCACACAGTCAGAGAGGTCACGGACTCGCCAGGTGGGCCCAAGCAGGCAGCTGGAGAGATCTCTTCCACTTTTCTTTTTTTAATAGAGTTTATTGGTACATTTTAGATATACAGTACAGTTACATTCATTATTGGGATCTTGTACCTTTACATGACAGGTCTTGATTCTCATTTTTTCCCCTTGTCCCTGTCCTCCCTTCACCCCCTCACTACTTTTTATTACTTTGAGAATTCCTTTAAAAATAGAAGAACAGAAAGACTCACACTGCATTTGTCATTGATCATCATTTAATTCTAAATGAGTCATTGTATGTGCACTGTATATTAGTGGGTAAATAACTAGGGCTAGGAATCTTTAGAAAATAAACAAAGAATTTCAAGGATAATTGTAGACCCACTCCATGCTTGGGTAAAACCCTGGTGTGGCTGCTAATGCCAGGGGTCTTTAGATAGGAATCAAAGAATCAAGTACTGTAATGACAAAGGTGTTTGGACAATGGAAAAGAATAGGAGCAGAGGATGTCTGTGCCTGTGTGTGTGACCTGGTGTAGAATTTGGGAACTGCACAGGAAACAGCCCCATGTGCATGGGTTCATCTAGTAAAACTCTGCTTTCTGGATGTTGTCACAAACTCCAGCTCTATCTTTTCTTAGTGAAAAAGGAAAACCAGCTGTAAATGCATGAAATAGATTCCCCTTCCTTTGAAAACAATAAATTTCTGGTTTGATTCAATATGCTGCTTAATATGCATAGACTGTGTTTGTATGTTTCTGACAGTGTGAAGATAAAAGTCTCTGCAAGGAATCTGAGCAATCTTCGCTCCATGGGCTTCTCTATTATGCACCAGATAAGTGGAACCAACAATAGTTTCTGTTCTTTATTTCCTACCCAGCTTTTTCAGCCTCACCTTCCTGTTCCCCAAGAAATTCCTATTGTGAAACCATTGAGAAAAAACTCTATTCCATCCACCCAGGACTCATCCAAGGACTTCACTGTGTGTGTGTTTGTAGCAAAGCCGAGGAAAGCAAGGATATTTTAACACAGCCAAGTTTGGCTGTGCTCAGCAGTATCCGAGGAGAGTTTGCAGAATTGAAGCGCTAGTTTTCATTCTTTTAAAATACAGCTTCCCTGGGTTCTCTCCAAATAGTATGACTCAGAATGTCTAGGGGTGGGGTCCAGGCATCTGGATCTATAAAAGCTACCCTGTTCTGAATCTGTCTTGTTTGGGAATTGCATCCTGCAGCATTCTTAATCAATGACATTTAACAAAAGTCTTCCTAAGAAAGAGTGCTTATGAAAAACCCAAAACCCCAGAGTGATTTCTTTTTTATTGAAAAATTCACAAAGAAAAAGAATTTTCTCACCTCTATCTCAATTCAGTCAAGGAGACATTTTCATAACAACTACTGAACTTCCCAGTGGTACTTGAAATAAATGCCTTAACTATTCAATAAATGTATAAAGTTCACTTCATGATATAGGTATAGTCATTTTCAAATTATCTACTTATGGTCTTAATAAAAGCTCAGGAAGCAAACTATGAGTGAACCCAGTTTCTAATTTTAGTTATAATCCCAGTGAAAACAAATGAGAGAGTAGATCACTCACAGAGTTTCTTATCTGGAAATGCAACAAATTAGAGATTGTGCTGGCCAGGACTGCAAACTTATCTGGCGGCAACAACTCCAACAATATCAATAGATAAAAGTAAAAAATGTTTGTCTCTTACTTATACTGCATGACCCTCATAGGTCACTAGGGACTCTTTTCTTCACAGATACTTAGAGCCCGGGCTAAGTGAGTGGCTACCATGTTGAATGGTGCCAGCTTTCACTCACAGGGAGAAATTTGAAGACTTTTGTATAAGGAATTTTATCCCATTCCCTATTCACAGGCTGAGCTAATTCTGGGGCCCTACCACACCACAAAAAAAAGCCAAGAAATACAAAATTGACAACCTATTAAGAGGAGAAAGAACTAGGAATATTCTGTAAATTAGTATCAATGATAGCCAGAATTATTCTTCATATCCTTAAAATAATTATTTTAGAATATGGCTCTTACGCTAGACTAGCATGGACCAAAATGCTTCTTACTGCTTTTTTTAGTGGTTTCTCATAATTTTCTTAATTCTCTGAGTTGGGATAGTCTCAGCTGTTAAATGAGGATAATAAAACTATAGCAAATCGGGTTTGTTCTAAAACTTTAGTTTAAAAGAAAAGCAAAAACAAGCAAAACACTGTGCATAAAAATCACACTGAAAGTCAGTGCTGTTAGCAGTGAGAAAAAACTGGTTTTGCATAGCAAGAAATTAATCTTGCACAGGAGAGATTATAGTGGTCTTGCATGGCAGAAGTTGGGTTCAACATGGAAAAGCATAATTGGCTCAATGAGGATATTATGGGATCTCTCAGATACCCTCCATATGAGATCAGCAGGAAATAAAAATTAAACCACCTTTTGTATGACCTCAAGGAAAGAAGATAGCCAGTTCATTTTTTTTCTGTTGTAAATGCTGTCCTGATCTATTATAGTTTTCTACTTTAAGATTCCATAGTTATCTTTTAAATTCATCTTTTCCTTCCCATTTACACTCCCTCTTCCTACACCAATTTCCTCAGTGCTTTCTTACTTGGTGCTTTCTTCCAGAATTTTTGAGGCTACTGGGTCAGTGAGTCTGTGACGGAACCCCCTTGGGGTGCTTGTTTGCCCCAGCAAAGAAATTAGCTTTGTCCAGTTCTGTTTACTGTTTCAAGGAAGAAATGCCTTTACTCTTCCCTACACATCTAGTGTAAAGCTGTGCTAACCTCAAAGAAGGTACAGGATGATTTGAACAAATAAAAGAAGGAATGTGGTTGATTGTTTTATTGAAAACTTCTTTTTGTTGTGAAAAAGACAGACCCCAGAAAAAGACAAAAACCTTTAACCAAATAAATCATTAGGCTGAGAGCCACAGAGCCACTGAAGCACAAAAGAGAGGTAACTTATTTGACAGAAAATAGCCAATTCTTAGCTGTCACAAGAGGTCTGTGTCCTAACTAAACCATGTCCCTATATTTCAGTTTACATTTAAGCCAAACATCCCCTCTAGCACCTTCAAGTTACTTAAATAGGTCGTCAGAACAGAAGGATCACAAAAACTTGATTAACTTCTGGAATTGAACTTTCAGTGCCCCACCTGGGTTGCTGATGTATTGCTTGGATTTCTTTTTCTGAAACAAAATCCCTTCAGGTAAAATAGAATTGAAATCATGCTGTTATGACTATCAATCCCCTGGTCTCAGAGAAGTCACTTAGAAATGAGCACTGGACAGCAGCCTACAAGAAAAGACACAAGGGAAATGACAAACAACATGAATCAAAGGCAGACAGATGGCAAGAGCAGCTGTGGCATGACAGCCACACTCAGAATACAGTGTCCCTCTTCCCCACGTAGGCTGTGTCAGCTCAGGTGGCTCTGGCAAAACGAGCAGATCAAAGTCCATTCCGTACCATGTAAATTAGCCATCTTGCAAGGCTTTTTCCTTGAAGTAGCTCATTGCTTTAGCTCCTCTACCTGCACCAGGCTTTATGAACACAATCTCCATCCTCTCTTTTCACTCTTCTGCAAAATACTGGAGTTAAAACTGGGCTAGCATTTAATAAACACTATTGAATGAATTTTATAGACACAATAAGTCTTAAACAGTCAACGCTAGAAGCAGTTAGCTAGCTAGACACTACTAGCTAGCTAAAATGGGACACTACTAGCTAATTTCCAAACATTTGAACACATAGCTTAAAATAGATTCAGATATCTAGCTTCTCCAGTAAGGTTGTTTTGAAATTATATTCATTGTTGTCTTTTCTTAAGGTATGAGTAATATGCTGCCTGCAAAAATTTGTAACATTTTAATCAATATAAAACTTCTTAATTCAAAGCCAAATATTGCTAACAATTTGATTTATTTCTTTCTTGTCTTTTGCCTAAGCACATGGAAGGTATTATAAAAGATTTAACTTTAAACATGCTCCTAATTATACCTGGATTATGTCCTTGATTTCTTCAGGTTAGAGTCATAGAAGTGGCATTATTGGGTCCTCGAATATGAAGCAAATTAAGGTATCTAAATTACACTGAAAATTGTCTTCTATAATATTTTTTAAGATATATTATCCAAAATATATTAAGATATATTCAGCTCACTGACCCCTTGACAGCTTTGATTATGAAATGTATGTTATAGTTAATCAACTTGATAGGCAAAGAATGAAACAGCATTGCCCTTGTTCTCTAAAGTATTAGTTTGCAACTAATATTTTATTATGTTACTTATTTTATTCTGCTCTTTCCTTAAAATTACATATTTGTATTTATTCTCTCTGATAAAGCCATAAGTTTCTTGAAGTCAGGATTATGTTATTCTTCCTATATTTTTACCTTAGTCTCTGGCATGAGGCTCAATCATACTACATGCATTTCATAAGTGTTATTGAATGAATTTTATAGACACAGTAGGTGTTAGATAATCAACACTAGAAGCAGAGCAAGGATATCTCAGAATTGTCTATCTTTAAGAAACCCTTGGTGAACATTATCTGTACAATTACAATTCCTACTGTTTTTATTAGCTCACCACTTTCTCTAATACCAATATCCTTAGAAGAGGGTTCTATGGGAACACAGGAGCATATAAGGTACATAAACATTGAGAAAATATTAGAGAGTCTATAGGAAAGGGATAGAGTATATCTAGGAAAATCTTGTGACTGCCACACAATGCTGTGGGTGATGAAAAGAGGTCAGGTGACCCAGGAATTCAAATAAAAGTAAGGCACATGAAAAATTCTGAGGCTGTGTCCCTGGGTACTTAGGACAGAAGGACTACAACAAATGTTCACTTTTAAACAGGAGTATCATCCTTAGGCCAGGGAAGGTCTGTCCAGAGAAAAACACAACTGTCCAAAATGGCAGCCTTATAAGTGCTCAGTATCTTCCTAGGAAGATAGATAGGGTACAGAAGACTTAGGGCTCTTCAGGGTCGAGCAGAGTTCTGGATTTTCCTCATCTATCTCTTGCTTCAGATAGCCTACGGAGGCTCATTCCAACTTGGAGGTCATTTCACTGAGATCCCAGAAGAACTGACCTGGGGTCTTGGCAGAATGTAGAGATTTCATTCTTTATCCCAAGGACTCTCAGGCTAAGCCCCCCTTATCCTCTGTCAGTCATCAGAAGTCTAATGAGGTGAGCAGAACTTCTGTTAGAGGAAGAAAAACAGTAGAAATCAATGGAGATATTATGTGACCTTGGAAAAGTTATTTTATTTCTTTGTAGATTTTTTTCAATGATTTCTAAATTTCTAACTATGGCAGCCTATGATATTTACTGTGTGTGTGAGTGAGTGTATGTGCAATGAAACTAATTACTTGCTCCTGAGTTAGTTTCTGTGAGTTCAGAAAGTCAAAAAATTACTGATTGGACACATATTTCCTTATGACAGTTTAATAGGCCCAGGCTAGAATAAAGTTTATAGCTTATTTTCATTTCTAATCCTATTTGATTTTCTAAGCCATTAGCAAGCATCATCTCATCAAGTCTAAAAGTAGTTCTTCTCATTTCAGCTTTCTCATAGATGAAGAACTACAACCTATTTCTTCAACTCTTTAATTACACATGCAGATGTTGAGAATAACAACACTGGTAATAAAATATGGTGAACTCTATACACTGGCAAGTAATAATATTTCTTTTCAAATTATGATAAAGAGGAAGCTAAATATGTACAGATAATGTATTAAAATAATGGAATGTTTTCCAATACCCATTTCTTATTTGTATGTGATGATTTAACAAATATAAAATTCTGGCTTCAGGCTTCAAGATGCCATAAAAGATACTTGTTTACAAATGCCACAGTAAAAGTTTATTAACTGGTTGGAATAGGTGTCTGGTTAAACCAACATTCCTACATTTCATAGGAAATGGTTATATTCTGTTTCCCACCTTATTTTCTCAGGTCCCAACAATTTACTTGCTATCCCTAGGGATACAAATTTCCCATCAACTGTATATATGTGGTATTTGGGTCTTTACCTTGTCCTCTCTTGCCTTTTTCCCTCTTCTAACATCTGGTTTGAGATACTTAATTCTATTCTAGACCCCATCAAAATCTATTTGGCAAAAATGATAAAACAACTAAAAATGACTCCAAACATACCCATTAACTTCTTAAAATTAGGAGCATTTTTCACTTAGCTAACATCTATCAAGATGCCTTATAGAACTTTGTTTACATTTAAATTAGAACAAATACTCCTGCTTGACTATGTTACAGAGAAGAGCACTTAGTCACACGTTCAGTGTCTGCATGTCAGGAGAAAGAGGAATTTTGAAAATCAGAAAGGTATTCTCAAGATGTTAGAAATAATGTCACAGGAGCACATATATTTCCACTGAATCAGAAGGAAACACTGACCACAAGAAGCATTTTATGTGACAATCATATGGATAAATGTTTTCAAAAGACTTTTACACAACTGCAAGGTATTTCATTTATACCATTATTGGACATTATGAAATGTGTTTTCTCCTTAAATGCCCCTTAATAAGCCATTACAGGCCTATTTTGGTCTCAGTTGTCCTTTCCAATGGGCAATCTGTTAGAAAGACAGAGTATGAAGTACAGTTTTACAGGCTGTGTTTGAGCACTGGCTTTGTCTCAGACAAGCCAAGGGACCTTGAGACACTTTTTGGTAGATTTTTCCACTTTGCAGAACAGTTAGAAAAGTGGCTATGAGAATTGTATTGGAGAAGGAAAAGCTCTTCATTGATGCATTTTTGTGAGAAGATAGTCAATTAAATGACACTATAATAGAAAGAACTTTTGGGAAAAGAAGTTGCCTCAGAAGGGAACACAGCATAAGCACATCTCCGCACCAAAGAAGAAATAATGACAAGATTGTCATGGAAAATGTAACATTTTTGTAGGAACATGATCAAATGGTCCAATTGATTAAGGTTACCATGCTTTAAATGCTTCAGGCATTGTGCTGAGAATTATATTCAAATGAAGAAGCAAATTATACCCCTGCCCCTGGTTTTCCATGGAGGGTTGATTCTGGGACCTCCCATAGATACTAAACCTTAGGATATTCTAGTCTCGTATAAATGGCATAGTATTTGCATATAACCTACAGACAGACTGAAAGGGAATAATGACGCTCAACAACTAGGCCACACACACACACCGAGAGGTCCAACTGGAGATTTTATTCAAGGGGTGGGAGTAGAGAGAGAGAGAAAAAGATGAGAGAGAGAGAGAGAGAGAGAGAGAGAGAGAGAGAGAGAGAAGAGAAGAGAAGAAAGAAAAGAAGGTCCTTTTATTGGTTTTGGGCTGGGCTATTGCTTACTCATGAGGAGTGGGCTACTTTTAACCTATCACAGGCCAGGTTGTCTTTTATGGGTTCAGCTCTGCAGAAACAGGTTTCAACTTCTCTGTCTCTCTGTGGCCTTGGTGGGAGGGAAAGTAAAGATAAGAGCATGAAGTCATTCTAAGAGCCAAGAAGCACCAGGAAAATGCAGCCTGTGATGGTGGCATCACAGCATACTTTAGCATGATCAATTCCCTAACACAGACAGCCTTCTGTACTTTTTTATTTTATGAAAAAATAAAACAAGTTTTATAGCAAAATCATAAGAAAATAGCAGTTAATACACAGTGTGTCATTATTTTAAATCATCTCTAAATTACTGATAATATTTAACACAATATAGATTCTATGCAAATAGATACCCTACTGAATTGGTTAGGTGACAATGATAAAGAAAACAAGTCTATACATATTTAAAATTGATAGGAAGTTTTTTCTAATATTTTCAATCTGGACCTGATTGAATCTGCACCAGATAGGAAGGACCAATTGTAAATCTAACTAACTAACTGTGCAATTTTTGTCAATGCTGTAATGATAGTACAGACAGAAGACTGCAGGAGAAGGGCAGGAATTATTTTTCTGGGAGATGGTTTCATAGGCTGGGAAATCTTAGAAAGGGTCTGTGAAGGAGTTGGCATCTGTGACAGATATTGAGCAGAATTGTGACAGAGGAAAGAACTGTGAGAGGCAATGACAACGCTGTCCATGAGGAAGGAGCCAGAGATGTTACTGGCATGCAGTGGACCAGGCCAGGACTGCTGCTCAACTTTCTACAGAGCACAGGCAGACCTCTGCAACAAAGACTTATTCAGCTCTAAATGCCAGTAATGCTAAGGTTGAAGAAATTCTTCCAAAGGATCATGGCTTTGAACTGAAGGAAGCCATCAGTATTCTTTGAATGGAGGATTTTTTTTTTTTTTTTTTTTTTTTTTTTTTACTAACCGCTGAGCTAAATCCCCGGCCCTGAATGGAGGATTTTTAAGAGTCAGCCTATGGTGGGGTCACTTGACTGGGCAAGAGGACAGATTAGGGAAATCAATTAGAAGGAATAGCAATAGTTTTTACATGATAGACAATGGTGGTTTGAACTAAGAATGTAAGAGTGTAAATGAATGTATGGTTTCTATGAGTTTCTCTATCAGAGACTTGGAAATGTACTGGCATCTATAAACAGAGTTGGCAATAGCCTGGAAATGGGGCCATTGACAGATTATGCAACTGAGTATTGGGTAGATGGGACAAGTTTGGAGAACTTCACGAGAAATAAAAATACATATGTAGTGTTTTAAATTTGAAATTCCTTTTACATAGATAAGCGGGAGACTTCAAGTATCAGATATATGTCTGTAGTTCAGGAAGCAGGGGTGGAATGGAGATACAAATTGGAGGATCCCAAAGATATAATATTTGTCGGTACAAAATTGAATGACATCACCTCAAGAAAGTGTGAAGCATGAGAACAGACTTCAAATTTCAAACCTACAAAATGCCATGTGGTCCATGGGGGGGCACAGAAGAGCAAAAGAGACAATCACTTCTATAGGACAGAGGAAACCCGGGAGAGTGTGGCTTCTGGAAGGTCGAGAGCAGATACTACTCCAAGAAAGGAAGAAGTGGCCAGCTGAAATGAATGCTTGCCAAAAACTGTAGGGAATATTAGGACTGAGAAGAGTTCATCAACTTTGCCAAACCCAGGGTCACTGATGGCATTAAAAAAGGAGATTCTTGAAGTGCAGAAACCAGGTCAAAGTGGAAGGGAGGTGGGTCAAGGGGCCCTGCAGTCCTAGCAAACAACAGAGGTAAGAAATTCCTCCCCCTTGTGTTCTAGAATGCTGCAAAGAAATACCTTTTTTCCATAGGGCTAAAAAAAGACTCATGCATGCACCCTTTGTTTATTCATGATAAAACCAGACACCACTTTCCTAGATTCTCTGCCTCTTAGATGATTAATTGAACACTTCCACCCAATAATTTGGAGCTACACTTTGGTTAAGATCCTAATGAGATCATTAACCATGTGAAATAGGAAAAAAAGGGCTAAAGGCATAGGGAAAATGGGAAGGGTGGGGGAAAGGTAATAAGGGAAAAGAAAAAATATGAAAAAATGGAAATAAAGTTTTTGTAAATGGGGAGGGGAGGAGGGGGTGAAGGGAGGGCAGGGACAAGGGGACAAAATGAGAACCAAGACCTGTCGTGTACAGGTACAAGATCCCAATCATGAATGTAATTGTACTGTATACCTAAAATGTACCAATAAACTTAATAAAAGAAAAAAATTATCTCCTTTTATCTCTCAGGCTTTTGGATCAACCTTAACCTGAGCCATAATGTCAACATTGAATGTAACCATTGAATTTGATTTGTTTCTCATCCAAATCAGTTTGCAATCAGAATTGTGGAAATAATTAAGTTCGTAAACCAAGGTACTACTGTATACATCTCCTCTCTAAGGATTTTTGGAGGGTGGGAAGAGAGGTCACCTAGGGATAAAATCTCTGAATTACTCTCTGATTGTGCTACCTGCCCTACCTACTTCTCCCCACCCATCTTTCAAACCTTGCTTATTCCTCTCTCAAAAAAAAAAATCTTGATGCATAACCCTGAGAAACTTGCAGTTCTTAAAAAGATCAAACATCTCCATTGCAATAAGCTTCCCTTATTGTGATAATCCTTCTGCATAAAGTTTCCACTCACTAAGTTTGGGGTTATCTCTTATTTGACAAGGTAAGAAAATAGGAAATATTTGCAGATAACTTTCTCAGAATGCTTTTTATTCTTGATGAAGCAACATCTGAATAGAGTTGCAATGTCAAGAGAGTCTGCACTGAATTAGAGCTAATTTGAGCAGAAAGCCAGCAGGGTGGCAGAGACACAGCCTTGACTGGCAGAAAAAGCAGAAACCTGTTCTTAGCAGTGCCTACTCACATTGGCATTGCCTAGCAGAAGTAAGGATTGGTTGTGGAATGGATGAAGGCCAAGTATTTTGATTTCTGTCTTGTGGTAGTTCAACAGCACTGACAAAGACAATGTCTTGCAGAAATAGGAGTTTTTATGGTCATGGAAGCCAGAAATAACAGGAAGGACACTGCCAGGCTTAATTTGTCCTTGGCTCAATGACATCTGGAAATCTATCCAGACAGAAGACCAAGTATAGAATATTATTCCATGAAGAGGCTGCATCACCAGGCACAGGCAAGATAGTAAGGAAACCAAATCTTTCCCCAAGGTGGCCGTACTCACCAGGCTTCTAATTAGGTCATGGGCAGAGTCCAAGCCATTTGGTGATGAGTGAGAAAACTCACAACATTGTTTCTGAGCAAGATAGTCCTTCACAGAGTTAAAATCAATCAAAGGTAAACAAAATAAATGCACACATACACAGATTGGGACATCCTGCGCTATACTAAACTTTCCTTTTCCTGGGTTCTGTAAGACTCCCCTGCAAACTTACACCACTTTTCTCATGGTCTGATGCTACAAGTGTAGACTGGATTCTGTTAGTTACAATAAAAACAGTCCTAAATCATCATATAAAAAATGGTCAAAAAACACTTGTGCTCTGAACAACATTGTGTTGGCACTCATAAAGCAAAATATGACAGAAATTGACAGAAACATAATTGTAGTGGTAATTTTAATACTTTCTCCACACTTGACTAATGAAGAAATAAATATGTTCCGAATACTAAAAATAATAAAGTTAAATATTGGAGAACATTTCATATTCTATGCTCTGTATAAGCCACACTTCCATTCAACATATTTCTGACAGATTAGTACACATCAAAAAATGTGCTAAGTGAAAGGTTTTCTGTGGGTCATAAATAAAGAGTCTCTACTCATGGAACTTTCAGTGCAGTGGAGAGAAGTTTTTAATTTGTAAAATAAAGTCCACTAAGCTTCATAAAGCAACAGCATGGGATACAAGAAAAGTGATTATGAAGCAGAGGTATGTAGATGTGCTAGTGATTGGGTGGCCTGCAAAGGCTCTCAGAAGAGAGAAGGCCATGGAAGGGAGAGGAGCCAGCCAGGAAGACACAGGAGAGACCATTCCAGGTTGAGCAGGACTGTGTGCTGTGGATCTGAGATGAAAGTGTTGCCTGCCTGGCTATGTTATTCTAATCATAGGGCAAAAGGATCTGAGGTTGAGTGAGGAAGGGAGACAGAGACTCAACTTCACAATGTGTTCTTGTCTTGATCCTGTCCTGAGAACAGAAACAAATGAAAAACATTCAACAAACTAAGAAAAAGATGAATATTGTTGATTTCTTTAAACCACCTGGCTGACAGGTGGGGAATGTACTGGAAAGACAAGGAATGAGGGGGCAATTGCAATGGACCAGGAGAGAGATGGTGGTTGGTTCGAGGGAGGTGTGGGAAAAAGACATGGAAACAGATGGTGATGTGAAATTGTTTTTTGCTAGATTTGACAGAGTTTAGTAATAAATTGGTTTTAAGTGGTGTTGGAAAGGGAACAATTGCAAATGCCTTTGAGAGAAATAAATGTTATATTGAAAACTTTGTGGAGCATTTACAAAAATGTATCATATATTCAGTCACTATGAAAAGCTCAATAAACTATCTCAATCAGAAATGCACAAGCCATGGTCTCTGACTACAACTCAATAAAATAAAAACAAAAATAAATGACATTGCTACTAAAAGAAAAAAATCATAATAAAACCATAGCCTTTACTAACTTAAGTAAAAACTCTTGGTGAATGAAAAATATCAATAGTAAAATTATGGATTTTTTAAACATGCTATGTGTATATATATTTATATATATGTGTGTGTGTGTATATATATATATATAAATTATATATATACACACATGTATATAAATTATATATATAAATATATATATAAATTATATATATATATAAATTGCAAAGAGTCAGTATCAGAAAAATGATTTCATTAATAAGCCCAAAATAGGAAAATAAATTAAACCTAGAACTCAAGTTATAAAAAAGTCAAGGAAAAAAAATCCTAAAGAAAGTGTGCATGTGATTAAAAAGAAAAGAAATAGAATAAAAATAAAAAGCCTAGAAAAAATATACTTCATAAATAAATGAAGCCACTACTTATTCAAAATTAAAATCCCCTAAAATAGACAAAGCCACATAAGGTCAAATAAAACAGAGCAAAAAGACAATTACTCAAAATGACAAAAAGAAATGCAAGATTTCCCATTCTGATGGAGCCCATTATCAGAAGGCAGACAATCCACACAGAATGGCCATTGGATTCTACCAAGTTCTGCTTTGCTTCCTGCTAGGTGGTCCCCAATAGGCATTCTAGCATTAGTTGTGTGTGAAGAAGCTTCCATTTGATATAGAGATAATCTATACAATATTTCCAAGAGTTTAAGAAAAATTCAGGTTGCTATTCACTCCTTGGCCATTCATCTCTTGAGATAAACCTGAGAGTAGAAGGATGTATTAGGTTTTTTATGTTAGGGTCTCCCACAGTTCCTGAGTTGAAACTTTCACCCCAGTAGTACGATCATTGGAGGTAGAGTTTTTGAGAAGTAATTAGTCATGAGTGAAGCTTCTAGGATGTCATCGCTGTCCTTATAAGAGAATGAGAGCTAGCTTGCTCTTTCTCTACCATGTGAGTGAAAAGGCAGCAGCCTTCAAACAACAAGAGCCCTCTCTGGACCCCAACAAGGCTACTAACCTGACCTTGGACTTCCAGGCTCTGGAACTATGAAGATAAATTTTAGTAAATTCTAAGATATCTAGTCTGTTCTACTTTGTTAAAACAACTCCAACCAAGACAAGCAGCATCTCTGTTTCCATCAACATCAGAGCTCACAGTATTGATTGCATTGATTGCTGACTGCATGTGGGGCACTTTAAGAGCCCTACAGGAAATATCTCACTGAATCTTCAACATAACTCTTTCACGTACATCCTATTATCCGTATTTTTCCAAAGCTGACACCAACAGATTTCATGCCAGAAAGTACAAAACAAATATTGAATAAGCAGTAAATTAAACTGTTTTTGAATGAGATTCTTATAATGTCAATTCTGCCTCAAATTAAATGGTTTCAATAAAATTCCAATCAAAATCCTAATAGAATCTTATAATTTGTCCACACAAATGTACATTTTTCCTGGAAAAATACTGGATGAATGCAGTAAAAAAATGTTTTTCAAAATTAAAAATAAAAGCTAAGGAAAATTTTCTCTAATGATTAAAACAAGTTGGAAAACTGTCAGAGAGCTAAACCAGAAAGACAATACTCTAGGGCAATTGAGATGGCAGTGTATGTTAAAGGGGCTATTCCAGATCAGGGTTGAAATGATGAATTATTTAAGAAATGGTGCTGGGGCAGTTGGCCTCATGATCTGGAAGGCAAAGCATGCAGAACTGACCAAATGCACAAACAGATTAGCACATTCTGTCACCTCCCTCTGTATGATTAGCTCTCCCTGAAGTGGAGAATTTTCTGAAATAGTGCCTGGCAGAACAAAATTACTCCACATGTAATTACTGCATTTTTATTTTGCTTTTCTCTTTCTAAGTTAAGGGAAGATGGAAAAAGTGGAAATAACAGTTTTACTATACACTTGAGCTCACCCTTTTTCCTAATGCAGACTCAAAGTTTATTAAATATCTACTGACTGGCATCATGGAAATGTGCCATGAACATACACAAAGGAAACACTGGAATCAACAGGAGACAGAATTGTTAGGAACAAATTCAAATGAAGGCATAGCTAATGGAAGGAAGGGCTAGCAAACAATCCTTTGCGCCTCGGAGGAATGTGAAACTGTTCAGGACTTTTCTCTGCAGAGAGGAAGCATTCTGGAAAAAAGGGAGAAAGAAATGAAGGAGGACAGAGAGAAAGGGTGAGTCTGAGAGACTGAAAGATGCAATGGCACCTGGGGGAGTGGAAGAGGATGAAGAGGTTCTGTGGGGAAGGAAGAGAAGAGCCTTGGCAGTGAGTCACACAATTATGTATGAGAGGAGCCAGCAGTGGCTTGAAGCACATGAGTAATTTAGGAGATAGTGGCATTAAAGCAAGCTGCCCCAGCATGGAGCTAGAGAGGAGATAGGAGCAAATGGCAGCAAGGGTCCTGACATGAACACTAATGCTACAGTCCAGTGTGAAGTGACAAGGACAAAAGTCTGATGATGGTAAAAAGGTATGGCAGGCACTTTGAGGTGGTCATCACCAAGACAGGCTATAGTTAAAAACCAAAAATAGTAGCAAGCACCTAATCTAGTTAACATCCAGCATACAGAGATTTCCTTCCACAGGAGTGTCTCGGTCCAGCTTTGTCACAAAAGCCCTTCCCTCATTCATACATCAGAATGATGCTTATTCCTTTAATCCATTCACTCTTTTCATGTGTTATAAAAGAACAAACATCTGTGTATTTATTCCCAAGAAAAAGTGGAAGGTCTTAGGCATGTGTGTGTGTGTGTGTGTTTGTGTGTGTGTGTGTTTTCATGACAGAAAGGAAGCACCTTAGAAAAATAGAAGCAAATTCTACCTGAATTCTCAAGTCAGTTCTAACACTGAACATCTGTGAAACTTGGAGCAAGTGATGCCCCTTAAGTCTCAGATCATTTACCTGTATGAGGGGTACAGTTTCTTGCTTTTTAGGATTACTGTGACATTTAATGCCAACCTAATGTCAAATACATATATAAAATTATAAAAATAGAGACGATTAGTAACAATTGCCAACATGATGCTTTTGAATATCGGGTCGATGTTCTCTGAACAGTAATGTTTCTCTTCTCTGAAAACTCATTTATAACAGCCCTTCTGACAGACAGACAGATGCACATACCACACACTATTTGCTTTCTTTCACCTGAATGTAGTGGAATTAAGCTCATTTCGTTTCACTAAGTAAACAGCATCTCTCGCCAAGGTGGCACTAACCAAGCACAGCCACTCTCCAGGACAGCTTGATGAAATAGTTTGCTGTAATTAGTTTTCCCAAAGGGAAAAATGAATAAGACTCTCATCAGGTGTTAGGGCTCCATGGCTCCTCCAGCTGATTGAATTCCATTATTTATTTTGTACATCTGGATGGTAAATGGAAGCAACTCTAGCATCAGTTTCTCCAGGCTGTCTTCAAACAGGTTTAATAAGAGGATTAAGAGTTTAAATAGGTTTCCAACTGTTAAAAATAGTTTTCTCATTTTTCATGTTGACATCCTCAAAACCAATTTCTCTTCTTGACCTTCTGGCCTGCTGCTATCTCTACAGTATGGATCCAGTAGGAGGAAGAAGAGACTATGCTCTATGTAAGAGAGCCTGTGATGCCAGAACTTTGCTCCACTGAGTACTCCTTAAGTACCTAGTACACTCACAGAACTGGGACTGACTCTTAAGAAAATTCAAAGACCTATATGTCATTTGGCTGGAGAAAGTAGAGCTCATTCTGAAAATCTGGAGCTACATTTTAAGAAACAAGAGAAATCAAAATGTTTTATATAATAATGTGGAAGAGATAAAACTAGCAGCAATTCACAGAAAGTGAAAGTTCAAGATCAAGAAAGTCCTCAGAACTACCTATCCATTTGAATTACATGGGAAGCTTTTAAAACTCCCAATACCCAGGCTGTATCCAAAACCAATTCAATCAGAATCTCTAGCAGTGGGACTCTTCTATAAACATATTTTTGAAATTCCTGAAGGTACTTCCAATGTGCAGCCAAAGCTGAAAATCACTAATGTAGAACAAAGACAAAAGTTTCCCTAGAGGTCCAGAGAATGACCATTAAACAACGGGTAAGGCAATGAAAGAACGTGGGGAGCAATCCTAACTCTGAGTACTGAATGCATTTCAGTATTCTCAGAGTGAAAAACTATTCTCGGTAGCACATATATCTAGGTAGCTTTGTTGATGAAATGGTCCTGTAGAAGTCTGCAGACTACATCTCTATTTGGTAAAGTTGATGCCAGGTTAACAGCAGATTGCCAGTGTACCATCTACAACTGGCCATTTAACCTGATGAGGAGCATATTACATATGTGACCAAATAAAACAGAAACAGTCTAGGAATTTCATGTTAGTCAAACACGTATGAAAAAAGGAAGATATTAGGGGAAATAGAGGCTGAAAGAAGAAATTGTATGGGCCTGAAGGTTGTCACATTTGGGGGATGTTGAAGAGTAGGATGATGCTGAGGAACACATGCTAGCCACAAAACCATGTGATCCATGTGAGATTGAGGAGGATGAGAGGAATGCCATGCCCTGTGAGTTCATCCATCCATCAACAACTCCCACCCACACTTCCTGCTCCTTAAAACGCCACCAAGACAAATATCTTTCTACTCATAGGAAAAAAAAGTAGGTTGTTTGACTGGAGAATAATTTGCCAATATATGATAAAGTTCAGGGCACATATCTCATGACCTAGCAAGTCAACTTATCTGTAAGTATAATAGTACCAGAAAACTCTAATTTTTAGCCTTTAGAATGGGCAGTGATATTCTAGATATACAATCTATATCTATGATAGTGAAGAATTTGGAGGAGGTGCCTACTGTTTATGAGTACATAAATAATACAGTATATTTTCACATAGACTAATAAATACCATTT
>NW_022900914.1:58575033-58591141 GCF_012274545.1 Fukomys damarensis
GATGGGTCAATTTCAAAAACAAAAGGTGTCATCATATTTTTCTGTGAAATTAAATCTGCAAAACACTCTACTAAAATATGATTTGTACAAAAGTAAAATAAAACTGCTATAAAATTTTTTGAATGAAAATAAAAGTTAAAAATATATACTAATTATATAGTTAGACCTGATTAATTAAACAGTGCTGTCTGCACATGCTGTACAAGATGGTTGAGCAAAGTGCTGTAGAAAAAAGAAGGTGTCCCTCTGTTATGAAAAGAAAAATGGTGTTACAGATGAGGTGACACTTGAGCTAAATCACCAAAGGAGTTTGTCAGGAGAAGATTAGAAACTGTAGGTTGATGGGTAAGCAGAGTGTGCCCAAGGATGTTCAAAAGTTCCAAAGTCTGAAATTTAAAAAATTTCATATGCTTAAAAAATAAAGGTAAGGGCCAGTGATTTAGCTCAGCAGTTTGGTGGCCTGCCTTGCAAGTGCAAGGACCCAAGTTCAATCCCTGGTACCAAAAAAACAAAAAGAAAGAAAAAGAAAAAGAAAGGTAAATTTGATGAGCAAGGACACGGAAAATAACTAGGATAAGGAAGAAAGGTCAGATGCAAGGCCTCAGTGCTGGTCCACACATAATTAAGAGCCTAAGCAGCCCCACTTCAAAAGGAAATAGTGGCTGTGAGCCACCAGCCCTAGCGAGGAAGGCGAGATTTGGTAAAGCTGCTATGAGATTTGCTCTCTCTCCAGCCTGCTTGGGCCCATTCAGCAGGACTGGGTAGCCATGCCCTCCCCTGTCTGCTCCTCCATCAGCTCCATCAAGGAAGGTAGTATGTGGTCACCCCTGAGACACACCCCCACCCCACCCCACCACCCCCACTCTCAGACCTACTGATTGGACCAGTCCTTGGATGCACTCTGCAGAGGCATAGATGGTCATAAAGGCTGTTTTTCTGAGCTTCCAACTTTGAACATCTTTAAAGAAAGGGAGGGGGGAAACCTGTAGTAGAACTGTGTGGAGTTCAACCCTGCAGGTCCCAGAACTCAATCTGGGCTTTGCAGCCTGAGGTAAGTCTGAGTCATGGGGATCTGCCATTTGCTAGCTGAGATCAGGGTACTTAGTTCTACACATGGTTGAGCACGTGGTATATTATGTCAGCACAGATATACTCTGAAAGAGAGCCTTCAAATTCATATTTCTCTTTCTTTCCCTCATTCCACTATGCAAATTCTTTCTTTTTATCTGTCCTCTTTTGCCAACTTAGTCTCTTGCTCCAAAATATAATGCCTCATCTCCCTTTCTATTCCTGCTCCTGCCCTAACTCAAACTTCTTCTTTTATCATTTTTTACTTTTTTCTTTATGTTCTTTTCTTCTCTCATTTTACCTCACTCATTGGTCAATACTTTCAAGGGAAAGTGAGCCCCTATTACTGTTAAGGGGATATATTCTTGTCCTTCTAATTGTACCATGTCTAGCCCTTTTGAATTCAATAGTTTCCTAAAGATTGTATGGTCATTCTATGTCCTCTGGCTTCACTTGAAACCTTCTCCAATTCTTTGATTTATCTACTCCTCTCGACCTCTGTCTCAGCCTTCATCCTAAATAGTAAAGATGATATATTAAAAAGTGTATTCACTGCAAACATACTTTGGGCTGCTTCTTGATTTTAATTTAATTCACATAGTTTAAAGGTGATAGATTAATGACTACCACAATTGGTCAATTTGCAAGTTGTGGTGGATCCTATTGTCCTGCTGATTTTATCAATTGGGATAAAGGATTGTGATTGATTTAATGAGTTTTTTTCTCTGATATTATGAAAATGAGAATGTCTATGAGGCATTAGAGACTCAAAAGCTAAAGCACAACTATATCAGGAAGATTTAAGTAATAACCCAGAAATTAAATCAAGGACAACCCAACAACAAAAATAAAAAAGAGAAAACATTTAAGCAAGACACAAAGACAGACTTCTAATTCCAGGTCACCAATGGCAAACAGTAGGGCAAATAAGGATGAAAAGGCTGATAGTGAACCACCGGGACACCCTGAACTGAAAGCACAGGAAGTAACAAAACAGATTAATCAGGATCTAGAAAAATTCAAAACAGAAATTATTTCCCAGATAACCATAGAGATGCTGAGCAAAATGGAAGTCATGATTCGAGACTCTACAAAAGAAACTGAGAAAAAAATAGATGTGCTCAGGACCATGATAGAAGCCATGAAGGCCCAGCATAAGAAAGAAATGGAAACAATGAATGCCCAACAGAGGAAAGAAATGGAATCCATAAAACAGATTCAAACAGATATCCGGGGAATTAAAAACTCCATTGAAAGTGTATGCAACAGAATAAAAGAATGGGAAGATACAATGTCAGATATAGAAGATAAGATATTGCAGTCAGTGACTGTTAAAAGAAAGGTCTCTTAAAAACAGTAGGGGATCATGAAAAATAGATCCAACAACTCCTAGATGATGCAAAGAACACTAACATAAGACTAATAGGAGTCAATGAAGTGGCAGGAGGAAATACAAATGACTTTTAAAAGATGTTTACAGAATTAATAAGAGAAAACTTCCCAAACAGAGGGGAAGAATTTGACATTCAGATAAGTGAGGCATATAGGACCCCAACAAGCCATGATCAAAAAAAATCTAGACACATAATAATCAAGATCCCAGAAACTCAACAGAAGAACAAAATACTACAAGCAGTAAGAGAAAAGAAACAAATCACATGCAAAGGAAAGCTCATCAGAATCACAGCAGACTTTTCAACACAAACCCTGAGGTCAAGGAGAACCTGGAGTGAGGTATTTCAAGTCCCAAAAGAAAACAACCTCCAACCTAGACTGATGTATCCTGCAAAACTCTCTTTCAAAATGGATGGGGAGATAAGATACTTCTATGACAAAGAACACCTGAGAAGCTTCATGAACACCAAACCAGCATTACAAGGAATTCTAAATAATACCCTAGAAACAGACAATGAAGGTCACAACACCATGAGGCCCAAAAGACCAAATCAAATAGGCAAGGGAAGAAACTAAAAGGAGAGTGGGAAAAATTAAAAAGAGTCAACAAAAGGACAATAACATGACAAAATAAGTCAGTACGTATCTGTTATGACCGTCGATGTCAATGGCCTCAATTCACCAATCAAGAAAAATAGACTGGCAGAATGGATGAAGAAGCAAAATCCAACACAATGTTGTATGTAAGAAACAAACCTGGGGCAAAAAGAAGCCCATAGACTGAAAGTGAAAGAATGGAAAACAATTCTCCATGAGACAGGAACCCAGAAAAAAGCAAGCGTAGCAATCTTATTTGCAGACAAAGTAAATTTCAAACCAAAACTCATTAAGAGAGACAAAGAAGGCCACTACATCCTTGTAAAGGGAACAATTCAAGAGGAAGAGATGACAATCATAAACATATATACACCAAATATTAATGCCCCCAACTATATAAAACAAACATTAAGTAACATGAAAAACCAAATAAGTGCTAATAAGTGTATTCTAATAAAATGGAAAACACAGAAGAAATTGACAGATTTCCAGATACTTATGAATTACCAAAGTTGAACAAAGAAGATAAAAACATTTTAAAACACCCCAAGTATAATCAGTAAAATTGAAAATGAAATTAAAAATTTACCAACTAAGAAAAGCCCAGGTCCTGATGGACCACTGCTGAATTTTTCAAGACATTTAGCGAAGACCTACTGCCTTTACTCTTTAAACTTTTCAATGAAATTGAATGGAAGGAATACTTCCAAATTCATTCCTGGAAGCAAGTATCACTTTGATTCCCAAACTAGGGAAAGATGCAACTAAAAAAGAGAACTACTGGCCAATCTCCCTAATGAATATAGATGCAAAAATCCTTAATAAGATACTAGCAAACAGAATACAGAGGATCATCAAAAAGATCACACATCCTGACCAAGTAGGATTTATTCCAGGGATGCAAGGATGGTTCAACATATGTAAGTCAATAAATGTAATACACTATATTAAAAAATCCAACGACAAAAGCCACATGATCCTATCTATAGATGCAGAAAAAACATTTGATAAAATTCAACACCCATTCATGATAAAAACCCTGCAAAAATTGGAATAGATGGTCTATATCTCAATTTAATAGAGGCTATCTATTAAAAACCAACAGCCAACATCATATTAAATGGCCAAAAACTGAAAACCTTCACGTTAAAATAAGGAACAAGACAAGGATGCCCACTATCACCACTTCTCTTCAACATAGTTCTGGTAACATTAGCCACAGCAATTAGACAAGAGAAAGAAATTAAAGCAATAAAGATAGGAAAGGAAGAAGTTAAACTGTCATTATTTCCTGATGATATGATACTCTACATTGAAGACCCAAAAAATTCCACCAAAAGCCTTCTAGACTTAATTGACACTTGTAGCAGTGTAGGACGAATCAACATAGTGAAAATGGCAATACTACCAAAACTGCTATACAGACTCAATGCAATGCCAATTGAAATTCCAACACTATACTTCACAGAACTAGAAAAAAGAATCCAAAAATTCATTTTGAACCATAAGAAACCTAGAATAGCAAAACCCATGCTAGGCAACAGAGACATGGTAGCAGGTATAACAATTCCCAATTTGAAAATATATTACAAAGTCACTGCGATAAAAACAGCATGGTACTGGCAAAGAAACAGATCTGAGGATCAGTGAAACAGACTGAAAGACAAAAAAAAATCCAGATGTACTCATCTACATCATCTTTGACAAAGGAGCTGACCATCTTCACTGGAGGAAAGATAGCCTCTTTAATAAATAGTGTTGGAAAAACTAGATCTCAACCTGCAAAAGATTAAAACTAGTCCCTTATCTTTCACCATGCATTAAACTAAAATCCAAGTGGATTAAATATCTAAATATTAAAACAGAAGCACTGAACTTTCTGGAAGATAAGTTAGGCAGAACTCTTGAAGACACTGGCATAGGAAAAGACTTTATGAACAAATCCTCAGTAGCACAGGAACTAGCAGAAAAATCAACAACTGGGATCTCATCTTATTGAAAAGCTTCTGCACTGCAAAAGAAACCATCAAGAAAATTAAGAAACCACCTACAATGTGGGAAAAAAATTTTACCAGCTGCTCCTCAAACAAAGGACTATTATCTAGAATATATAAAGAACACAAAACAATAATTCCCCCCAAATATAAAGACCCGATTCAAAAATGGGCATCTGAAATGAACAAATCTTTCTTAGACAAAGTAAAAACAGCAAGTAAATATATGAAAAAATGTTCCACATCACTGGTTATTCAAGAGATGCAGATGAAAACAACACTGAGATTCCACCTCACCCCACAAAGAATGGCTGCTATCAAGAAATCAAACAATAACAAATGTTGGCGGGGTTGTGGGGAGAAAGGAACCCTTCTCCATTGGTGGTGGGAGTGCAGACTGGTGCAACCACTTTGGAAATCAATATGGAGATACCTCAAAGATCTGGGACTAGAGGTTCCATTTGACCCAGCCATCCCTCTGCTGGGTATCTTCCCAAAAGAATTAAAAGAATCATATTTGTGATATTTGCACACCCATGTTTATAGCAGCACAGTTTGTAATAGCTAAAACTTGGAAACAGCCCATTTGCCCATCAGTTGGAGATTGGATAAAGAAGATGTGGTTTTTTTTATAAAATGGAATACTACTCAGCCATAAGAATGAGAAAATTGATACATATTGAGGATATACTCCTAAGGGAAATAAATAAGTCACACATGTGTAAATACTGAATAGTTTCTCTGGTGTGAATAAACTATAATAGTACATAAAATCCTAATGAGATAACTGACATTGTAAAATGGGAAGAAAAGTGCTAAAGGTGTAGTGAAAGTGGGATGGGTAGGGGAAAGCTAATTAATAGTGGAAAAGAAAAAAATATGAAAAATGAAAAAATAGAAATGAAGTGTTTGTAAAGGGGGAGGGAGGAGTGGTGAAGGGAGGACAGGGACAAGAGGAAAAAATGAGAACCAAGACCTGTCATGTAGAGGTGCAAGATCCTAACAATGAATGTAACTGTACTGTATACCTAAAATGTACCAATAAACTCAATGAGAGAAAAAAAAACAAGAGGAAATAGTGGACTTCCACCCTCACAGCTGGTCTTGAACTCCTAGGCTCAAGCAATCCCCCCACACTACTTCCTGAACATCTGCGATGACAGGCACACAGCATCAGTTCTTCACAGCTGTAGCAAGTTATTATATGCCATGAATGAATTTAAAGTCTACCAAATAAAACATGAAGCAAAGTCTCATGTTTTCCTTGGAATGTGTATTTCACACTCACTGAAAGATTTCTGCTGGATTTGCTTTGACATATGATTTTAGTTCTATCACTTTTGTGTAAGCATAAAAATATGTAATGGAAAGATACATACTGGAAACATTGAAAACAAAAAAGGTAATAGAGAAGCATAGCAGGTTTCTGAAGAAGTGAGTTACATTATTGGCTTGTGTTTGGGAAAGGATTAAAGGTCATCTGAAGACATGAAAGACCAGAGTTGGAAATATCAGTTTGATAGCCCATGTATTTTTCTACAACCTGTTTAGCTCTTCAGTAGAGGTCTAGAAAGCTGTGAGGAGCATCTAAATAATTTCATTCTTCTCTGTGCATTTCTGGGTGCCAAATCTGTTCTAAGTCAAATCCTGATGGTGCTATGGCATTGACCACTAACAGTATCTTCACCCACATGCTGACTCTCCAGCCTATCTCCACTCTGTCCTGCTCTGCTCCTCGCAGTCATTTTATTGTCTGGACAACCTTTTCCCTTGCTCCCAGTTGGCCCTTGTCTATAAAAGGCCCAGCCAGAGAGAAGTTGGGTATTCATACTCTCCACTCCCCTTTGGACTGACTGTGGTTTGGCAGCAGTAAGACACACACACACACACATACACACACACACACTCCAGCACATACACTCCTGTGGCTCATACTACATGACCCCTCTTCTGTATCTACAGCTTTTATTAGAATCCAAGAACTGTTTCTTACACATTGTTCTACAATTGGACCTAGGATTTGTTTTAATCATGGATAAGACACACAGACACAGGAATGATTATTGTAAGGGAAGAAAGTTAGATTCCCAAATCCCCAAAAACAGTAAGTAACCCTTTCATGAGGACGACTTGGAGACGCACAGGATTGGTAGGAAGCAGAAAAGAAAGAGGTGAGGACATGGCCTGGGACATTTACTGGGGATTTCCTGGAAAAGAATAGTCAAGACAGGATAAGTGAGAAGGGAACAGACTGAAAAATCTCAGCAGGCTCTAGGTTATGAGGATGGTATTTAGTGAATAAAGTAAATGAGGACACTGCACAATGTTTTTACAAGACTGCCTTTCTGATGGATGGCACTCAGAAGCAGTATTCACTGTCTTTTTGATTGTACCTCATAAAGATATTCAGGAAACAAGACTTCAGAACTGCTTCAGAAAATGATGGGATAAATCTGTTCTAACCAAGAGAAGTACAATATTTTGAGCGGGGTAAATGACATTGTGCCTTTTATTGCAATAAATATTTTGTGTAAGCATTCACCATATATTTCAATCACCTTTTGTACATTTTTCTAGTCATAAAATTTTCTTGCACAAAACAACTGATCTTGACATGCAGCAGCAATCTTTTCATTTAGAGTGCTAGTTCCACTGTTTATTAAAATTAGTTATGATAAAAGCACTCAGCCATAACTAATTTTTCAGCATTTTCAGTGTAGTCCCTTGGTCTTATTTCTAAATACCCAAAGGGTCATCTATCTAATAAAAACTAATGTTCTATAATTAAGGATTTGAAACTTTCCCCCGTTGAAAATTCTGTTAAAGTCTTTACTGACAGTTTGTTGCACTGATGCCACACACAAAAGAGAATAATCAGTGTGCGTTTCTGTCCACGATGGGAGGCCACGAGCCTACAGGGGTGGGTGTGCTGTACCAACACCTAAGGCTTTGATCTTCCTTACACTCACAAACCGCAGCCTCACCAGGATGTTTTGTCTCCTCGAATGTGCTAATCTCTGTTTTGAGTTTAGAATGAACTCATCCCTCTGCCCAGAATGCTCTTTATCCCAATCCCCAATCCTCTCATTCATATCTCCTACTTACTTATGTTTCAGCTCTCAGCTAAAAGAATAGAAAGTGAATTGATGAAGGAGCATTAATAATAGCTCTCTTCAAATGGCCTGCTATTTCTTTGGGGAGCTAAAGTAATCTCTGGGTTTTTCCTTCTCTCTCATAAGGTGGTGATGCAGGTCAAACCTGTAAATGTAATGGATTGCAATTTTTTTTTATTGTTTAGACAATGCATTTTGCTATGTGTCCCAACCTGCCATTCTCAGGAGCCCAAGAAAAAGAATTTCTACATTTAGCACATTCAGAATGTGCAAGGAGAGGGTGAAGGAAGGGTGGGGACAAGGGGAAAAAATGAGAACCAAGACCTGGCATGTAAAGGTACAGGATCCCAGTAATGAATGTAACTGTACTGTCTACCTATAATGTACCAATAAATTAAATTTAAACAAAAAGAATGTGCAAGGACCTTCATCCCCACATCTGCATTTGTTGACTCATTTACTGAGCAGCCAGTATGGGATATTCTCTGTGAAAAAAGCTGGTATTTTTAATTTCAAAAATATCTGTGTTTATGGACCCGGAGGTTAGGGACGCAGACAGAGCACAGTTAAGTGCTGTAATGTCCTCCAAGTAGACAGAGGGCAAAGGGTGCCCTGTGGTTAGCATACTCCACCATACTCCACTGGGGCAACAGGAAAGGGTTAAGAACATCTACAGGAGATGCTGAGTTCTCAGACCAGCAGCAGTCACTGTCCTGGGAGTAAGGAAACAATGGAAGGAGGCTAGGGGGCAGTGGAAGGAAGGCCAATGGAAATAAAGCTGGAGCTGAGGAGGGAGGGAGCCACTGCCAAGACTTCACTTTTATAAAATGGAGTACTACGCAGCCATAAAAAACAAGAAACTATAGAGATTTATGGCTCAGTGGATGTACATTGAGGCCATACACTTAAGTGAAATTAATAAGTTACACATGTATAAATACTGAATAGTTTCTCTAGCATGAAAAAGTAAAAGTATAAATGAGGATTAAAATGTATCGGTGATATTGTGTAATAGGAAGAAAAGGTCTAAAAGAGTAGAGAAGTGGGAGCGGGTAGGGGAAAGGGAAAAAGGGAAAAGAAAAAATATGTGAAAAGGAAAAATATGGAAATAATATCTTTGTAAACAGGGAAGTGTGGAGGGGCTTAGGGGAGGGCTGGGGAATGGGGAACCATTAATAAGAACCAGATAAGTCATATATAGGTATAAGATCCCAATGATGAATGTAACTGTATTGTATGCCTAGTATATACCAATAAATTTAATATTTAAAAAAAAAAGACTTCACTGCAGCAAGAAGGAAGCTAGATGGGTAAATATCTCAATGTCTTTCCCTTCTCTTCCACAAACCTCCTGCAGGCTTCCACTGACCAACCCAGATGGCAGCCAGAGAACAAGGAAATTGGGAGATGCCACTCATAGATATCAGCCTCCCAGGAAAAGGAAAGGGACACAGAAATGCAGAGAGCCATTGTCAGCAGATGAAAAATAACCAGTTCAGAATGCTGGGAAAAAACTCTTGGCTCTATCTACAGCAGTCAGAGTGCTCAGAGGAAAAGAGACTATATTCATTTCCTAGGGCTTTTGTAACTTTGCTCCAACTGTAGGCTTAAACCAAGAGGAGTGTATTCTCCCACAGTTCAGGAAGCCAGAAGTCTGAAATCAAGCTATCAGCAGGGCCCCATCTCTGTGAAAATTTTTAGAAAGATTATTTTTTCCTTGCCTTTTCCTAGCTGCTGGAGGTGGCTGGCCATCCTCTGCACTCAATGGCTTGCCAAAGCTTCACTCCAAACTGTGTCTCCAAAATCATGTCTTTCATGTGTGTGTGTGTGTGTGTGTGTGTGTGTGTGTGTGTGTGTGTGTGTGTGTGTTCACATGGCCTCTTACAAGACATCCAATTTAAAACCCACCCAGCTATTACATCTGTGGCATTGTAAAGTTCCAGGTTGGTATAAATTTTAGGGAAACACTTTCAAACTTCAATACATAAACCTGTTAAAGGAAGCCCTGAAAGTTCACAAATTCCCAGGAGGCATGCTGGGCTGGGGCCATGGTCTTCTTAGCATTGAATGTGAGCAATGACCCATTATATCCTCACTCTAAATCCCACCCTACCCACTGTGATTTTCCTGTTGATTCTGATAGTATCAATAAGATCCACAGTCACTAAAACGATAGCAGGAAGCAGCTGCTCCAGGAACTGGTAGCTGACAGGAATTCTCAGTGCAGAAAGGTAAGGAAAGCCTCTTATCTCTTGGAGAGTGAGTCAGAAATTACCTGAGTGTTCAATGTGAGAAAATTAAATGGGAGCAATGTCATGAAATCACTTGTACAGAAAACAGGAAGGGACAGTGTTCCTAAGAGTTGAAGGGACAGTGTTCCTAAGATTCAAAGAGGCTAAGCAAGAACTAAACAGGTCTGAAGAAGCCCAGCAAAAGCTTCTTTTTCCTAACAGGTTAAATCTAGTGAGGAAAAGCATCTCCTGTCTGTAGCAAAGTAAGGAAGAGCCTGGGGGGACTCTGCCAGGGATGACTGTGTAGCGCTCAGTTCTTGGAGCAGCTCCTGAATATCATTTTATCTGGGTGTGGGAAGAAATCCTCTGATTTCAGAATGTTGAACTAGGGTAGTCTAAGTTTCAGCAACCAGAAACAAGAAGTGTGATTGAGCACAGTGGGAAAGCCAGCACACTCCAGAGCCAGGGCAAGGATGAGCTTGCCAGAGCAGGTGAAGAGAGTGCACCACACAGAGATCTCCCCTTTTGATGCCATAATGATCAAACAATATTAAATTTATTAGATTATGTGTGTTTAGCATCGCTTAGGTGAACAGTATAAGAGTGCATATTGGCCAAAATATTTAGTGTAGTTATTAGGGTTACTTGACAAATCTATTTCCCAGTATCTAGTGGCCCAATACTGAGTATTATATACAACAAGAACCTCCAAGATATGTTCTCTGGAGCACAGACCTTGCCCTAGGACAGAAGGAATTAGAGGGGGGTGTTCACGTGTGGTCAGGACGAGGTTTCCACATAGGATTTTTGGTAACAAGAAAACACTTTGGAAAGATAACAGTATTACCAGAACATAAAGTATTATCATTAACATTAGCATCAACAATATTTCCGTTGTTATTATCACTATATTATCAGCAGATACTCATAGGAATAATTTTATTCCTTCCTTTCCAGCCTATATGCCTTTAATTTCTTTTTCTTACCTAGTTCTGGCTCGAACCTCTAGTGTAACTTTAAATAGAAGGGATTTAGGATTCATTTTTATCTTGTTCTTGATTTCAGGTGAAAATTCATCCATTCTTTTGCAGCAGACAGGTAAATTTTGGGTAGGTAATTTTTTTGTCACAATGAGGATATTTTCTATCTGCAGTTTTTTTAGCGATTTACATTGAAAAGGTATTGAATTTTGTCAAAGTTTTTCCGTGTGTTGAGATTACTTTATCTTAAAGGACATCATTACTCATCCACTGAGTAACTGTTGAATACTTTCCATTAGCCAAGCACAAGCATTGAGAAAGTAGCATTAACACAAAAAGACAAGAAAAGCCTGCCCTTTAGGAATTTACATAAATAAAATATACATTAGGTTGAAGATATGATTCCTAAAAGAAAAAATAATGGTCAGTATCTGAGGGAAGAAGCTTAGAATATTAAATAAAATGTAGAGGAAAAAATCTCCCTGAGACCACGATGTGTGAGGAAAATACTAAAAGCTATATAAGAGTGAGCCACGTAGGTATGCGATGAGAAAGCATCCTAGGCAGCAGTAACAGCACTGCTCACAGGAACATACAGGCTGTCTATGAAAATACCCGAGAAACAGTGCTCCCGCATACCTAGGGCAGAGGAGGAGTACGCGGGAGATGAAGAAGCCCCACAGCAGAGTCAGAACACGTAGAACACTGCAGACTATTGAGGTCATTTTGTTTTTGCTCTGTAAAAGGTGGGAAGCTATTGAGAGATTTCAAGCAGGAAGGTGACATAATTTTAACTCACACTTTAACAGGACTACTCTAGAGGCTGTGTTGAGAACAGACTAAGGAGAATAAGGACTGAAGCACGAGGCTTGTCTTTAGACACATTCAGCGATCCACACGAGGAATGTTGACATGTTAAACTAAAGAGGAAAGCGGTTACTGATTCCGAATGCGTTTGCAAGATACTACTTTATTCCTCTGAAGGAAGTTGGAGACCACTTTATCAGAGCCCCTACACCATCCCTAAAGCGGGGCTGAGATGTTTTACTAGCATTCTATCAGTGTACCAAGTTAGATGTTGTCCACTGAATTTATAGATTAATATGGGGAACATCAATTACAAAATGGTTTCTCTCACATGTGCATTTGTCCTCATCTTCTTTTATGTTCTGTGGTAAAAGTTTGCAGCTTTCCTCATGTAAGTCACATAAATTTCCCTTTAAGATCATTTTAGGAGAGTTATGTGTAGGTGTGTATTTTTTTCTAACTGGTTATGGCTGATGTGCAGAAAAGCCATTGACTATTTCAGTATTGATTTTGTAAAATGACATTTTATTCAGTCATATTAACTAAATATATATATGTATATTCAGTTGTATTATTAGTTCTAATATTGTTCTAACATTCTTCAGCTTATGCTTTGTGCAATGAGAGATTAATTTGCCCATTTCCAATATTAAGTCACCTTAGTTCTCTACCTGGGCAGGTGAGTCTTCATGGTAAAATGGTTGTGCAATGGATCTTAAGACAGTAAATGGAAAGGGACACCAAAGTTGCATGCCAAGAGAACTCTAGCTTTGAGGAATAGCATGGGGACCCCAGCAACTCAAAACAGAGGAGTGGATGCTTCGGGGATGGGTATGGAAAAGATACAACAAAAGTACTAACCAAGAGTCTTCAAATGAAGACCTAGAAAGATACTCAAAGCAAGCTTGATTTCCCTAGGGTGAGACTTGTCAGGAACCTGGAAGTTAATTAGGCTGATAGACAATGAGATCAAAAGAGAGGGGACTCCTCTGGGGTTATATATTAATGGCTAAGCCTGGACTAAAATGCAACACAGCTCATTCCAATGAACAGGGGACAACCTCGCAGGGGAGGAGCCAGGCAAATAGGAAATAAGAAACAAATTATTATCAGCCTCATTTTATTCCATCCCCTTTGGTTGGAGAGGGTATGCACCACCACATGTTCCCCACCTCTCCATAAGGTGCTGATGATGTTGAAGAGAGGTGATGGGGGGAGGGCAGTTACAGAGCTATCGAGTACTTATCCTTCCAAATTAATTATTGGACCTTGGAGAAATGCACTCATTCTTCAATATGCTATTATCATCTTTAAAATACAGGGCTTCTTTAGATTAGAGGCCACGTCTAGCATACAGATGTGTTTGTATTTGGCTATGTTTGAAAACAATTTTAATTATCTCAGTATTTAAAAATCGTGAAAGAAGTGTACATAACATTTGGATTTCTTGCTTTTCTTGAAAAAGATAGGATGCTCCTGCAACACCAGCCAACGTGCTGCATGGAATCAGTTACCTGTGTGGGAATGTATGGTCCGCTCTCTACCATTCCTCCCACTTACTCATTTTCCCTGTGTGCTTCTCTAATGTGGGATTTGGGGGAATCTGTAATCCTCTTATTTTCAGCATGGTCTCAGCAAATATACCTCCAGCAAGTCAATCCTTCTGAATACCTTCTCTGTGTTATCACAGGCTACACCAGTTTCTCCATTTCCTATTGTCATTGTCATTGTGCACCTCTTCTTTGTGAAGCCTGGGATACTGGGTCTTGACAGTGCAATTTCAGAGCCCATGCCTGTCATTCGGATGTTCTGTATTTTCTCCTCTGAGCTATGTGGCCTGGCTTCTGCCCAGGCTGACTCAGGAAGTAGTAAGTGACAGACCTGTATTCCCTGGCTGTGTTCCAGAACAAATCCCTCTGCCCTTTCTTTAAACGTTCATTCCACAAACTCCGGGGCAATAAGTGATTCAATAACTAATGCTGGTCATTGTCTACCTAAAGCAAAGAGACTGGTGTTGACCCTGGCTGCTCTGCCTGACTGAGACTTCTGCAGTAGCAAAGAGAACATAAGCCGAGATCACACTCTCCCACAAACGCAGACATGTGTACTCTAACCGGTCCCTAGGAAGAACCCTGTACAAGGTGTGATTGAGGAAAAGTGAGATATTTTAGGAACAGAGGTCATGATGAGCCAAGATTGGAGTTCCAAGAGCATTGTTAATTTTTACAAAGTCAGGGAAGGTGCTTTTCCTATCTGGGCATAAGCAGGAAAATAGCAAGCACACTGAAGCAGTTATCACAATAAGAGAAAATGAGGTCATTGAATAGAATCCAGGATAATGTAATAGAGTGTGAAAAGCACAGCGTAGCCATAAGGCTAAGGTAAAAGAGGCACAGTTTGAAGCCACTTAGAAAATAGATTGGACTCAGAACTAATGCCCCAAATTTGTAGGTCCTTTGTGGGAAACTGGCAGGCAGAGCTGCCTAATAGTCTAATCCTCCCTAAAACCTAAACCCAGCTACAAGAATGATTGGCTAGGCAGATTCACTACCTGGGTGGGACTGGGTGCTGGGCAAGGTCAGATCCTGCTGTCATCAACCCAGTGCTCTTCACCTACAAGCCTTTGACCATTTGACACAGAATATCCAAGCCTAGATTTGGTGCAGGCATAACTTGTGGCAACCAAGCAAATTGTTACTAACGTTTCAATCCCATGGGTTCACTGTGATTCTGAGTCCTTTTCCCCCTCTCTCTCTCTCTCTCTCTTTCTCTCTCTCTCTCTCTCTCTCTCTCTCTCTCTCTCTCTCTCTCTCATTGAGTTTATCAGTACATTTTAGGAATATAGTACAGTTACATTCATCATTGGGATCTTGTACCTTTACATGACAGGTCTTGGTTCTCATTTTTTCCCTTGTCCCTGCCCTCCCTTTACCCCCTCCTCCCTTCCCTATTTACAAATACTTTATTTCCATTTTTTCATTTTCTCATATTTTTTTCTTTCCCCTTATTTCCTTTCCCTTACCCTTCCCACTTTTCCTACACCTTTAGCTCTTTTCTTCCTATGTCACATTGTCAATTTGATTCTGAGTCTTATTGGGGGTTCGTGGACATCCAAGTGGGACTGGGAAAGAGTGAGACACCCAACTGATAGATCACTAAAGTTCCCACCCAAAACTCCACAAGGGAAAGCTGACCCCTTGTGCTGTAAGTTCAGGTATTGAGTCTTTGTCTCTCAGGTCAGGTTCACAGCAGTGCCTTACATGGTAATCAAAAGCTGCCTGACTTCTGCTTCAAAAGGTTCTGTCACTACCTGTGTCTACAAAGCACAGAGTACCAGAGGCCTGGAAACAGGAACTTTCTGTCCATACTTTCTCTTAGGACACACACTCCACCACCATGCTCTTTGAAAAACAAGGTTGAGCTCTGTGCCACTGTGATCCCCTATTTCCAAGGAGTGGAGCCAACAAATAGATGAGCATAGTCAACATATAGTTCCCTCTTGCCTCACTTAGAAAACTATGGCCTTGTAGTATAGTTTCAAATTGGGAATTGTTACACCTGGTGCCATGTGACTGTTGCCTATAATGGCTTTTGCTATTCTAGGTCTCTTGTGGTTCCAAATGAATTTTTGGATTCTTTTTTCTAGTTCTGTGAAATATAGTGTTGGAATTTCAATTGGCATTGCGTTGAATGTATATAGCAGTTTCGGTAGTATGGCCATTTTCACTATGTTGATTCTTCCTACCCAGGAGCAGGGGATATCTTTCCATTTTTTTATATCCTCTTCGATTTCTTTTTTCAGAGTGCTGTAGTTTTCAGTGTAGAGATCTTTTGTTTCTTTTGTTAGATTGATTCCTAGATACTTCATTTTTTTGGATGCTATTGTAAAAGGAATTTTTTCCCTTATTTCTCTTTCTGTCTGT
>NW_022900914.1:58593133-58594249 GCF_012274545.1 Fukomys damarensis
AATTAAAAAAAAAAAAAGAAAACTATGGCCCCTCTGATGTGAAAATAGAATGCCAGGTAAGAAAAGGGGAACTAAGGAAAGAGGCAAATTGATTGAGAAGGAATACAATCCAGTAAGTACTCACTAGGTGTCCTGTAGGTGCCAAGTCCTATCAAATAGCGAGGTTGCAAAAGCAAGTAAAGGTTGCCTCTGCCACCAGAGAGCTCCCAAGATGTCATCAGAGACAGAAACTTGCACATACAATGACAATTCAATGTGATGAGAACTAAGGCAGAGGTAGGACTTGGCTCTACCAGGGAAATGAGGATGAGCATGAGGTTTTCCACAGAGAGAAAAGGCAAGCAGATGGAAGCCTTCACAGATACACCCCCATTTGGAGATGATGCTTAAAAGAAAAGTACAAGTTTGGCTAAGCAGAAAGGAAAGAGAGAAGAGGAGGATAAGATATGCCAAGTAGAGACATGGGGATGTCCAAAGGAACAGAGGTCAGAACCTAGCCCTATGCCAGAAGGGAGACTAGATCGTATTGTATGTGTAGATTGTTGGTAGTTTGATTATGTGGCTAAACTTTAGCTCAGCATAAATTTGGTGACTTCACAGACATATCCATAGGATAATTTGACACATATTTATCCCAAATTTTTCTTATCATTGTATTGTCTTCATGAATAGCACCCAATCCTTCCAATTACCTGAATGCTTTACCCTCACATTCCTCCTTGTTTACCATAGTATTCCCTGTTTCTTAACTGGAACATCTTTTTCAACCACTCTTCCCAAAAAATTGTGGAAATGTTAAAGATCAGAGCCCTTTTCTTCACTGTGCACTCACTGGAATACCTTCCGTGCTTTATCATTCAGATAACTCTTCACCCTGCTTCAAACAGCATCTCTGGTTTCTCCATCTCTAGGAAATGATCCTAGAAGCTCAAACCTGTGTTGATTACTTTTAGCACTTGGCCACGTTGTCCTGTAATCAGTGCCTTTCTCACCATACTCTCATCCCCACAAGGATAAAAATTCTGGATTCAACTGCTTATTAAATCAGGTGTCAGTTATACCTAACACAGAGCCCGGAGATAATAGGGCATATTATTGGGCCGGGAATTTAGCTCA
>NW_022900914.1:58594291-58659138 GCF_012274545.1 Fukomys damarensis
TATATATATGGCATATTATTAAATGAATAAATGAACTATTTGAATGAATAAATGAATGAGTCACTCCAACATCAGTAAATCTAATGCTCCCCAAAGTCTGTAGCTGAATTCTGTGAGTAGAAATTTACACTGAGACATTTATAAGGAACGTGGAGAACCAGCTGAATCAAATACAATCAAATTACAAATCAATTTATTCACTTCCCTGTTCTCTAAAATTAGGAGCATGTGAATGAATATGTATGAACATGTGTAATTATAGAAAAGCACATAAATTATTTGCCAGGGCTCCTAGTCCTATGTTCATAAGAGCAAGATGTTTATTTCCACCTGTCTTCTCTGTAGAATTGCCTCAGCAGTATCATACTCAGAGCGACTTGTCTAAAGACTCTCCCTACCATTATGACTTATTCATCACCTGTTCTTTGACAGTCTTCTCTCAGAAACATTAGAATTCCCCAGTGGCATTCTGAGTGGGGTAGACTTGTGAGATTAGGGAGATGAAATGTGATGTTGCTGGCTTTGAAATTCCATCATCTCTTCAAGAAGTGAAATGTTACTTTCATTGTTTTTCTTTTCAAAGGATTAGTTAATGGCACTTATTAAGTTCCCTATTCCTTTGATATAAAAAATGAAATAAAGAAAAAAAACATTTTCCTTCCAATGTCATATGGAAAGCCTGGAATTAGTAAAGTCTATTTTTTTTATTATTATTCATTTTTATTGGTACATTTTAGGTGTACAACATGATGACATTCATCATTGGGAATTTCTACCTTTAAGTTATACATCTTAGTTCATAATGTTTTCCCCATTCCCCTGCCCTCCCTTCAACTCCTCCACCTTTCACCAAGACTCAGCTATAAAGAATGTTAAATTAAAGATATTTATAGCTAAATGGATGCATGTTGAGGCCATACTCTTAAAGGAAATAAATATGACACACACATGTGTAAATACCAAACAGTTTCTCTGGTGTGAGAAACTGAAAGTATAAATGAGGATCATAAAATTTAATAGATAATATGAAATAATAAGAAAAAATTCAAATTGGAAGGGAAAAGGGAAGTGGGAGGGGTATGGGAAAGGAAAGAATGTAAATTCTACTTCTAAAGAGCTCTTGAGATGCTCAAACCTGAATTCAGGCCATTGGTTGTTAATTAGCAGTTATGCCTGCTGTAGCCCAGACCAAAGGCAAGATTATGGATAAATCCTCCATATTGACAGATGGACTATTGGGAAAGTGTGTGTTCTAAATGTTGGGGAACGATGTCTGCAACTTTACTGGGAGACAAAAATGTGTAAAGATCAGGCTTTTGAAACTAAAAGATACTGCTTTACATCCAAGCTCCACTATTTGTTGGTTGTATAAACTACACCGAATTAACAAGTTTTCTGAGACTCTGCTCCCTATAAATTAGCTAAATTGCACAAATCTCACAAACTAGTTAAAAGTCTAAACACAGGAACATATGTAAAATGTCTTGCAAAATCCATATTTGGTAAGCAACTAGTAATAGTCTTTTCTCTCTGTCTCAGGTGATTAACTATATTAATGGGCAGTTGTTCAACAAATACAAAATTTACATTATACAAAATGAATCGGTTTTACAGAACTTATATCTAACAATACAACATATTGAATGTCCAAATTTTTCAAAGAATAGATTTCATGTTGAGTTCCTACACTTGATTGTAGCCAAAAGGCTGAGAAGCAATATGTTGCATTCCTAGCGCACACACACACACACACACACACACACACAGAAAGACACAAGGAAATCTTGGAAGATGATAAATGCATTCATTACTCTCAGTTATGGTGGTGGTACCATATGTATTTTCATATGACCAAACTCATCAAATCAAAAGCTTTAAATATGTACAACTGTTTATCAAGTATACCTTAATAAAATTGTTTTAAAAATAAGATTTGTAAGTTATTTTTGAGTCTCCAGATTCTGAACACCCAAAATAAAGTGATGTATTGAGAGATTAAGATGTATTTTACATGAAAATGGATTTCCATACAAAATACTAAATCTTCAGTGAGCCCTTATTCAGTACCATTTCCACATAGAAATGAAGTACTAGCAAGCGTAAACCATTTCTTGTACAACAAAACTCATGACACCTTCCTCCTGGATTACAAACATTCTTCAGTGTGAAAATGAATGAGTCTCAGAGTAGGTGCATGTTTGCATGGTGAAAATGACCTGTGACTATTGACCACTTCAGTAGTCATTACTAGTTAATAGAAACCCAAGTGAGAGCTTGAGTATCACAAGACTTTATCAGGTGCTGTGATCCGCTATTCTGCTAGGTCTCTTCTTGGCCATCTTGGCAGATTTGTGAAGAACCAACCTGAGAGTATGGGAATTGAGCTGGAGATATGAACACTCAAAACTCGGTTTTTATTAGGGGGATGGGGTGTAAAGGATGAAGTGCCAGGCTGTAGGACAATGGCGAGAGCAGCAGGGCAGGGGCTGGCTGGGTGAGGTTTTATGTGGACAAGGAGTCATGGGGGGCAGGGCATAGTGGAGGTAGATATTTGGCTGCAACCAGAGGTGAGATTTAAATCCATTGGCAGGTTTTAAATTCCTAGTGGGAAGGACTGGAAGTGGGAGATCTTTGTGGTGGGAAAGTTGGGTCTTTGTTTCCCCAGAGTGATTTATTATCTGCAGGGAAGAGCCATTTAGGATGTGGGGTTAGAGACATTTTATCTAGCAGTGAACTCTATCACAACCTCATGTCAACATACACATGGAGATCCTCATTAATACAGTAAGACAAGATTGTCAAAGCCTCACCAATATTATATTCAGTAGGTCATGGTTTTCCTTTGCTGACATTCTTGCTTTCCAACTTTGAGTTTTCTTGTACCATTATTAATTATGTTTTTGTGGGGAGTTCTTTACATCTATTATGCACAGTGGTAAAGATGTTATCAGGGTATCTTTCTGATTAGTTTCAATTGGATAGACTAAGTTATATGTAGAGATAGATAGATAGATAGATGAGAGAGAGAGAGAGAGAGAGAGAGAGATAGGTGTATAAATGAGAGAGACAATAAAAGACAGTGCATCATTCCTGCCCACAACCACTGCTAAAATACTGATGCAAAGTGCCCCATAAAATTTGCTTCTACACTAAAGTTTTGGGGGTATTTTACTTGTTTTTGGTTTTGAGGTATTAAGGGTTAAAACAAGGCTTTCACACTGAGCTACATCCCCAACCCTTTTTAACCTTTAAGATAAGGTATAACTAAGTCTAGGGTCAAACCTGCAATCTTCTTGCCTTAGCCTCCCAGAGTGCTGGGACTACAGCCATGTGCCACCCATTCTCAGCTTACATTTCTTTGCTATTTAAACACAGAATAATTTACTCCTTCTGAAATTGTACAAATAAGAAAGCTGTTTATTATATTTTTCCTCATGTAAGTGAACCTCTAACAAAAATGTTTAAGAGCTGCTCACCAATAGGATGCCTATTATTTTTGGAAATATAGTGGCACCTCAATTCACGAGCTTAATTTTTTTCACAATTTTGGAAAAGATGGCCTGGCTCATGTTTGTATGGGAAAGATGGTTGTGGTTGTGCTTGTTACCCAATGAAGAGTTTGTAAACAAAAACAAAATTTTAACAATGCTTTTCTTTGTGACCCAAATTGTTCACAAATAAAAGTGTTTATGAATGGAGGTATAGCTGTATCTAGGAAATTAGCAAAGTCATCTCCTCTTCACAATGAGAGCTAATTTCTCTTGGGCTGCTAATGAGTTTACTTTAGTATTCAGGGAACAATTATTCATTTCAGTGATTTACAGAATTCTGCCCTAAAAACCTAAATGAGAATAAATTTTGTATGACCATGAACTCATAAAGGATTCTACTCCTGCAGTACAAATCTAGTTAGATTTATAGCATATCAGATGATTATTCAAAACCCTACCAAGAGACATCACAGAACTATCAGAGTAGCTACAGCTTCAAGATAAACCTCTAAAATTGTGGATCTATGTCAGTCAACCCCAAAAAAGGATATTGTAAAGTGAAACACCTTTTTCAACTCAAATATCCCTTATGGCTTTGTGTACAGGTAAACTGAGAAGCAAATTTTCAGTAGGAAATGTTCCCTCAGATACTATAGAAGGGACTGAATTGCCTTAGGTGGACCCATAACAAAATGAATACCAAAGATTTAGGGCTACTATTTTGTTGTAAAACCATGGGCTGTTAAAGCTGATAGAAGCCATTTAATCTAAACCCTTTAAAAACAAAATCAAAAGCCTAGGAACCACAGCCCAGAGAAGTGAAGTGACAAAGTAACTTGCAGTCATTAATCCATAATTTCAGTTAGTAAATAATTCAATCACATTTTCCATTTATTGATTAATATACCAAACTCCAACCTGAGATCTCTGCTTAACTCATGTTTCCATTGCTTCCTTAACTTTACACGTTCCTATCAGGGCCCAAATACTGAAATACTAAATCATATACAGTATTTCTAAGGTCAGAAGTTTTGTATTTGACATTATTTCTTCTGGAGCATTCTTTTACCATTTTCCTCTTAGTAAATTCATGTTCTTTCTTTAAAATCCAATTTACATATTATTTCTTCTTTAAAAAAAAAATCATCCCGAACATCCCATGATATACAAACATCACTATGGAAATAAAAACTTCTCTAATTGACATACAACAATGAATATTTAATTTTTGCTCAAGAGTTCAAGAATTTACTAATCTAAGCTGGGTTTGGAGAGATAACTGTGTTTCAAATTCCAGTTCTGTGGGTCTGGGTTAGCTCCCTGTGTCTAGCCATCTCTCATCTTCCTACTGGGACAATCAGGGAAGAAGCAAGTATTCAGGACATGTTCTTCACATGGCTCAGTTGAAGTGCAACAACCGTGGGAATAATTCTAAAAGTACAATTCAAATTTCTGTTTGCCTCAAGTTTGCTGACAACCATTGGTCAAGGCAAATAGCATGGTTGACCAAATTAAAGGCACAAGGAATTATTTTTCCTACAGAGATAGAATGAACTTCATACATAAGTCACATGGCAAAGGTCATAGACACAGAAAGGGTTAAGAACTTGTGCCAATACATCAGTCTACTTCCAGATCAACTGTATCCTCAGCTTCCTTCTTTGCTAATGCTATTTCTGGTACTGTTTCTATGGCTGTATTTCATCATGATGTAATGGAACTATTTTAACAGTTGGTCTCCCCAATAGATAGTAGTCTTAAAATAACAATAAAATAATTTAACAGATACACTATATATCATGCAGTTCAATAAAATCTCTATGGGTAAGACCCCTAGTTATCTTCTCATTAAACATATGCATTAATAATCATCCTTAAATCACAGAGCAGAAAAGTTGAGGCAACACTAGAGCCTCAGACCCAAGACAAATTCAAAAGGTGAAAAGGGCTAAAGGTGTAGGGAAAATGGGAAGGGTAGGGGAAAGGTAATAAGGGAAAAGGAAAAAATATGAGAAAATGAAAAAATGGAAACAAAGTGTTTGTAAATGGAGAGGGTGAAGGGAGGGCATGGACAAAGGGAAAAAATGAGAACCAAGACCTGTTGTGTAAAGGTACAAGATCCCAATAATGAATGTAATTGTACTGTATACCTAAAATGCACCGATAAACGCAATAAAAGAAAAAAAAAGTTCCTATCTTCTTCACTAATTGTAATCTCTTTTATTTGCATAAGAGCTCAAGAAGACTTTCAAATGGTTTTCTCTCATAAACCCACTAACAAGGACAGTGTGTGAATGATAGTAGAAATAATACCTATTCACTGAATTGAATTGCTTCAGCTCTATCTCCCACTTCTAAGTAACTTCTCTGCTCAAGATGGTCCATGACTCAAATATCATGCACTTCCCCCACCATGCCCTTTCTACTGTTCAGTCATTCAGTCACAAAGCATGATAATCTTATCCCTCATCTAAAATTCACTGATCCATACATCATATAGACAATATGTACAAGGGGTAGATTGTGCAATACCCTGTTTTCTTTGGCTCCATCATGGCTGGGTGACCTTGAATATAATACTCATGCATCTACTGGGTATCTGGGTGGTCTTTGTTGAATCTCCTCATCAATTAAATGTCAGGGAATAATCTTGTAGGGGGTACATATTTTATTTATATCATAATCATTCTTTACAGGATGATAGTTATAAGGACCCAAATGGCAGACCATGTACCATAAAAAATAAAGTCCTGCTTTTAAATTAAAACACCTGCATTCTATACTAATTCAGTCATTTTTTAAACATCATGCTCTCTTCTTCCTAACCTTCTTATCTCTCTGTTGTATCAACTCTTTTTTTTTTTTTTTTCCTTTGGTACCAGGGATTGAATTTGGGACCTTGTGCTTACAAAGCAGGCTGTGGAACCACTGAGCTAAATCCCCAGCCCTGTTGCATCAACTCTTAAATTGAGTAGCATGTGCCCCTCAATGAGCAGGATTAAATTCTTTATGTGAAAGGAACAATTAATAGCAGACATGCAGAAAAATGAGAAATTCAACAGTTTTTAAAGAAACATAAAGGATATGTCTGTGGGTATAATGTTTATGTACAAAGTATTATTTACTGTTAGGTAAATTTTAAAAGGACGAATAAATTTTCAATTTTCCAAAGTCAATTGTGACTGTCATACTCTTAATAATGGCTAGGGGAATTATAAACTGGCATGTAATTTTAAATAACATAATTCAAAGGACTTATGTTAATATGCATGAACCTAACTCCTAAAGAAGAAAACAAGGATAATCTATGCAATATGTGAAAAATAATTATGTTAATTTAACATATCACTTGGTAAGGAATATTATTTCAAAGTGAAAATCACATGGGAGATTAAGCAGTATATATCCAGTAATGTCGAGAAAGTAAAAAAAAAAAAAGGACGAATAAAAAATTATAGCTACTAGGTAAAGACTCAGTGCCATAAAATAATCGTATAATGTCAGTGGCTAAAACTAATAAAGGTTAATCTCTCTCTTTCATCACAGTGGGGTCTCGACTCCTTGGAGTGATTCAGGCACTCAGGACCCTTCCAACTATGGTTCCACTGCTGTTAAAGACTCGCCCTCTAGAGCCTCTCATCTGGAAGGCAGATGGCAGAAGGGAGCAGGCAGAGAACTCTTTCCTCTCTTCATTGTCTCCACTTGAAAAGACAAGCATGGCTTCTGCTCATTAACATTGGCAAGAATCTGTCACACAGCTCCTCTCCCCACCGTGGGGAAGGAAACGCAGATATAGTGGAGGTGAGAGCCCAGGAAGAAGGAAGTAGAGACTGTGAGCCTGGTGTGCTCACAGCCAGTTTGTGCCCCTGTTTGTATACAGGGAAAGGAAGAAGTTGTGAAAGTGAACAAAGCTGATTTACTTAGGAGATAGGTTTGCTTGCTAAGCAAAAGCTTTATTTATTTTGAAAATAGGCAATTCATTCTACTCTTTATGTCAAGTTGCATGTAGATATATACATTCATAAAATAAAAATCAGCTTAATATACCAGTTAAATAATGTATAAGGCCAACTGTCTAATATGCAACGTTTAATAATTGCAGCACACTGAGATTTGATAATGCAGCCTCATGTCTAACCAAATCTTCTCGTGTCTACTAATAACTCGCACCTCAAGAAATATGGTCTAAATTTTGCAAATCATTTAATGGGCTGTGTGAAGCATGGGCACTCATTAATAAGATGAAAATTTTAATTAAGCTCCATATGCAATTATAACTTCGCTGGTTATTAACAGTGATGAGAAAAAATATACAGCTAAGATCACTAGCAGAAGAATTAATGGGTTTCTGTGTGACATAACATTTGTTTAATGGAAGGGTTTCCTTTTATACAGAAGTGTCATCTGAGGGCAATTTGTCATTGTTATTAATTTAAGATCATTTGATCTGTCACTCAACACCAACTCCAATTAAAAGGGGAAGATGGCACACGCTTCCTCCTAGGATCCCTGCCAGGTGGAAAGCTTGAATAACAAAAATAAATTTGGAATAAAGGTCAAGGTGTTTGTAAAGAACCATAACCCCTTAAAAGACACAAAAGACTAGGAGTGCAGTACAAAGTAAAACCCAATATGTTTTCCTTTCAAAAAAGATGGTATTTATGCAGTTTGGGTCATTAAAGATGAAAATCTTTTCATGTACATTAAGGTGACCTTTTTTCTTTTTATAATGAAATGCGAATTACTTTGCACAGCCTTGCCAGTTTCTCAGCTAAGGGCTGCTGCCAGGCCGTGATGAAATGAACACACTGGAAACATTCACTTTTGAAGATCTGTAGTACAAATGTGACTGCATCAATTTGCTAGGGCTGTCAGGACTGGGTGGCTTACACAACTGAAATTCACTTTCTCTAAGTCAGAGCACTGAAGTCTGAGAGCAGTGTGTCATGGGGCTTCATTTCCCTGAGGGCAGATGGCCTTGTTCACACCAACCCATACTTGGCTTTAGGTATGAATGCACCTCTGCTCTCTCCTTTTCCTGTAAGGGCATTAGTCAGGGCCTAAGCCTTATGATCTCACTTAATTTTAATGACCTCTTTAGAGGCCCTGTTTCCACATACAGTCAGTCACACTGCGGGTACAGCTTCAACATATGACAGTGGACCCTTGGCTTACCAACTCAATTCATTCCCTAGGGCTGGCTATAACTCGAGTTGTCAATCGAAGGCCCAGGCTCCTCTACACAGGCCTCAAAGGCTCGCTCCTGTGCACAGGTGGATCTCATTGTACTTAGAGAGACATTGGCTGAGGATCTCTCAATGAACCCCACAGAGGAAACGATGTTGTAATGCTCCTTCCATAACTCTTTAAAGGTTAAATCTGTAACTAAGACCATTTGGAAGCACAAGTGCCCAGCATTCAGATCATAGCACAAGACTTTGTTCATAAATTAAAACTAAAATACCGGTAGTAACCTAAGTTGTTTGTATGTTAGGCCATCGTAACTCGAGGGTTCACTGTACTTGGGGTCGGGGGGAGCACAATTCAATCCTTACCAGAGATCATTTAGTTCTTTAATTCCAAACACAGATGACATGATACAAATCTCCAGACTCTGGGCTTTCCTCTCACAATGAAAAAAAAAAAAAAAAAACTTGCAGAATAAATACATCATGCCTCTCCTGCAAGAAAGTGTAGCCTTTGGAATGAGTAATAGTTTGCCATATTTTCAACTCCACTCTCTTCTTCAGCTTTAACATTTCCCCATTTTACAGACAAAAGGATCTATGTGAAAGCCTTGCTGACCTCTCCAAGGTTGTACAGCCATTAAATTTAGATCAAATTCTTCTTAATACATTCAACCTTTTTTGTATTGTTTAAGCTATGGCAAGTGAAGAGGCACTCTGGAGATGGAACTGGATTGGGAAAAAGTGCACTAGTGCCAGCTCTGCCCTGCAGCCATGGCCCTGCCTAAGGACACAGCAAACCACCCCAAAATGATAAGCAGAAGACATGCGAGAGACTACTGGTTGTTGATGCAGCTCACCAGGCTTCTAATGGTGGCAGTTACACATGGAAGGGTAGGTCCAGTTCCTGACATGCTGAGACACCACAACTGTGCAGATCACAGGGTGAAATGGGGTCCAAAGAGTCGTGTGCCTCACTGACAGACACCTGAAGACAAAGAGGAAAGAATCAAAAAGGACCATGGAGAGAATAAATTTGGGTACTATATTGAAAAATATTTGGGTTCCCCCCTCTTACTCTCTTAGATGAAGGCAGTACTGTGGGGACTGGAGAACACAGCGTCACACACAATAAACTACAGAGCCACGTTCTGCCTCAACTACTTCCTCATTGAGTAATACTGGGAAGAGATCTAAAAGAGTTATAGGAAATCTTTTGCCTGTATAACTTTCATGTATTTAAGTATACAAATTCCAAGTGCACAAATAATATATATATATATATATATATAAACATTATCTTATCACATGTAGTATATATAATGCATAAATGATTTTATTTTTATACTTACACATGCACATTTACCATTTCAGCAATACATTTAAGAGCGACAGCATAATGTACCAAGTGGTAGTTACCAACAGAGCAGGATGAGGGTGGTCCTACTCAGGTGAGAGCAGTGAGAGATGGCACTGTTATGGAGAGTTTTAAGAATAATAAAACTGAATAAGGGTCAGTTTGTATTTTATTATTGTCATTTCCTGGCACTCTGACATTTTCAGTGGTATGCTCTTCTCCTCCATAGCAGAACACTTTTACTATCCTGTCATCTGCGCATGTTACTATGGTCAATGAACAGAGGAGATTATGAGTTCAAACTCACTTAATAGATATCCAATGGTAAAATAGTTATCAGAGAATTTTTTTACTTATGAAGCACTTAGTTTTGAAATGCTCTCAGGTACCTGTACTCACTTGCTGTTGTTGGGGCTGGACTGCTCTGATTGAGATTCAATACAAGCTTTCCAGATGCCCGACACCTGCTCGCTATTATACTCAGTCTGGCTGCCATGAGAATCACCTGGGGAGCAGTGAAAAGGATCAATGCCTGTGCCTCACTTTGGGCCAATTAAAAAGGAGTGAGGGTGTGAGGTGCCTGGTCATGGATACCTGTAAGGTCTCCTCAAAAATTCTACCATGCAGCCAGGGTTGAGAAGCACTGATCCAAGTGGTATGGCAAAATGATCCTGATTTGGGAGTCAAAGGTCCAGATAGGGTTCCTTTCATCACCTCGTTTTTCTCATCTACAAAGAGAATAAGAGAACCCTTGACTAGTTGTAACTATAAATGAGGTAATCCATGTAATGTACTGAAAACAGAGCCTGATACACTATAAGGATTCAATAAATGCAGTCTATTATGACTTGAATAGCACTCTTGTACATTACCTTGGCAAAAAGCCATTGATTTTTTTTTTTTTGCATGCGATAACAGGTCCCAGCCAGTTGTTTGACCAATCCCAGATCTTTTTAAGTCAGAAAGCAAGAGATTGATTATAAACTTAGAGCAAATTTGCATGTTTATTAAGTACCTGCTGAATACAGTTTGATATATAAAGGCTTTTCTCACACATCATAGCCTCTGCTGTATATTTTATATTTCTAGGCAGTACCATATTTTACACCAAGACAAGCAGGATCTTGCTTGCCTCCATCTCAGGAATCTTCCTTGCTTTGAAGCACTTTTCTCTACATTTTCTCAGGCCCTTCTGTGAGGACAAGGCCAAGGCATCAAGCTGAGGTACCCTGAGCCTGAGTCTTCTGTGGCTTCAGATGCTGTTCAGGGAAGATCCCTTCCGCTGCCTGTGATGGTTTCCCTTTTGTGGGATTGCATAAGACTGGGCTGCCAGATGGAGCTGACATGCTGATTTTGGGTGACTCAAACTATTTACATAAATAAGTACCCCACTAAAAATACTTTCTCATTTCCATACACCCTAGAGGCAGCCCTAAAACATACAAGGGATCTCAACTATACATTTCAAACTTGAGTAAGCAAATCACTCAAGCCTTCTTCACTGGAGCCATTTATCATTACATTTTCCAAAGTTTGCATGTTTCTCATTTACATAAGTCAAAGAAAACAAACCAATAAACAGTATGCATATTCAAGAACACGGTCATAGTGTCACTCAAAACAGCAATACTATGCACTCTAGTGAACGTAAGAAATACTCATGAAATCTTACAAAAACACATTCCTGTGAGCTCCTAGGCCAGATATGCCATATCTGCAGCCACTTAAATCTCTAAAACTCACTTTCCTCATCTGTAACATAAGGTTAATACCCACCTGATAGAATTGTTGACTGGAATAAATGAGATTTTTGAAAAAGTAAATAGCTTGGCACAGTGTAACTAACAATAGCTATTTTGTACTGCTAATTATATTAATAGTTACATTAGTAAATTGTAGACACTCATAAAATGTTGGTCTTACAGCAGCTTGTTACCAGCACAATGATGAAACTACAGTCTGTGCTGAGAAGGAGGAGAGAGAGGCAATTCCCACAGGATAAAACAAAGGGGCTTCTTGGAAGAGGTGTTTACAGACCGGTCCTTAAAGAAAAGACATAGTTTCTCCAATGTGTGAACAAGGACTAGGGAAAGAGGATGAGAAAGAGAAAAGAAGAAGTCCGTGAGGGCCCCCAGGAGCCATGTGGATGGGTGGTGTGGCTCAGTGAAGGCTTTAAGAGGCAGACCAGTGACCAAGCCAAAAGCTCGCTCCAGAAATCCACATACAGAACTTCAGTCTTTCCAGACAAGTCTTCAATGGCCACCCAAGGCAAGATGATCAGTGAATGAAGTCCAACACCTAACTGTAAGTGATGAGCAGGGGAATCACATTTACTGAGACAGACATCACTGACCAGAGCAGTCCCTGGGTGACAGGAAAATATTTTTAAAACTGCAAGATGAGGCAAAAGAAGGAAGAAAAAGTCAACTGAGTCCAGTGCTAAAAGCTGATGGAACCCCACGCTTCCTCTTCACTCCCATAACACTTCTGACACATTTTTCTGCCTTCTCTCTGGCTTTTCTCACTACAGTTGGCCTTACCGGTGGCCTCAGAAAAAGCCTGGTTCTGGCCTTGATCACAGGCAAGTCCTGCCAGACCCTGTGTGCTTAACAGCAGGGACAGGATCTCATGAGTTTCAGAATCTAGCACAAACCCTAACTTTAGACACGGGGTCTCATGTTGATACCTCAGTGGATACCTAGATATCCACTGTGAGTACCTTCACCACCTGACACAGCCTCATTTGAATCCACCACTTATGTGCAGTCTTGTTCCCTGTCTCCCTTCTCCCCTCTTCCATGGTGGCCCTGCCCTGATCTCAGCTTGGACCTGATTTGAAGCTCTGCTCTCTGCAGGGAGCTGTTTGCCCACCTTGTAAGTGGAGCTGATTATGTACGGGCAGATATCACATACACATGACTCCATGGCTTCCAAGGGCTTGGCCATACTCTGCACTGGTTACTCATCACACTCGGTTATATTTTATGCACGCATCAAAGTCATGGCTTTTGTGCTTTGTACTTCCACTTTCACTATGACTTACTCATGCAGCTGAGTCACCTTCCTTCAGCCTGCTTGTCTCACGCATCCTGTCTCCTTTCCCTTCCCATTCATCCCAGGGAGGTTAAACTTTCTTCCTAACTCATACCTGTGACTAACCAAAATATAACTCAAAGTAGCATGAGCAAGAGTAGTAAGAGAAATAAAAAGAGCCATTTGTGCATCTAAAGATACACCCAAATCTGCTAAGCTATTCAGCTTGATTTGCTCCATGGGCAAGAATTCAACAATATACCAGAAATCACCTATTTGCTCATCACTGTGGTAACAACCTATAACTCTCCATTAGCCTCAGCAGCAGTCATCCCAAGTAGAGCTAAACCTCAGATGTTACTTTTCCACACCTTATTCCTCACTTCTAGTTGACATCTTCATTGTTCAGCACATCCTTAGAACCTCTTAAAATTTGTGCGCTCAAATCAATGAGATTTGAAGCTCCTGGAACAGAGGGGTGGAGCTCTAGGTCTCGGTAGTTATGAAAGCTCCCCAGGTGATTCAAATGTGACCAAAGTTCACAGCCTCTATCCACGGTGGAGCAGACATCAGCCTCTGATCAGATATCCTACACCCTTCCTCCATAATTTGAAGAGAGGTGGAGTAAACTACCATAATAGTAGTGATACTCAAGAAAAGAAATCAAATGAATACAGCTCACCTGAAGAAAAAGCGGATGTAAACTAAGCCTCTGAGAGCAACCAAAGTGCCAAGTTCAAGGCTCTGAAGGTTAGGTCCAGGCAGTGATATGGAGAGCCATTGGGAAGCAAAGTAACTCTGGTAATGTCATTCAGAGTCCCACATCCCTAGAGAAGATTTGCAGCCATTACAGCTTCAGGGTGGGTGACTCCGTGTGGAGGAAGCGCCTCACTGACAGTCCGCAGACTCAAGCCTATCAGTCAATGACTGTGTTATCTTGTGTCTTCTTACAAAGCACAAGAATCAAAATAAAAACCATTCACCAAAGAATACGTAAATCAGAAGTACACAACTCAATTAATTATCACACACTGAATAAACACATAGAACACACAGAAGTCAAGATAGAGAACACTAGCTAAACCACTTTTAGCTTATTTGTCTTAATCACTTTGTTGCTGGGAAAACTTACCTGACACCCACAAATTTATTTTGGAGGAAAAATTTATTTTTGCTCGCTTTTCAGTCCATAGTTGGCTGGTCCCGAGGCAGGACAGCATGACACAAGGGAATAGCTCCTCATGTATGATAGCCAGGAAAACATGATAGTCAGTCATGAGAGGAGACAGGAAGGGAGATCAAACCTTTCAGGTCACACCCACAGTAAGATGGGGGATGAGAATGGAATGAGAAAGGCACAAAGAATATGACAGAAAGTTGGCAGCGCAGGAAGGTAGCCAGCAAGAAACGATCAGTGACAGGGTCAGTGAGTGACATTTAAGAACAGGGATAGCTAATATCCCAGTTAAGGTCACTGATCTTCTTCTCATTGCATCCCCAAAAATGCTCTACATTTTTGATGCTCTGGGATGTTTTGGGGGAAAGAGCAAGGGAAGATGCTGAGTTCTAGAACGACATAAGCACAGAGCAGAAGCAGTGGGACAGGCACAGACTCAGGAAATGAAATTGAAGAAGGATGATGTTCAGATCTGAGAGCTGAGTCATAGCCCCAGGAATCACAGAAATCACGTGGACGTTATTGAATTTCCTCCTGGACATCCTGCAGAATGTTAAGAGAGCTATACTCACATCCCACAGCTTGAGCGCTATCAGCCAACAACTGTCAAATCACCCCAGCCTCCCACCGTCCTCAATGTACCTGAAATGCATGCCATACACTATTAACTACATGAAGTTTAGAGTACACAAAATGTTACATACACAAATATTTCAAGGCAAATATGCTGAAATTCCCCTGATCACCTCGGCCTCTGCTTTGATTAATCTTTCATTTCACACTACATGAAAGTATGTTTGTGCTTTTTCACTATGAGGATCCCAGGTTTCTTGCCATCCCAGAATGCCTCTGCACAGGCAAATGCTGGAGCCTCTTGTGGCCCACCCTGTACATATCATCTGAGTGTGCCCCTCAGAGCCTTTCTCTCAGTCCACAGCATGCTCCAATTATGAAAGGTGAACAAAAAACCCATGCAGCTCAGCAGAGCACACTTCCCAGTGTGCTGAGCAGGTTTCTAGATGTGTGTGACCAGCATCAGCTAGCACTTCTATCAAACCAGACTGTACAATCTGAAATATGCATTAAAAGAATGTCAAATGCACCTGTGGAGGAGGAAAGCAAATCTAAGGCAGCAGCATTTATTTTTGTTTGACAGAGAGGCTGTAGTTTGAAATTCAGCTGACTAAAACATATGCAGCTTTCCAGCAAATAAAAATGGCAGAATATGAGCTATAAGTAGAAGGAGGAAAATGAAGAGGACAAGAAGGTGGAGGAGAACAAAAGGAGAAGAAAGAGAGGAGGAAGAGTGGAGGAGAGAAGAACAGGAAGAGGAGGAGGTGAAAGGAATAAGAAGGGAAAGAAAGAGTTGAATGGCCTTTTCTATTTAATGCCATAACAGACCAATGGGAAGGAATTTTGGCTCAATTTTAGTAAGATTACTGTAGTGGATGTACTGATTATAGTGAAAAGACTTCCTTTATGGAGTTGTGGGAAGGTGGACACCCAAGAAGAAAGTCTGAATTACAACTTGTCAGATATTATTCAGGAACAGATTGGACATTACTAGATACAAATCAAAGATATGCACGGGAGCCTCTCCAGTATACCGTGAAAGAACTCCAAGGCCATCGATGTGACACTAATTGGCTGAGGGTCCTTTAGTTCAATTCACATAGAAATCACAAATAGGCAAAGTATAGTTCTTTTGGTGTTAACAGCCCTGAGCTTTGGAAGGCAGTGGCTATCAGTTCTTAGAATTAGTGGAACTCTGCCCCTGTCCTGGTAGCCAGAACCAGCAGATACCACTGGCTATGGGGACTCTTCTGGTGACCAGAGATGGCAGCTACTCCCAACAGCTTTCTTTTGCTTTCTATTGTGTTTCAGCTGCCAGCCTCCTTCAGTGTTACCTGACCCAGTTGCTGGTGGTTCTGGCATCAGGTGCCTTCAGTGTTACAAGCTTTTGGTGTACCTGTTCAGCCTGTTTACTCAGTATAGAAATCATGAATAGGCAAAAATATGCCAGGAAGACAAGGTTTTATTAGGATTTATGCTGCAGGCTACGGCGGAACAGTGCATAGAGTGATTCACTCAGGATACAGGAGGTTGTCCATATAAGAAAATAAAATGGGATCACGCATATGAGTGTCAGACTTTCTGTTTAGCTATGAATAGAGAAGGGATTTCTGACATACTGATTAAGAACAGCTACACAAGGGAGTCGTGCAGAGAGGTTGCACTGTGGAGTCCTCTGGGATGGACCTGTGGCTGAAGTTTGCTAGAGCCACGGCAAATGTCTCTCAAGTGACCACAGAGTGACTGATGCAACCGTAGCCATTGGTGCGACATTTGAAGAAGCTGCAGTGAAAAAAATTAAAATTACCTCTGGGAGAACACTGGGTCCTTTTCTCCTGTCTCACATGCACAAATACAGCCCTTTACACAGGACAGGCCTGAAGAACTAAAGCACATAGGATAAATCAAATTGTTCCATAGTTGTGTTAAAGGAGAAAATTAAGTGGACTGCAAACTGCTTGTTTACAAAGTAAATCACAACTGACAAGATTCCAGAGCTCTTTGAACAACCAGTAGATTAATTCTCTATTTCCTTGAGTACAGTCACAAGACAGAGCTTAAAATGCTATTTGCTGTCCCAAGCAATGACTAACAGGAGTACGATAGACAGAAATTTAAAGATATTCCCTCCAAAACAAAGTTCTGTCCTCTGATTATTCAGTCACATAGGCACTGCTATGAAGAGATTTCGGTGATTAGAGTTAAATTTCCAACTCAGTTAACCTTAAGATTTAGAAAATTTCCAAACACACCAGCACTTTGAAGCATAGATATTTCTGCAGCTTCAGAAAAAGATGAAAGGAGGAAGAAGAAGTCATGGAAATAGAAATGTAAGAAGGGTACAATATAACATTACTGCTCTGAAAAGAGAGAAAGCTACATGTGAAATAATGTGAACAGGCCCCAAGAGCTGAGGGCAACTCCCTGATGGCAAGCAGGGGAATGGGAACCTTAGACCTACAATGGAAAGGGGCTGATTCTGCCAACAGGCTGGCAGAGCCTGGAAGCACATTCTTCCAAGAACTTCCAGATAAGAGCCCAGCCCAGCCAGCACCTCGACATCGGCTTCCTGACGCCTTCTGCAAAGAACCCAGCCAAATCCACATAACTTCTGACCTACAGAATTGTGAAACACTAAATGAGTGGGTTTTTAGGCTACTAAGTCTGCAGCAATTTTTTGCACAGCAGTGGGAAAGTAATTCAAGGAGTCACCACTCCCACCACAATGGAACATGATAGCTCCCCTGGAATGGACTTTACCTGAACATCCCTTAAATCCCTAATGAAAAGTTCACCTTGGTCAATACTGTAAGGTGGGAAGGATTGTCTTTTACTCCAAGATTTCCAATTCTAGACTTTCTTATTCATTTTTGGTGACTTTCGTGTTGCTGTATTTCTTTTCCTATAGCACAAACTTCCAGGCAGGGTAAGTTAAAAATCACTTCATATAACCCTCTCAGGGAATTTGGGCTTTGAGACCAAACCTAAGCCAAAGAGTTTGAGTTGAAAAGTACAAACCCATCAGGCCCTGTATATCTGAATGGCATCAGCAATAACTATATCTCCACACAAATGACAGATTTTGAAGAAATATGGCTTAACCTGGCACCTGATAATAGAGCAACAATAAAACCTAGGCATGCCATATCCCAGTGTCACTTTTCAACATGTCACATGTCAAATGTCAACTTTAAATGCTTTTAAGTAAAATATGCTCAGAGAGCCAAAGTAGGGGAGGTGATATGCAGGAAAAAAACTAGCTTCTTAATAAGATTCTTACTCAATTGACTCACCCTATCTCACCCTGTTAACTTCATTGATTTTACTTTAGGAAAGGAACAAAGACCCCCAAATGTCTAAAATACTTTTGACTTGATTGAAAGGAAAAGATCAAACTGCTGAGAAAAATACATCCAGAGGGAAAATTGACTTTTCTCTCCAATGTGTATCAAATCCATTAGTGTAACTTGATGAAGTTTCTAAGAAAGATGTACTTTCTGAAACTTTCATGATGCTCATTGAAATTTGTTTGCCAGTACTCCAGGTGAACAAATATTATCAGTTATCTTACCTTGAAAACTGTCTTACTTCCAAAAACTTGCATAGTATCAATAAGAAAAAGAATATTGCATAACATCTGTTCCATTCATTAATTTACTTATTCAATAAAAACATACATGTTAAGGATACATGTATGTTCAGTCATCTGTAAGGCATCTGTGTTATTTGGAGAAACAGAAATGTAAAATCAGTCTTCTTTATACTTAAATTTGCATTTTATAACCAACCAGCTAACGGTCTTTACCACCCAAATGTGGGGGTGTTGAAGGTTTTATAATAAAAACGATCTATATCCAAGCCATGAACATTCAATCAAGTAAGCTTGACGGATGACTTAAACTCTCTAAGATTCCCCACAAATAAAAGGGGGCAGTAATAGTAAGCAATACAGATATTCTATGAAAATAAATAAAATGGTATATATAATATGTTCAGTGCTTCCAAGTACATACTTGAGGGTCAGGCAATATTAACAACCATAAGTGTGTAATCATTTCAGCACTAAGAATACTAAAAAAGCCAGAAAAAATGGTCAAGTAATATTTGATGTTAATGTGGGCTTGAGTCATGTGGGCCTACACAAAAGAAGGGTACAGAATAAGGAGGAGGCATTGCCAGTCCTTCACAAGAGCAAAAGGTTGGAGAAGAGAGTGGTGATCAGGGTAGAGAGTGGAGGGCTCGTGTAGAGGAGTTAGAAGTTCAAGTCCGGGTGGAACTCAGTGCTTTGCTGACAGCCTGGACTAGACTTGAAACTAAAGGCCAGTGGCATTAGCACAGCCCTCTTGAACTGAAAGTTCAGTTATATGTTTTTTCAACATTTGTATAAATTCCCAACCATAATCATCAAATGCATTAGGTTAAAATGAAAATATTTTTTTATCATCCTTAGAGTAATGAGCTGAAACTTACAAGATATCAACAATTCAACAAAGATAAATGTAAATTCCTACAGTTGGATCTAAACAGTTACCTGCACAAATAGGCTGGAGTAAGAAAAGTTCCAGAAGTTTTAGGGTATAAAGAGTTCATTGTGGGTTATGGCTTCCATTTTCAATGACATCAACAGAAACATAATATTGAAGATTGAGAAATGACTACCTTGTTTTTTTTAGTTAACATTTATTTGACCACATATGTTGTGTCTAAATTTAAGCCTCACATTTCAAGAAGAAAAAAAAATCTACAAATTGAAACATACACAAAGAGATTTTTAGATCTGAAGAAACTCAATTTATATACTTACAAGATGAATTGATAGAGGAGAAAATTGCAAACTGGATTTGTAACATTGCGTAGAAAATGGAAACTCAGAATAAAAAGCTTGCAATCACTGTGGGTAAAGTATTCTCTGGAGATAAGTTAGTCTAGCTGTTGTGAATATTTGAACAGTGGCTTTATATAATATATAAGAGCATATATAATAAAATATATGCATATAAATGTCCAATGGATTCTGCTTCTAACATTTGAAGGCAAATATTCTATTCCAAACCTATACCCATTGAACACATAAAACAATTTGTGAACACATAAAGAAGCTCATTGAGTAATGAGAAAAAGAAATCATAACTGTTCTATGAAAGGAAACATCATGTTGTCATGCAACACCTCCTAAGTTGCTCTTTCTTAAGGCCAAACTCCCCCCCTTTAAATGAACCTATAATGCAAAGAACCGCAGTGACAATCCCAGAACCATCATTTCCTCACCAGGTGTCTTCCCAATGATATGAGATGATTGATTGAAAAGATTTCATATATCTGAGGGTAATCCAAGGTCATATTATGGGATCAAGATGATCCATTAAAATACGTGATGATCTTTCCAAACCTCTTTTTCCCTTTTTTAGTCCTCTTCCCCCAACCAGACCCCTTAACACCAACAGAATTAACATGTGTGTTACATTTTCTTTGGTGTCCTAGGGCCCCCAGTTGGTGGCAGGATATACCCTCCCTTCCTAGGCAGGTCTGGGACCTTGTCAGTCTCCCTTTGTCAGAAATGGCCTGTGCTGCTAAGATGCTTCCAAGAGTAAATGTTATGAAGTAATTTATATGATGAATATAGCCAAAGAAGGGCTTGGTGTATTCTGTAACTGTGTTTTATCTAAATTGGAGGGCTCACTATCCAAAACCAGAAGTTGGAAAGTTCTTCCTCATTCCCCAACTACAATGAAGACCTTGGGTCTGGATTCCAGTTCTTTTGGTCTTTCTATCTCTGTGCGTGCAATAGATAAAAGCCTTCATCATCTTATAGAACAGGGATCTCACACAGCTTTAGCTATTAAATGTAGAATAATGAGAAACAACACAAGGCATAAAGTCCAGACTTACACTTGTCAGGAACTGTTTATTTGTTTTCCTTAGGCTACACCAAGCAAGGACACAGAAATCGCTTGACTAAATAGATAAATAGAAATGACAAACTGAACTAATGCAAAGCTCATAAACTCACCTTATGGAGAGAAGCCTATCAAAACAAATGACACCCACATAACCCCCCTCCCTACCATGTAAAGGAGCAGAAAGTCAAGATTAAGCCAAGGCTCTGGATGGACATTTAGAGACCCCTGGGCTTCATGAAACACAGAAGTCAGCCTGGTATCCACAGCTGCTCACCAGGAAGAGTGGTATTTTGGCTAAGTTCAAAAGCGCAACCTCTACGGAAATCAAAATGGAGATACCTCAAAGAGCTAGGACTAGATGTTCCATTTGGCCCAGCCATCCCTCTGCTGGGTATCTTCCCAAAAGAATTAAAAGAATCATATCACAGTGACATATATGCACCTATGTTTATAGCAGCACAGTTTGTAATAGCTAAAACTTGGAAACAGCCCATTTGCCCATCAGTTGGAAACTGGATAAAGATGTGGTTTTTCTATAAAGTGGAGCACTACTCGGCCATAAAGAATGAGAAATTAGAGTCTTTCATAGGAAAATGGATACATATTGAGGATATACTCCTAAGTAAAATAAAGAAGTCACACATGTGTTAATACGGAATAGTTTCTTTGGTATGAAAAACTATAATAGTACATAAGATCCTAATGAGATAACTGACAATGTGAACTAGGAAGAAAAGGGCTAAAGGTGTAGGGAAAGTGGGAAGGGTAGGGGAAAGGTAATAAGGAAAAAGAAAGAAATAATGACAAAATGGAAAAAATGGAAATAAAGTGTTTATAAATGGGGAGGGGAGAAGAGGGTGAAGGGTGGGCAGGGACAAGGGGAAAAAATGAGAACCAAGACCTGTCATGTAGAGGTACAAGATCCCAATAATGAATGTAACTGTACTGTATATGTACCAATAAGCTCGATTTTAAAAATGTCAATCCAGACTTTTCTCTTTTTTCTCAATAAGACAAACACTGCAGCAAACATTACAGGTTTGCTCTGATCTTTGCATTGCTTCTCTTCTAACAGTACTTTGTATGTGACACAGTTCCAAGGACCATGGAGGTTTTAGAGGACATTAATACAGTGAGATGCCCAGAAAGGGCACTGGAGAGTTCTTCCAGCAATCTGTGGAGTATTCTACAATTTTTGGAAGGGATTAAACAGTCCCAGATACCTGTACTCCATTCCTTTTTCTTAAAAAAAAAAAAACATATAATAGATAATGTGAACTAGGAAGAAAAGGGGCAAAGGAGAAGTGGGAAGGGTGGGAGACAGGAAAGAAGGGAATGGAATTAATATGAGAAATATGAGAAAATGAAGAAAGTCTTTCTAAATAGGGAGGGATGGAGGGGTCGAAAGGAGGGCAAGGAATGGGGAAAAGTTAAAAAAAAAAACAATAGCAACAACATACAAACATCACTTCCAAAAATAACAATACAATAAAAACCACGAAAAAGATCTCTTCCAGTCACAATGACACAACACTGCCATCAACCAAACTGGCTAACATTATATACTTACGTAGTGTAAGGAGGACAGGTAAGCATTTTTTACCTGAGGAAAACAAAAGCCTTTTCCTGACAAGTGTTAACCTGAAATGTATGCCTTCTGCCATTTCTGATTATTCTGATTTTGATTTTCTGTTCCTATTAGACATAACATCATACTTAAAACTCCACACCAACCCCACTTTGCACATGAATAAACTGAGAGAGAAATGCTAAAGTGGTTTGTCCAAAACCAAGTGAGTAATCAATGGAGGAGCCAGCTTGAACTTGGGCCTCTATGATCTACTGTCTCCCTGATGCTTACACTACCTCACCCAGTACAGACTTCCTTCAGCCTCTTCCTCTAAGCCATACTTCCTGTTCTCCACTGTTCAGCCTCCATCTTATGTCCTATTTCTCTCCCCACATGCCAGGACTTTTCCCTAAGCACTTTTGCTGGCCCTAAGTGATATACAAATTCATTCTCAGTTGTTGACCACTGCATCTCACCTCTCCTCTCCCAGCCCCTAGTGCCCTTGCTTGCAGTGATTCTTACCAGTAGCCTCAAGCCTTTTCCTGCTCAGAGTTTCCGATTCATAGCCTACAGCAAATGTGTTTGCACTCAGCATGACCACTCCTCCACACCCACTGAGCACACCCTTTCACATCAGGATTCCTCAAAATTGCACTTTGCCATTTACTAGGGCTTATTAACCTTCAGCTGTCTACAACACAGGTTGCCATTTTAACACGGCCTACACTTATTCAGAGTGCCCTCTTTCCCCTTTACTATACCTCTTTAATCCTTCTAGTCCCTTCTTTCTTCAGTGTAATCAGAGCCTGCTTTTTTATTTCACTCTATTCTTGCATTTAAGATTTTCACATAATGTATTTTTAAATTAAGATATAGTGACCTGTCATAATTATGATGAACAAATATTTTTAAAAGATAGCATGCTATGCTAGTGCAGTTATGGTAAAACAGCAGGGTTTTACATAAAATGCTGCTGGTTGTGTTGTGTTTTTCATTGAGCTTATTCTTACTTTTTAGGTATACAGTAGAGTTATATTTATCATTGGGATCTTGTACCTTTACACAACGGATCTTGGTTCTCATTTTTCTCCTTGTCCCTGCCTTCCCTTCACCCCCTGCCCCCTCCCCTATTTACAAAGACTTTGTTTCCATTTTTTTCTTTTCTCATCTTTTTTCTTTTCCCTTATTTCCTTTGCTGCTACTTGTGTTTAAAAAAAAAATTAACATAAGCCAGACATGGTGGTACATGCCTATAATCCCAGCACTGAGAAGGCTGAGGCAGGAGCATTGCCATAAATTTGAGGCCAGTTGGGGCTGTACAGTGGGTGCAAGACCAGCTTAAACTACATAGTAAGACCCTACCTCAAAATAAAACTAAAAAAAAAAATTATCTGACCTTCTGGATTGTCTATGTAAATTGAGTCTTACTAAAATCAATTCTATGTAAATTTGTGTCTGCAAATGATTTTCTATTGATTCATACTATTTCACTTGATAATATAAATTTTATGAATCTATTCCAAGCAATTAATTAGGTAATCCCCTGAGATGTGTTCACTGCCCCTTTATATCTTTCCAAACTCACACATTTATTAAGGCCTAGATAACTTCCTGCACCTCCACAAAACTTTAAGGCTGCACTGAGCTCCCTGTTTTGTCAATTTCTAATTCACTTTACGTCTCTACATTTCTGGCCTGGTGTTGCTTGTAATTAATTTATTCAAATTTAACAAAATTTTATGATCCAATGGGCTAAAGTTATATAAACATTGGAAAGACAAACAATAAGACATAAACACTATCCCATGTTTATAGCGGCACAGTATGTAATAGCTAAAACTTGGAAACAGCCCATCTGCCCATCAGTTGGAAACTGGATAAAGAAGATGTGGTTTTTCTATAAAATGGAATACTACTCAGCCATAAAGAATGAGAAAGTAGATTCATTCATAGGTAAATGGGTACATTTTGAGGATATACTCCTAAGTGAAATAAATAAGTCACACATATGCAAATACCGAAAAGTTTCTCTGGTGTGAAAAACTAAAACAGTACTCAAGATCCTAACGGGACAATTAACAACATGAAATAGGAAGAAAAGGACCAAAGGTGTAGGGACAGTGAGAAGGATAGGGAAAGGGGAATAAAGAAAAAGGAAAAAAATATGAGAAAATGTAAAAATGGAATTAAAGTGTTTGAAGGTGGGGAGGGGAGGAGGGGGTGAAGGGAGGGTGGGGACAAGGGGAAAAAATGAGACCCAAGACCTGGCATGTAAAGGTGCAAGATCCCAGTAATGAATGTAACTGTACTGTATGCCTAGAATGTACCAATAAATTCAATTTTTAAAAAAAGATAAACAGTGGAGACGGTTCATGATGTCCTCCAAGAAATAGGGCCTGGGAGTAAACATTCAGCCCATTGTATTTCCTCTCTAACTCCCTGCCAGCAATCCCCACTGGCCAAATGCAGTCAGGTGCCTCCTCCTGGGCACACAAGAGCCAACAGAGGACAGGATTCATACCAGACACCTTTCCCAGGTAGAGAACAAGGCGAGGAAGTATGAAAAAAGGTGAAGAATGAGATGGGTAAAACAACTGCCACAAGTACAGAGCGTCATCCTCAAATATTGGCCAGGTGTCATGGGTTTCACACAGAGAACAGAACTAGTAAATAATCAAAGGTTAACTCTGTGAAGGAATAGGAAACTAAAAATGAGAAGTGTCTAGCATATGAAATGTACTAATAAAATTCATATGCATTTTGTAATTGGGATATTAATGTTTATATTAGCATAAAGACTAAACCAATGTTAAGCATTCTTTACACTGATTTCCTTATCATTAGAAATGTACAAAATGCCCAATGACAATACCCAGGCTTTGTCAACAAGAGAATCTACAGAAGCAACACCTTTGCTGTTATTGACACCTTGTAAGAGCTCATATTTTGTTGGAGGATTTTGTGGTAAGTATGTAAGATGCCCACAAGGTACGTTGAAAAAGCACGTCCGACCTTGGAAGTGGAAAACCAGCTCTCATCCTGTGGACCTCAGAGCCCTCACCAGTATAGTGCAGAAGTGATACCTGCTCTCCTCACCCAGAGAGTCCTCTTGAAGAGACAGTGAGAATCTAACAAATCATGAAGTGTCGCACACACATATGCCTTATATTGTTTTCTGTTTTTTTAGGTAAAGTCTTCCTAGTTGCCTGAAAGCTTCTTGGGAGCAGACATAGTTCATTTGCCAGAGTATCTACTGTAGAACATGGCATATAGTAAATGCTCGGTAAAGTGTTTTGGGTACATAAGTACAAGCCAGTACTTTCCCAATATTTAATAAGGTTAATTCATGCCATAAGCTCTAACACAGTGATTTCAGTTGGAGAAACTAATATCAAGAGTCAGGGGATGCTCGAGAAATGTGGTTGTTAGTGTGTAGCAGAGTGTACTGTACAGCAACAGGCTCTGTAGAAATCTTTCCTAAAGAAAGAGCCACAGAAGTGCAGGTGGTATGTTCACCGGCTCCTGGGAAGAAGAGTAGATCAGTCAAGGTCCTGCAACGAAGAAACACTCTTTCAGCCCAGGTACTCTGAGCTCTGGCACAGGTAAAGATGCCCGGCCTCCTTCCAGAGGACTTTCCCCAGAGAGCTACCAAGCCTTCCCAAGCAGCCATGCCCTTTCAAGTCTTCCTGACATTACCCCTCTCAACCAGGAAGGGCTCTTTTGTCTCTGCCTCTTAAAATTGAAACCTTTTATGGTGTATATAAACCAGAGGTGACACAGCTAAGTGAAACTGTTTGTCATATAAAATTTACATCAGCAGGAATTAAATGTCAAATAACTTAGGATTGACAGCCTCCACTGTGTCATAAAGACTCTCAATTAGTCTTGTGAAGGGTATTCTCACACAGAACTTAATAAACTCCTCTCTGCCTAAGACTTACTTTCCAAAAGTGCCAAAAGCAGAATATCAATGATGAGATTACCGTGTACCTCACAAAAAGTTGAGTGGAGATTAAAAGGTCATTTTTCACTAGCAACATAGTTTCTTATTGTTGGAAAGAAACAGCAGAGGATATGGTTTAAGAGAAAGTATGGTAGTAAGGAAACCTACCTGTCTCTTTTTAATTGTGTAACATCACAACACTTCTCTTACTTACAAGTAGCAAAACTCTCTCATCTTATCTGTCTCAGGCACTTATCCTTTGTTAATTGATTTTATTTTCTAAGGCAATTTTAGATGTATAGAAGAAATGAACGTAAAGTACAAAGAATTCGCATATATCCCCTACCTCCTACACCTGCCCTTCCAGTTAGTCCTATTATTTACCTATTACATAATTTAGTACATTTGTTACAGCTAATGAATTAGTAGTGATAGATTATTACTAACTAAACCTATGATTTATACAAAGTTGAACAGTTTTATAGGTTTTGAAAAATGTCTAATGTCATACTATTGTTTTACTGCCCTAAAAATGTGAACTTTTGCAAGGAGCAAGTTTAGGATTAAGTAAAATGATAGGGAATATTGTACCTGCAAAACTAGATAAACGTCAGCTTGTTACAGCAATATAGATCATCAATTCATTTATTCAATATCACACTAAGAATTGGAGGCACAGAGATGAACAGGACACAGGCTAGTTCTTTGTTCCATTGTGCTAGAGTTCATGAAAGGCTTTTGTATCCATAATTAATTAACCTTTTCAAAATATTTTTCTAGAGATGACTTTAGAACAGGTTGGAAAAGTGAAGGAAAACTGATTATGAGGCATAATTTAGTGGCTGGCACTTGGTGAACACATTCTGTACCAGCACTGTGCAAAGTGAATGAAGCACCTCACTGATTCACCTCCCCACTTTGGGCCAAATGATGGGAAGTGATGGGAATCCATAGCAGAGTAGAAATGATGAGATACACAGAGAGGCTGGGTAAGGAAAGTCCCCCAAAGGTCAAACACTCTTTCTCCAGAGAGGTCCAGCTGGTAGGACACGGCAACTGTAACAGGTGTGGCCTAGTGGGAGGTCTTTAAGTCATGGTTAGGGGGGCCTTTAAAGGGACCCCAGCCCCTCCACTTCTCCTTTCCTTCCCTGGCGTAAAGTGAGCAGGTTCACTCTGCCGTGTGTTGATTTCACGAAGCGCGGCCTCACCACAGGCCCAAAACAATGAGGTCAATCAATCATGGATGGAGACCTGTAAAACTCTCTAAAACCATAAAACAAAATAAAACGTTTCTCTTTTTAGAAGTTGGCTATTTTAGGCTGGCATCCTTCACCATCTGGAACCCCACTGAATGGGTAGAGGATGGCTGAGTGCAGCAAGTGAGCCCAAGGGAAGCAGGGGCGCGGGGTTCCAGATAGAGGGGACTGGGCCAGAACTCATTTCTTACATAGCCCTTCGCCCTCCGCTTTCCCCAGCCATGGCTCTAGGCTCCCTCATGGCCGTGGGACTCAAAAAGGCCACAGGTGACAAAGAACATGAGCAAACTAAGGCACAGCCGCCGTCAAGAGTACCTCACCAAGCACACCAAGTTCATGCAGGACATGATCCGGGAGGTGTGCGGCTTCGCCCCCATAAGTGGCTCTCCACGGAGCTTCTCAAGGTGTCCAAGAACGAACAGGCCCTCAAGTTCAGCAAGAAAAGGTGGGGACGCACATCCGAGCCAAGAGGAAGCACGAGGAGCTGAGCAATGTGCTGACCGCTGTGAGGAAAGCAGCTGTCAAGAAGGACTAAACCTCTCTCCTCTGTGGAGAATAAACCATTGCAGGAAAAAGAAAGAAATTTATTGTTTTAGTTAATTGTTATCATAATGGACAAATAGCACAGAGACCAAAGAAGTCAGGCTTGGGTACTATTTACAAGTACCATTTCATAAAGAAAATTACCAAACTTTAGTTGGTCTGAGATTTTGATCTTGACTGGTGATACACAGTGAATAGTAGCAAAGGGACATTATCAGGAATATAGCAAAAGTCAATAAATTCATATTTAGCTGTGTTGCAGCTGACTTGCCCTGTATTACCCAGGTGGTGGTTGCATGCAAAAGTTGATTCCTTAGCAGAGATGATGAAGCCCCCCCCACACACACACACAGAGGGGAGAGGGAGGGGAAGAGGGAGAGTGGGGAGAGAGGGGGGGGAAGGGGGGATCAACATACAGGATCTGAAGCAGGATGACCTGGAGAGAGCTGAAGCCTATCCAAAGAGAACATACAGAATGATGAGTGAAACAAAAGGCATCCTCGCAAGGACAAAACCCTAAAGAGAAAAGTACAGATAGCTTTTAAAGGACGGAAAGATAATCAAGAGATCACAAAGGAATGAAAAGGAAATTAAGAAAGGAGAAGGCTTCAAAGATCATGGAGTGATTGGCAGTGTCAGGTGTAATGGGGAGGTCAAATGTGGCAAAAGTGGAAAAAAGAGTCCATTAGATTGGGCCTCAAGGAGGCTGCCGATGACTCTGTTAGAACAGCTCCAATTGGGTGAAAGGACAGAAGACAGATTGCTGCATGATGAAGAGTGAGTGAAAGATGTGGATGTTGAGACAGGATGTGCAGATTATGCCTTCAAGGACTTGCGCTGCAAAGCAAGGAGGAAAATTGAAAGTGGCAGCAGAGGAGGGAGAGTTGCTCTTAAAATGGAACAGGTGAATCTGTTTATCAACCATAGGAAAGTGGCCATTAGAAAAGCAGAAGGACTGAGAATGTAATAGAGGGGGGAAATTGATGGAGCAAAGTCTTTCAGAACAGAGGATCAAGGGACACAAAGGTAAAAAAGAAAGATTCTTCTTTTGAAGATGGAGGAAAATAGTAGGCTCTGCCCACACTAAGAGCCAGACAGACATGTGGAAGGTGCAGGTGGCAGAGCCTGGGGTTGATGGCAGCCTCTTCCACGCAGCGCCAACCACCCTCTAGAGAAAGAGCTCACAAATGAAAAGATAATAGTGGGAAAGAAAGCTGTTGAACAGGAGGGGGTTATAGTGTGCAATACGCTAAATGGTCCCTAACTCTTAGGGCTAGAAACAAAAGCTAGAAATAAAATTTAAGGCATGATTGTCCAGAGTCATAGGACAACTATGCGTCAAATGCGTTATTAAACAACTATGGGTTAACTAGATAACTATGCTCTTTGTGGAATGTACCTGAGTAAACATGACAACTTCTGTAATCTGAAAGGTAATGGACTCGGAAAGTTCTGCCAGAACTCTTTGCTCTCCCTCTCTCCACTGCCCTGCTTTGTGTAAATCCTGCTTGCTATATTCCCAGGGAAACTGCAAAGGAATTAAACCTCGTAGATATGAAAAGAGAGGTATATGAGTGTGAGAGAAGTTCAAGCCTGGCTGGGCCAGGTTCACCGCACTCCTATCTCCTGAGCTAACTCGGAGACCTTGCTAAGGCTGAGCTAACTCACCTAAGTGCGTAGATGCTGGGTCCAACAGGCTACACCTCTGCCCCTAATCCGTGACTCCTTAGCCTCACCCAAGAAGAATCACTCCACCATGTCTGGCCGATAAGATATCGCCAAACGTTAAAAGTTCCTCCCATGTTCCTCCCCCATGGTTCCCTATATAAGCCTGTGAATTTCTTGAATAAAGCTGAAGCATTCCAGAAACGTCCCCAGAGTCTGCCTAGTGATTCCATTCCGTACTCTCCCAGTCCAAGCTCCCAAACCTTGTTCGGTGAGCGGGCTCGCAGACGACAACACATGAGAAACCACAAACTTCTATTTGGGGCTCCTGAGCCTGACAGGAGTCACTGAGCTGCCAGCATCATTAAAAGCTGCTTTTTGCTCCAGTCTTCATATTAAAGAGTTGCCTGTGCCAGGAACCTCACTGTTTCCAGCTTCAGCAGGAGACCATAATCTTAAATGTAGTAAATCAGACACACCAACTTAAATACCTCATGGTTTCTTTTATATGTAAAACTCAACATAAAATACCATGCAAACTAAAATATGGATAAAAGAAAAAAAGACAGAAAAAAAATTTGTTATCCAGCATGGCCAATGTATCTAAAAAATGTATCTTGATTTCCTATAATTGTCTTGTGTGTTTTAAATGTTTTTTAGCCTATTAGTCTGATTGTTAATCTCTATATATGAAAATTAACTTTATAATGACTTATAAGGTAAATAAATGAATAAAATGGGGTGGAAGAAGCCAGGGGTGGTGGCACACACCTGTAATCCCAGCATTTGGGAGGCTGAAACAAAAGATCTCCATGGGTTCAAGCCCAGTCTGAACTACAGAGCAAGACCCTGTCTCTAAATTAAAAAATGACATCGGGGAAGCAAAAAGAATTGAGATGTTCTATGCACACGTACCAGTTCCTTGAAATGAGTATAATCATTATGTACTACAAACGTAGAAATTTGTACTAACAAGAATTTGTAAAAGAAACTGAAACAAATGGTGAAGGAATATTTCTCAGTACTTCCCAACTTAGTGTATTCTCAAGGGCTACTTCAGCATCAGTCATCATCCTCATCACTGCTCTTGCCCTCACTGTGATTATTACCATTATTTGCTTCCCTTCTTCTTGTATTAAAAATAGAGCAAAATAATATGCACAGCTAATTACTTCAAAGAATATAAAATACAGACTCAGGCTATAGTCTTTTTAAATTATAAACACAAACATACATACATACACACACATAAAAATGCATATAGTCTTGAAAACCAAGACTTTTGTAAATCCAAATACACATGCATGTGTACACATGCACACACACACACACGCACACAATTTTGAAAGCCATGACATTCAAAAGCAGGAGCCAGGTACTTGATGGAGAATTATGCTATTTTTGATCTAAAAATGTTGACTTTTATCTTCAAAGCTATCCCCTACTGGAAAAAGGCCTAATATTTCTAGATAAATAATACATTGGAAAAAGAATGCAGACTATGTCAGAGCTACTAATTCCCATCTTACAATTCCAAAAGTTTAAACAGCTGGCACAAAGGCTTGCTTTCTGGGAGAAGGAAACTCCAACAGACCAGGGGTTGTGGAGAGCTAATGGTCCCTGGAGGAGTCTCCACCTGCAGACTTATGAGAATTAGTGTATAAGAAACCGTCATCCCTTGATGGGAAACTGAAGCTTGTGTTCTGTGTTGGCTCCCAGAGTTCCCAATAGACTTATGCTCCAGTATGAAGGAAATTAGCTTGACAACACAGTAGTGATTAGTTTTCTTCCCTGTCTACTTCCTAGAGTTTCCTGGTATCATCTCCCAAATACTCTGCAGCACTATAATCCTTGCCTTGGGGACTGATTTGGAGAACATTTTAATAAAGACACCTTGCAACATGAGTTAATCTGCAGCAATTAGTGAAGGAAGAGATGAAAGATGGAGATAGTTCATGGCAAGTAGCCACAGTGTCCTCTATAATAATGAGAAGCAAGGCCATAAGTGCAGGAGCAGTTTGGGGTGGCTAGAATTGTATGAAAACTGTTGTGAGTAACAGATGAGGGCTCCAGCTGGGCCACAGCAGAGGACTGCAGGACAGCACTGAGAATGGAGCTAAAGTTGGCAGAAACACCTGCACATTCATATGCTTTCCCCACCTACAGCACACAGCCATCTGGGAGCCAGAGCAGAGAAGCAGATGGCCAAGGGGATCACAGGTAGGGAATGCACTGGGAAGTAGTAGCATAGGGCCCAAGAAGCAAGAAAATCAGGCATGCTTGTGGCAAGAGAGTGACAAAAGTGATACACTTTTGCCTGGAAAAACAGAAAACTATGACTAGAAGTACAGGAGAGGCAGTAGGAAAAGAGCAAGAGTTTCTGTTTGAAAAGTCATGCATTTCAAATATGGGTGATTAATGAGTGACAAGGAGTTAGACATGGCTATGCAGGGAGGGTGCTGTCAATGCCCCGGAATTTAACAATGCAACATATGTGGTCTGATGACCATGAATTGAAGCACCCCATAGTCTATTATTATCACACATTGTCACACACTGGCTCTCACTGAGTCTTCAGGGAAGCCTCTCTCTCTCTCTTTCATGTTTTGTTACTGTCTTTGAAAGAGGCCTTGAACCAATCCATTTCTTCCTTCTTTGTCATTTCCAGTTCTCAAAAATAACTGTAGAGAATGCTAGGAATGCAGAACTCTGAAATACAGGATTGGCTAGGCAAGCCTGGGCTCTCCCTGTTCCAGTCCCTGCTGAAAACAGAATTGTTCATGAATAATTTAGCCCAGCAAATGCCATTATTCCCAAGGTTTAAAAGCCCAGGTGGGTTGCTTTCTGGGGCTTTCAACTGAGGTGTAACTGGGACCCACGCAGGTAAGAGTCCATCTGCCCTAAAGCAGCTTTCCTGAGCCCTGGAAGCTGCGCTCCTGATGAATCCGGTTTCTGCTGCTCCTTGCTGTCTATCTGTAGGCAATAAATCCACTTCATATAACTTGTGTGCATGTTCTGCCTCACTGGACTTAGACAAGTTGACAACCAGTGCACAGTGAACCCACTTCACACTCCTCTTTGTCTCCTCCCAAACATAAGAAATTAGAATTATATGATATGACCCTCTACTGTACCAACCCAACCATAGCCGAGAAAAATAAAGATAAATACTTGAAAGTCACTCCGTGGAAAGGATTCCTGCAAAAACTTTTAGAATCCTCCTAGCTCTGATTGTCCACTCTGCAGAGAATCACATTCTTCAGCAACTAAACATTAAATCTGTGGACTCAACATCCACAGGCTGTTCTGTTGACAATAAGCCTATCTCACTGCTAGGTACTCAAAAACTGCTCAATGAAAACCTATTCCTGGGGTGAGCAAAACATTTTAAATCCCTGGCCTTGTAGAGGCTAAGGCCAGTTGAGAATCAGAGGGAATCTGCTCACCACACACATTTTAAATTGAAGATAAGTTTCCCCTGGCTCCCACATCCACTTCAGAGATGTCTTGAATTAATCAGTGAATGGAGCTGGGCTGCCCCTGTGGCTTGCTGTAAGCAAGCACATCACCAACGCCACAAAGGTACTTTCCTTCCCCACTACACCATGAGGCATTTTGTATTAATAAATGTTGCTAAAAGAACAAATATCCCATCGACGCCACCAAGGTTGCAAGGCCTAGACTGCTGTGTTAATTCTGGGCCATGCACCCCTGTTATTAATTACACATCAATGATACACTTGTCTGTGTGACAGAGAGTAAGGGGAGGCACATCTTAACAACCTCAGCATGCTTGGCCCTGGGGATCCTGGGAGCCTTTGCAGGGACAATTATAAATACAAAAGCTGCAATGAGCTTGTCTAGACTGACATAGAAAATGAGACCTCTGCTCCAAAGGGAAAGTTATTGATCTTGTATATTCAGCAAGCTTACATGGAGGGGTGGGGTGATAAATAGCTATCAGAAAAAGTAAGGCTGCAGTGTTAAAATAATGTCACCATCATTATTTGTGACCACTTTCGTGTTTATTACACTTTAGAAATTATTTAGTATTTTCATCAAATATCTTATTTAATTCTTTCTATTATGGCAGGAGCTCTTTTTTCCTTACATGCAATGCCTAAGTCAGTGTCATGCACACTGCAGACATTTCATAAATATTTAGTCATGAATGAATAAAGGAATACAAGAATGGTGACATTAGACAGTATTATCACTACATCTCAGATGAAGGAACTGAAGTGCAGGATATTTTAGGGACTTTCTCAGAGTCACAGCACTAGTAGGACACAATGTGAGAACCAAGTCACAGTTTTTTGTTTGTTTGTTTTTGGTACTGGGGATAGAACTCGAATCCTTGCACTTGCAAGGCAGTTGGTGGAACCACTGAGCTAAATCCCCAGCCCAAGTCCCAGTTTTTTATGCCACCAGAAACGCATTTTATCTTATATGATCACTTGTGAGGAGTTTTGTATGAATGTGACTGTTAAGCTTATGCTGAGGACCTCAATTACTAGATGGCAGTTGGCGGGAAGGCCCCTCAGTTCCTTACCTCATGGACCTCTCCAAACTGGCATTGAAGTAAATGCATCAAAAAAGCAATAGAGTTTGCTAGCAAAATAGAAGTCACAAGCCAAGCGTGGTGGCGCATACCTGTAATCCCAGCACTCAGGCAGCTGAGGCAGGAAGATCGCTGTGAGTTCTAGACCAGCCTGGGCTACATAGTGAGTTCCAGGTCAGTCTCAACTACATAGTGAGACTCTATCACACACACAAAAAAAAGATAGAAGTCACAGATTTTTGTAAACTAATCACAGAAGTAACATCTCATTACCTTTGCTGTGTTCTATCAGTTAGAAGCAAGTCACCAGATCCAATCCACAAATAAGCACTGGGGATTGTACAACTGTGTGAATATCAGAACAAAGGAAGCTTCATGACCTTCTGATAAATCTCATCAAATTGACACTTTTTCTTGATTATCAAAAAAATTAAAATGTACTTGGTGTAATTTTTAATTGGAGTGTCTGACAATAAATTGACATACAGTTTTAATGTGTAAAGGAGGTATTTGAGCCAAGTGGAGTCTTGACATACTTCACAAAGCAACGTTTTTGCAGTAGCTCAAACACAGTTGAATGAGATAATTGTCTTCATGCAGAACAGTAGAAAGACCTTCCGATGTGCAAACTATCAAATAATCCAAACTATAAGCTATCAGTGCCATATTCACCTTATAGGTGATAGTTTCAATAAACATTATCAGCCACAATAAATTAAAAATATGTTTCTCGTGCCATTATTCCCCTTATAAACAGTAGATTCATTTGGGGGAAACATTATCAACCATATTAAATCAATAGTATTCTTCTCAATGTTACTAGAATGGCAATTGAATGTGTAAAACCAATACATTCTTTCCATTTGAGTTCTTTTTGAATTGAGATCTACCAACACAAGAAGCTGTTACTTAGAGTATAGTAGACAAGTGTACATATTTAGACAACACAGTAAGACAAACAAGTAACACATTACTCAAGCTGAAGAGAAATTTCATTAGCTAGTTCAAAGGGCCAGATGCCTCAGCATTCAGAAGAATCCTTGAAATCTCTAAGGAATCTGAAAAGTAGTCAATTAGCATGTATTTCATAAATTTGGTTTCACTAATAACATGTTGAGAGATGAAATTAAAATGTCCTCCATTCCTTAAAATTTTATTGCCCTATAATTCTCTGCCATTCTCTGAATCCAGAAAGGAAGGACTCAGTCTAAACTAAAGGAATGTCTGACACTGAGTTTCAAATTGGTTTTTTGAGTCAAGGGTAAAATAATAATTCTAAACCCTAGCTGTGTTGAAGGAGAAAATAATGTTCCAAAAGCTGCCATCTACATATCCAGAGAAAACTTCTGGTTTAAGATGATGAATGGAGAAGACTGGGAACAGGAAGCACAAGAAAGAGACTATGTCACTACTGAGAAGAAGGAGAAAGATCCACAGGGGCAGGGTACAGCTGAAATTCGACAGTGTCCTCACTTTCTTTCAATTAAAATCACAAGGGTGGGAAGAGGAGGACAGGGAACGGAAACCCTCCTGATTGTGAGGGAATCTAGAGCAGTTGAAAATGGCTCCCCAACTCCCAGAAGGCCAATGGGAATGCCCATCTAGGAAAAGTGCCATCACTGGGTTGAGAGAGGAAGAGCAAATTTGGCAAAATGAGACATTTTAAAGGTGGGCCCAGAAGTTCAAAGGATGATGCCCAAAAAGAAACCCAAGGTTATGACAAGGATTGAGTGGGTGCTAGACATTGTAGGCACCTATTCAAACCAAGTCTTAGTCCATTGTCAGCAAACCTAAAACTTTTATCCCAAAGCCCACATCTATAACATATACAAACATTGAATGTAAACATTATATGTCATAAAAATATGAATTAAGAATAATTATAAGAATGAATATGGGGGAAAAGGAGTTAAAGATGGAAGGAGGGAGGCAGGTGGCAAAGGAGCAAAAAAGAAGCTTTGCTCTGTACGTGCACCTGCTCCCTAAGACGAATGTAAATGTCACTTACTGAAAACATGTAGTAACAAAAAATTTTTTAAAGTTACTTAAAAGTATTATTGGAACTGACATAAATAGTGAGTTTGGGGATATTTCTAAGGAGTCCTGTATGATGTTTAGAAGATGCTCAACATCTTGCAATATCTATGTTCTAAGGAGAAATACACCACCAGCCATGTGGAGCACAGAGACACTTCAGCCACATCTTCAATGGCTGCTGGTAGCTCCCTGAGGACCCCACTATCTTTACTGGGCTCCTATCAGACAGCCATGTTTGTCAGAAAACTCTCCCAGTCCCTAAAGCTGATGCAATCTAACTAGATTGCTACTGGTATGCCAAGCAAATTTTGCTTGAAAATCTAGAGAGTCCTGATTCCTGTTCCTGAAGTCATTGGAGATCCTAAGATTTACCAATATGAGACAGGATTCCTTAAGTGTGCTCATAAAGCGCTCACACTTGCTCTTGCTTTCCTTTCCCTTTAAGACTGGCTAAACTCCATAATAAGCTTTATCTTCTTCCTTAGACTCTAAAAAATGTTCCATACATCTCAGATCATTCTAGAGGTCATTGTATTTGTCAGCTTTCTGGTCGGTGATACACAATACCAAACACCCACAGTGTAAAGACTGGGTTTAATTTGCTCATTGTTTAAATCCATTATCTGGCTCCAAGACAGAGACACCACTGCAGAAAGGAATGGTGGAGCAAGTCTGTGAAGGGCCAGACATAGACCCCCAAGGCCATGCCTCCATGAGCCACCCAAATAGAGACAAAGATCAAGGTGCCAACAAATTCATGTCCAGTAAGGGCCTGCTTCTGGTTCCTAGATAGCCATCTTCCCACTGTGTCTTCAAGATGGAAGGGTGAGAAAATCCTCCATGGTTCTCTTTGTTAGGGAACCTGTATTGGGTCATGAGGGTTCCACTCTCTCTAAAGGTCCAACTCCAAGTAAATTCACATGGAGTGTTACGATTTCAACATACACATTTTTGGAAGACACAATTACTCAGGTTCTAGCAGGAAGACATAGCAACTCCAAGAATATTTTCATTCATGGTCCCTAAAATATACATCCTCAGTTTTGCTATTATCTAGACTTTTTTAAAACTCATTTGGCAGCTACTCAAGTTTCTAACTATGTAAATTGTTCTATGATATGTGTGAAGACCTCAAGATATCTTTTCTTTCTTTTGTGCCTGACATAAAATAGGCACTCGTGAATGTTTTCTGAATGAATAGATGACTCATAAAGAGTGAAAGCTCTTTAGGAAAATGATCTTTGAGAGTTTACCTGAGGTCTCTTCCTAAAATAATGGCTGTTGTTACCTCCCTCAGGATTCTCTCCTAACAGGAACCATGGCCACTGTGGGACCAGTCTAGTATGGAACTCAGGATAATCAACTGACCTAATAGTGCTTTTGCCAAATCTGGAAACAGAATATGAGGATTCTAACATTGTTCAAAAAAATATAGTGGATTACACATTCTGTGATATGATTCCTTCATTTCAGCCAGATCAGAATTCAGCTACCTGTCATATAGTACCCCACATTAACCAAAAGAAATCACCCTTATCAAAAGAGGGGAAAAGGAGAATCTTTCGATGTTCTTCTTTAAAGAGACTCTGTTCATATCTTGTAGTTTCTTAATCAGTTTGCAATAAATGTCACTTACCAGTAAGCACTACATGTGTTTTGCCACCCCCCCTCCCATGTCTTGAGGTCTAATATTTCACTTACATCAATGTGTGTATTCCCCATGGCCTGGTAGCCCCATATCCAATTTAGAAAAACTGCAGGAAAATAATTTTCCTAGAAAATAAGAAGAAATGGAAAATACTTTCCCCAAATGACTAACGCAAAATGAAACTGTAAAAATTAAGATGAAAAAGGATTGATTTCGTTGTAAAGGCTCTGATAAAGTAGGAAACATGAAAAATGCTTTTGGACCTAATCACCAGACATTCAAGTCAGTGAAAAATATCTCATACAAAAAGCTTCCTCTACACCTTTCCCCAGGATCAGGAATCTGATTATAAAATTCTCATTGCTCTGATTAAAAAGAAGAAAACTAATGCAAAATTTTATGACTATAAACTAGTTTTAGAACTAATTTATAATTTTGTAATTTATAATAAAATAAAAAACTAAATATGATATATAATTAAATGAAATATATGATTAAATGAAATAATAAAATTATAATTTATAATTTTAGTTCTGCTACAATTTCTTCTTCAATTACTCTCAGAGGACTTCGTACTTCCAGCAAGACTCTATCTGAAACCCCAAGTTTACACAAATAATTCATAGGAATGTTCTTGGCCATAGATGACCAAATAAATGGATACAGGACATGTGTGGTTCCATCTCCCTGCTTTCAGATGTGGATCCTTATATCATGTGCATGGACATGCTGTCTCTATACACAATGCATGAATAAATTTTAGTCAGATGATCATTTTTCTCCTTGGCCATTTTTGTAAATTTTACCAAAACATCAAGAAGAAAATTGTATAACTACAGTTTGTGCCAGTCAATCTTAACTGTCAAGATAAATGGATTAAGAGATTATTGGACAGATTATTGGGTCATAGGGGTGCCAACCTCACCAGTGGATTAATCTACTGATGTTCCAAGCTGAATGTTCCATTAGAAGGTGGGGCCCAGGTCAAAGAGTTAGGTCACTGGTACAACTCTTGCTGGAGCTCTTCTATGCTCTACTTCTCACCTACCATGAAGTGAGCAGCTTTGTTCCACTACTCTTCCACCACAGTGCTCCTGCCTTGGAGTCAGCCAACCATAGACTTAAACTAACTAAATAGGCCCTCCCTTCTCTAAATTGCCTATGTTGTGTATTTAATCCCAGCAGTAACAAGCTGACCAATACATAGATAAAACATGGCTTTTCTTTAAACTGCAGAAGTTGAAACTTCAGTGATTAGGCCCCCCACGTTGATGGTTCAAGTAATGATTGCAGCAACCATGAAGCAGAATTCAGCTCCTCTTGTTAAAGCTGAGCACCTGCTTCCTCTGTGCTCCCAGAACACATGGTCTCTATGAAAGAAGAGCCAGAGAAAGTCCCCAGTGCTCTGGGTGGACATGAGTGAGCCAAAGAAAGACTCAGAAATAAAATATGAGTCAGGCATTGCTCTCAGGAAAAAAAACACCATGATAACTAATGGTAAGTAGAGATGTTCACTGGAGGATGAAAAGCAGAGGTAATAATACTACAGTGAGAAAAACAGTGACCTGAAGTTGGAAAAACCAAGAGCCTTTTCAAATAGAGAATCCTCCATGTTACTGTTGAAATGTGTTACCCAAAAGTTCATGTGTTGAAAATTTAGTCTTTAGTGCAACAGTGTTGACAGAGGGAACTTTAAGAGGTGAATATGTCATGAGGATTCTGCCTTCTTGAATGACTTACACTGGTAGTAGGTTTGTTATAAAAGTGAGTTTGTGCCCTTTTCTCTTTCATGCTGTCTTTTTTACTATATGATGTCTTTCACTGTGCTCTGGCACAACCAAAAGACCTGCACCAGATAAGATCCCAAAATCATGATAAGATCCCAGAATAAATTTATTACCCAGTCTGTAATAGTCTGTTACAGCAGCAGGAAACATACTAAGACATACTCACCCAAATGTACATTAAATTTGAGTTCAGTGGGTCTTAGTCTGTATCAGCTGCCATCTTGCTAGCAGCCAACAAAGAGTAACATGCTTTGCTGTTCTTGTCCTGAAGATTTTCTAATGCAGTGTAGTCAAAAGTGAGGTCAAAGCTGATTTGGCAGTGCAAACTGGTGAGGAGAAACAGAGCCACATGGAGCTGGGCTGCTACCCACCAAGCCTCCAAGGAGTGTGGGCCAGTGAGGAGTGGAGCTACACAGGCACCCACAGCTTCACCCCAGTGCCACCCCCAACCCCAACCCCCCCACCTCTGGCCTCCTGGCTGTGCTGGTACCTGGATCCACACAGCAGAGACACAAAGGGTCATAAAGGCCATTGTTCTGAGCTTCAGAAGATAGAGCAGAAGTGAACAACAGAAAGAGGACCTCTCTCAGGCTCACTTGAAGCCCACTGGAAAAGTGAAGAGAATCTCTAAAATAAAGAGACACCAGACCACCGTGGTTGGTAAGTTGGACAGGTCACCACCTCCCACTGAAACCTGGACTATCTTCAGGGGAAAAGCAGCTGGAACCTGCAGTACAAACTTGCAGAGTCTAACCAGGCAGGAGGTCATGGAGTTCAACCTGGGCCTTGCAGCCAAACATTAGCCTGAATCTCAGGAGTCTGCTGCTGACTTGCTGAAACTAATTGACATAGATCTGAACACTGTTGCCCACATTGTCTATTGTGATAGCAGAGACATACCCTGAAGGAGGCCCTTCATTTTTGTTATTTTTAAAATTATTTTTTCTGTTCCACTTATTTTTAACTTTTAACTTTTTTTCTGCTCTTTTCAAATTCTTCCATTTTTCTTTCTTCTTTTTCCTTTTATTTCTTTCTCACTCACTCTCACTTTCCCACATTGTTCTTCATCTCCCTTTTTGTTCCTATTCCTGCCCTCATTCAGATTTATTCTTTCTTTTTCTTTTTTCTCACTCTTTCCTGCTCTCAACTGTCATTAGTCTTAAAGGAAAGTGACTACAGTTTCTAGCTTCCATATTGCTGTTAGGTTGTTTTATTCTTTTATTTGCTCTTTCATTCTGTCTTTTCCTCTAGTCTTCATCAGTTTCCTACAGTTTGTGTGATCTTCATGTGGGCTCTGGCCTCACTTCTAACCTTCCCCTATCCATCTACCTATCTATCCATCTCTCATCAAGTCCTTCTAAGTCCCCATCATGAAGGGTAAAGTTGCTATATTGAACAGATTACTCACTAAAAACATATTTTGGGGTAGTCCTCTATTTTGTTTTAATTCACATAGTTAAATGTGATAGATTAATAACTACCAGAAATTGTCATTTGCTAAACTATGCTTGATGCTATTTTGTTGCTGATTGTATGATTTGAGCTAAGGTGGGGTAATTGATCTAATCAGTTGTCCTTCCTGCTATAATGAAAATGAGGTTGCCTCAGAGTCATTAGAGACTCAAAATCTAAAGATAAGCTATACCTGGAATATCAAAGTATTAAGCCAGGAATTTTAAAAAGGACAGTACCAACAACAAAAATAAAAATGAGAAGACATTCAAGCAAGGCAGAAACACAGTCTTCCAGCTCACCAAAGACAAATTCCAGTGAAAAAGTCTGAAAATCAACTACCTAGACATCCTGAACTGATAGCACAAGAAATAACAAAACAAATAAATGAGGCTCTACAAAAGCTCAAAACAGAAATAATTTCCCAGAAAACTACAGAGATCACGAGCAGAATGAAAGCCATGATTAGAGACTCTATAACAAACAGATTAAAAAAATACATGAGTTCAGGACCATGATAGAAGCCACGAATGCCCAGCATAGGGAAAAAATGGAAACCATAAAGGTCCAACATGGGAAAGAAATGGAATCCATGAAACAGACTCAAACAGATATCCAGGAGACTAAAAACTCTATTGAAAGTATACACAACAGACTAAGTCCATCTGAAGACAGAATATCAGATATAGAAGAGAGGATGGTGATCAGTGGCCATGAAAAGAGAGATCTCTTAAAAATAGTAAGGGACCAAGAGAATTCAATCAAAAAGGTCCTAGATGACACAAAGAAGAATAATTTAAGACTCATAGGAGTCCACGAAAAAGTAGGAGAAAGTACAAAGGACATTAAAAAAACTGTTCACAGAATTAATGACAGAAAACTTCCCAAATAGAACAAAAGAATTTGACATACAGATAAGTAGGTGTATTTACTCCAACTAGCCATGATCAAAATAAATTTACACCTAAACATATAATAAGATCCCAGAAACCCAAAAGAAGAACAAAATACTGTAAGAAGCTAGAGAAAAGAAACAAATCACATACAAGGCAAAGCCCATCATAATCACAGGAGACTTTTCAAACCAAAACTTTATTAAGTCAAGGACAACCTGGAGTGAAATATTTCAATCTCTAAAAGAAAAAAACCTCCAACCTAAAGAGATGAATCCTACAAAAATCTCTTTCAAAATGGATGGGGAAATAATATGCCTCCATGATAAAAAAACCTGAGAAACTTGTTACTGTATTGCATTGATTTACATATGTTGAACCATCCTTGCATCCCTAGGATAAATCTGAGTTGGTCAGGGTGTATGAACTTCTTGATGACTGACGCTCTGTATTCTGTATTCTGTTTGCCAGTATCTTACTGAGGATTTTTGCATCTATGTTAATGAGTGAGATTGGCCTGTAGTAAAGGTTCTCAAAGTAGGTATTGATGATCCTCTGGATCTGCACCTCACCCTTAACAGTGAATCTTAAGCTCTTAGGAAAAGGAGAGCAAGACAAACCCAAAGCTTGTACAAAGAAGGAAAGTATAAAGATCAAAGGAGAAATTAATGTAATGGAGATTAAAACAATGATACAAAAAAATCAGTGAATTGAAGAGTTGGTTTTTTGAGAGAATATAAAATCAATAAACTCTTAGCCTTATCAAAAAAAGGAAAGAAAAGGCTCATCTCCATGCAATTAGAAATGAAAATGGTGAAGTCACAATAGATACAGCAGAAATACAAAGGGTGATCAGTAGCTACTTCAAGAAACTGTATTCTAATAAAATAGAAAATACAGAAGAAATGGAGAGGTTTCTAGATACATATGAATTCCCAAAGTTGAACGAAAAAGATATAAAAACTCTAAGCATCCCAATTAAAATCAGTGAAATTGAAAACATAATTACAAATTTACCAACAAAGAAAAGCCCAGTTCCTAATGGCTTTACTGCTGAATTCTACAAGACATTTAGAGAAGAACTATTGCCACTACTTGTTAAACTTTTCAGTGAAATTGAAAGGGGAGTGATACTTCCAAATTCATATCTAGAAGCAAGTGTTACTTTGATTCCCAAACCAGGGAAAGTCCCAACCAAAAAAGAGAACTACAGGCCAATCTCACTAATGAACATAGATGCAAAAATCCTCAGTAAGATACTGGCAAGCAGAATACAGAGCGTCAGTCATCAAGAAGTTCATACACCCTGACCAACTCAGATTTATCCTAGGGATGCAAGGATGGTTCAACATATATGAATCAATAAATGCAGTACACTATATTGTCAAAGTCAAGGACAAAAAACATATGATCATCTCAATAGATGCAGAAAAAGCATCCCAAAATTCAACACCCATTCATGACTTTTAAAAAACCCTACAGAAATAGTAGGTAATAGATGGTATTTATCTGTAATAGATGGTATTTATAGATTTACATGATATCTATAGATTTATAGATTGTAATACATGGTATTTATCTCAACTTGACAAAGGCTGTCTTTGAAAAACCAACAGCCTATATATTATTAAATAGTCAAAAATGTAAAACCTTGATGCTAAAATCAGAAACAAGACAAGGATGTCCACTGTCACCACTCCTGTTCAATATAATTCTGAAAACATTAGGCACATCAATCAGACAATAGAAAAAAGAAAATGAATAAAGATAGGGAAGGAAGAATTTAAACAGTCATTATTTGCTGACAATATGTTACTCTACATAGAAGACCCCCCAAAAAAAAAACTCCATCAGAAGACTTCTAGTCTTAATTGACAGATTCAGTAGAGTAGCTGGATACAAGGTCAACACTCAAAAATCAATAGCCTTCTTGTACACAAATAACAGAATCACTGAGAGAGAAATTAGAGAACAAAAATCCCTTTTGGAATAACATCCAAAAAAATGAAACATCTAGGAATCAGTTTAATGAAGAAAGCAAAAGACCTCTACATTGAGAACTACAACACTCTGAAAAAAAGTGATCAAAGAGGATAGAAGAAAATGGAAAGATATCCCTTGTTCCTTGGGAGGAAGAACCAATATAGTGAAAGTGGCCATACTTCCAAAAATACTATACATATTCGTTGAAATCCCAACTTTATATTTTACTGAACTACAGAAAGCAATCCCAAAATTCATTTGGAACCAGAAGAGATCTCAAATAGCAAAAGCAATTCTAGGCAACAGAGACATGGCAGGGGGTATCAGAATCCCAATTTCAAACTATACAATGAAGCCACTGTGATAAAAAAAAAAACAGCATGGTACTGACATGGACCTGAGGATGAGTGGAATAGATTACAAGATGCAGAAACAACTCAAGATGTACTCAGCTACCTAATTTTTGACAAAGGAGCCAACCACCCTCACGGGAGGAAAGATAACCTCTTTAATAAATGGTGTTGGAAAAACTGGATTTCAACCTGCCAAAGGTTAAAACACAATCCCTATCCTCCACGATGTACTAAACTAAAATCCAAATGGATTAAAGATCTAAATATTAAAACAGAAATACTAAATTCTCTGGAAGATAAGCCAGGTAGAACTCTTGAAGACATTGGCATAGGCAAAGACTTTATGAACGAATCTTCAGTAACGTGTGAAATAGCACAAAGAATCAACAACTGGTATCTCAAGTTACTAAGATGTTTCTGCACTACAAGAGAAGCCACCAAGAGAACACAAGAGAAGCCACCAAGAGATCTGAGACAATCTACAATGTGGGAAAAAAATTTTACCAGCTGTTCCTCAGACTAAGGTCTACTCTCTAGAATATATAAAGAACTCAAAAAAAAAATAAGACCCCCCCCAAATATAATGACCCAATTCAATAATGGGCAACTGAAATGAACAGACATTTCTCAGTCAAACAAGTAAAAGCAGCTAATAAACATATGAAAAAATGTTCAACATCCCTGGTCATTCAAGAGATGCAGATGAAAACAACACTGAGATTCTACTTTACCCCAGAAAGAATGGCTGCTATCAAGAAATTAACCAATAATAACTGCTGGCAGAGTTGTGGAGAGAAAGGAACCCTTTTCCATTACTGGTAGGAGTGCAAACTGGTGTGACCACTGTGGAAATCAATATGGAGTCACCTCAACAACTAGGATTAGAAGTCCCATTTGGCCGAGCTATTCCTCTGCTGTGTATCTTTCTAAAAGAATTCAAATAATCAGACCATGGTGATATATGCACACCCAAGTTTATAGCAGCACAGTTTGTAATAGCTAAAATTTGGAAATAGCTCAATATCCTATCAACCAGAGACTGGATAAAGAAGCTGTGGTTTTTCTATAAAATGGAGTACTACTCAGCCATGAAGAACAAGAAACTAGAGAATTCATAGCTAAATGGATGCACATGAGGACATACTCAAGTGAAATAAATAGGACACATATGTAAAAACTGAATAGCTTCTCTATCGAAAAACTAGAAGTGTAAATAACCTTTAAATTGTATAGTTGATAATGTGAAATAGGAAGAAAAGGGCTAAAAGAATAGGGGAAGTGGGAAAGGTAGGGGAAAGGAAAGAACGGAGAAAAAAAATGTGAGAAAAGAAAATAGGGAAACAAAGCATTTGTAAATAGGGAAGGATAGGGGAGTGAAGGGAGGGCAGGGAAATGGGGAAAAGGACCAAGATACATCATGTAAAGGTACAAGATCCCAGTGATGAATGTAACTCTACTGTACACCTAAAAAGTACATTAAACTTAATGAAAAAATGTGATTTTGGAAAAGAAAAGCAATGTAATTATCAAATGTTATGACCTAGAAACATAGGGAAAACAAGTTTTCTCAACTACAAAATAAGGATATACTGAAAATAAAATGAAAAGTGTTCACAGCTCAGTGTCTTGTCTATCATGAGTAATCAACAAATATTAGCACTTTTCCTCCCCCTGTTTACCAAAGCTGAGCTCTACCCAGAGTCATCAGGATGCCAAGTAGCTAATTTCTTTAACATGAAAGAAGTTAGTTCCCAAAAAAACAACAGATGGAAAAAACACTGTGATTTAGGACCAAGGAAATGGGCTAGTCAATGGTTTAGAAGTATTTTTAATGCAACTTAATTCTTTATTAAAAGAAATACCCTGTAAAATGTACACAGATGTAAGTTGAAACCTATTATAGGCTCTCCCACTCACTTGCATGCTGTGCCACCAAGGAAATCCCTTAGCCAAATCCAAAGACCTTCAACTTGATGCCCACCACTTGTCCCCTTTATTCTGTAAATAAAGCCATCGGCCCTTCCTGGGCTTTTTCAAAGACAGGATTCTTTTTCTACAAGCAACTATAATTTTAATTAGCCTTCAATCCCTACACAAAATTCAGAAATACCTGTCACAATGTCTTCACTTTAACCATTAGAAATTTCTTCCTATGAGTGTGGGTTTTTTTAAGAGTCGTGTATGAATTGTGTGTTCCCTGCAAAAATTGCTACCATTTCTGTTTTAATCACAGGGTTGGGGACTAGACTATGAGGACAAAGCTCAGAGAGAAAAGGTGAAAGCAGATAGAATGAGTAAACAAAAACTGATCTGGAAGAAGGACTTCCCAAGCCTCATTCTTCTACTCTTAGACTTTTATATTATTCTCTAGATGGACTTCAGTTCATTTGCTATGTAAAACAAAGTCAATATTTAAACTTGCATTGTCATATCCTTTAAGACAAAAGATGAACTTTAGGTGTGATTTCAAAGCTAAAGGTCTTTATTATGTATTGTTTTCATGGTGTTAGAGTGCATTTCTAAGCACTATTTCTAATTCTATAATTTCTTGCATATGAAATATATGTAAAGAAGTTACTCATATCTCAAACACATAAATTAATAAGAATAGCCAGAACTCATGATAAGAATATTCCATAGAGAAAATTTTGACAGGCATGTAGAGCTGAGGGCCATCTCTTCCCTTCCATGTGAAATAAAGAAAAAAATCTATTGAATATAACCATTATTGTTTCCCTTAAATATACCAATAAACTTAATGGCGGAAAAACCACACACCTGCCAAAGGAAAAAAAAATCTATGGAAACAATCATAGGCATCACAGACTAATTCCTTAGTTATTTCATGTACATTTATTGATCAAATGCATAGCTTTGATTTTTCCCAATAATTTCTCTCTTTTATCCTTCTTGATAAAGATCTTTGCTAGTTATTATGCAATGTATATAAACTAGTTTTGCTGATGCTGAGCAGGGTTAAAATTGTGCCCCACATTCTTCTCTTTTCAAGCAGTCTAAGGCAGCCCCAAATTCAAATTGCAAAAACGCAGTCAACTCTGTTATCATATGCACTTGTAAAAATCAACAAGCTAGGCAAATTATGCAGTAAAATACAGGGTTTATAGGGGACATGAAAGTAAGGATGCAGCAATTTTAATGTTGTTAATGACATATAAACAAAAGATAGGAGCCAAATGAAAATGTCAGTCATTCTACTCATGTTAAATGGCTAAGAAATACATTAATGTTGCAATAATTATGACCATTTACCTTGACAACAACCAATGTTTCTGCTTATGTACTTGAGATGCTGGAAGGGATATAGCTTGTAAATCTTTACAAAATGATAGATGAAAGGTTGTCTGAAATCAGACTGAATTTTGAAAGGCCAGATGAGAATGTATGTGGCTTATAATACACAGGGTGAACTGAGGGAGCTGGTAGACATGAATGTGTCCATTTTGTGTATTCTCCATAGCTCAGTTAAGCAGAGGGTAGCTTCTGAATTCATGTATTGTTTCTTGTAGACTCAGGTGTTGATGACCAAGTGTAAAATTCACATTATGCTCAAATTGTTCACTAATTTTTCAATCTTTTGGGGACTAATTGGCATTTTTCAAAACAAACATTATAGCAGAACTAACTTTATCTAGAAGTTTAAGGTTCTTGTTTTTAGCTATTGGCCTCCCTTCTACCTGCAGAATAAATTTTCTTAAATTCAAATCTCATTTTTTCTTTAAGATCTCTCAGAAGAAGCAGGCAGTCCAGATGGTTGTTTAAGATAATAAATGAGGCAGGTATTTAAAGGACAGAGAGCTTGTGATTTGCTCAGGGCTTTATCAAAGTTTTCCCTATTGAATCATAATTGAGCTTGACATTAAAAATCAGTAGTTTGAAGAGAAGGCTAGAGGTAATAAACCAGTAGAAGTACATAGACAAAAAAAGGAACCCAAACCTATAATCAGGCTCTGTCCCTCCAGGATAGTTCTCTTTCTGATACAAAGTCAAAGCACCAAGAAGCAGGCAGCAAGAATGATATTCCAGATGTCCATTTTCACCCTTTTCAAGGTTTGATTTTTTAATTGATAAACAATAATTATATATGCTGATGGCTAGTGTACTGGTCAGCTTTTCCATACTGGAGCCAAATGCCTGATACCCATAATTTAAAGGAAATGAGGTTAATCTAACTCACAGTTTCAGAGGGATCATGTTCTACTGGCTCCAACATAGAAGCATCATGGAGAAGGGTGCAGCTGAGCAAAGTAAGTTAGCTCATAGCAGGTGGGAATCAGAACAGGAAAAGCATTCAGAAAGGGGGCCAGAGGCCAGATATAGACCCATTGGCCCACCGAGACACATCCAAAAGTATACTTTATTGATCTCTTAAGTAGTTTCAAAGGAAATTAACTTGACAAACTTAACTGACACATTCTTCCCATTGTCACTATAACACCCAAATATACCTCCTTAAACCACACTTAATTTCCAAATGAAAATAATAAAACATTCATAATTCTGCCCACCATGATACAAATATTTCATTGAATAGTCCCTGTTTTGCAATGCGACATTCTTAAGAAGTAAAAGAAGTCTGAAAGCACAATCTCACAAAGCTGATTAATTTTACTGCAAGGCTTCTTGGAGCCCACAGCCAGTAGAATTTCTATGTTCTGCAGTTCACAGGTGCTTCTCCCTCTACTCATTTTCTCAATCACCAGTAATTGGTGTGGTGCAATTCTTCGTTGTGCAAAACTACCCTGAGCATTGCAGGAAAATTACCATCCATACTCAGCACTTACCAAATACCAGCAGTGCACTCCAATCGCTGCCAATATACAAAATGCTCCCCTCACAGGGAGAAGACATGCTGGTAGGGGTAGCGACATCTCCAGATTATAGCTACAGCCACTGGCTTGTCACTCAGCCTTCTATTTACTTTTCCTTTTTTAAACTGGGCCTGTTTACTTTCTGAGACAACTGAAGCTATGTTTCTTCATTTACCTTTGCAAAAACACGACTAATTAGGTGGAACAGGAGAAAATACTACAGCAGAGAAAAAGAAGAAAAGAACAAGAAGCCTTTATGGGCTTCTTAATATATTCCTTCACCTTTATTATACATAAAACTTTAATTTTATTGTCAGAATAATCATATAAATGTATCCATTAAATACTTGCAATTTGTTGTGCAGAAATAGTCAAGAGGCTTAAAGAACCAGTCCTATAAAACTAGTCTTGGTAAGGAAACTGTGACTCAGAGAACTTTCCTTGGCCAAGCTGTTTATCTGATTAGAATGTGGTAGTTCTCACTTTAATTCCTGTGTTCATTTTGCTATTTCCTGCTCATTGCTATTTCCTGGCATTGGGGACAGAGTCTGAATTCTTTTTCACTAGCATCTAACTTCTTTCTTCCAAGTTTTGTAACTTCAATTTGCCACTGATACCAAACATCTCCAGGTTTCTATTTTCAGAACACATGGTATTATTGTACTCTCAGACTAGCTTGAGCTCTTTGAGCCTGTATGAGCAGTCGTATCATACACATGTAATGCAGTGAAAGAAACTCACTGACAAGACAACCGGCAGCCCTTAAGATGGTGAATGCTCTAACAACAAGGGTCCAGAAGTCAGGAAACACTGGAATACAAGCCACAGCTAACCTGAAGCAGATAAATCACAAGAGCAAGAAAAATAACCATTAGAGTTAGGGTTAGGTTCAGGTCAGGGTTAGGGTCAGGGTTAGTATTTGTTACTGCTCTCAACCTTTGCCCATGGCTCAGTTTTCAGACATTCTGATCAATTAAAAGAATCTCTAGATCTATCCCTTGCATAGCACGTGCATACACACACACACACACACACACACACACACACACACACACACACACACACACCATCAGTATCAGCAGAAGCAGTAGCAGCAATAGCCCAGGGACCCAATTCTTGGCCAACTCATTCCTGCATATCTTCCTTGTAAATTTTAAATTTGGTCCATTTTACCTCTCACACTCTGCTCCTCCTTTTTAAATACCAGTAATTTTATAGTACAATTGGATCCCAAATATTCAATTTTTTCCAGCTCTGGAAAATTTCTGATGATGGGAAAAGTGCTGCATTCAACACTGCCTTCCACAGAAACTGGTAGAAAGTAGATTTTTGTTAAATAATCGACCTTTGTATTCTAAAGCCATGAACAAAAGAGGAAGAACTGCTTTTTTCAAAAATACTGAGATGAATGAGGAAATAATACACAAGGCTAGAGAGAAATACTTGAGGAAACAGAATACATGTGAAAAAGTATGGGGGAAAAGGGGTTATAAACATCTAATCAATTATTACCACAACATAGAATTTTATAACTTCGAACCAAAAACTTCTCATTAGTTACATCACACTCCATAAACTATACATTATCAGCTATCAAACAAGAGACCTTTTATCTCATTCTTGATCTGTAGTCAACAAAAATTCAGTTTCTAGTTAAAATCTGATGAATCCCTAGATGACTCCAGAGGGGACTTGTTCAATAAGCCAATAGCTCATTTCATTCTCATCCTATTCAGCCATGCCAGACACTCACTGCTGATAAAGTGATATATGATATTGATCTTGCACTGCATTGAGACTTTGAGGATTGTTTTTCAGGCTTATAGATTAACCCAAGTGTGATAATTACTTTGGAAGTAAAATGTTAAGTGCATGCACTACCCCAGATGCCGTACTAAGAATCCAAGGAAATTGGTTTCTCTCTGAGGGTTGTACCACACAATCACACTTAACAAAACTCAATGCCATACTGAAGATATAGAGGTTATTGCCAACCTATGCTACTGTTCATGTCCTCTGGGGTGAGAATCACCCTACCTACTATGGCTTGAATCTTGTGACAGTCAAGCTTAATCATCAGCTTGATTGGACTATGAAACTTATGGAAAGTTGATGGATCGTAGGGTCACTGTACTCATCAGTGGATTAATCCATTGAGTTTCCAAGCTGAATATATTGTTAGGAGAAGTCCAGTTGGAGATGGGTATCTGTGCACACACATTTGGAGGGTCTATATCTCACTCTTACTCCTGAGCTTTGCTTACCATGAGCCATGAAGTGAGCCCCTTTACTGCACCGTAACCTTCTGCCATAATATTCCTGCCTTGGAGCCAGATGGCCAGACTGTAATGATCCAACAGGAAGTGAAAAATATTAATAATGCAAGGAGAGGAGTACTTGCAGGAACAAATTCCTTACTCAGACAAGAATTCATTAAAAGCAATCAGTTAAGGAAGGAAATTTAATCCATGCCTAGAAAAAATAAAAGACCTTAACCTGTTAGCTCCTGATGTCCTCTGTAATCTTCTAAGAATTTTACATTTCCACCAATAAATTCTCCTATTTTCATCATAGTTGATTTTAATGTGTTTGAATACAAAACCATTCAAGCAACTTACCCTGAAAGTCATAATAAATTAATTCCTTCCAAACTGAGAAATGCAAAGGCCTCAAAACACTGACTCATAACCAAACAGAGTGAGACAAATCCTCTAGAGAGACTCAGAATTCACTGCAGCTGTGTATGAATTCAAAGGCAAAATGTACTGTTATCCATTCTGCTCCTAGGAGAAATTAGATTAATGGCTGTATTAATCAATTTCCCCATTCCTAGATACAATACCTGACACTCAGAACTGAAAGGAGGAAAGGTTTAATTTAGCTGACAGTCTCAGGGAGATTCAATCCACAGTTGGCTGGCTCCAAGGTAGGAACATCATGGCAGAAGGACGTGGAGGAACAAAGACACTTAGTTCATGGCAGCCCTGAAGCAGAGATGAAAAGCAGCCTACTATGTGTAGCACTGAGTGTACAAGTGTAAAACATACTGGCTTCTTCTCTTAAAGGGTTCATAATACAAAGTGAGAGAAATGGGAGCTAATCAGGCAATTCAACAATACAAAGTCCTGTGACTAAGAAGGTTCATATATGGTAAGGAATAAGTCAGGGAAGTGATAACCATAAAGGCTGAGATTTTTAAGATGATTTCTGAATGATAAGCAAGAGAAGAAATGTCATACAGAAATATCTCCACTTTTAGAAAAAATTTACTTGCAATTCATTTCATTGTGCAATGCATATGTGGGTTCTTATTTACAAGATGATTTTAACCAAGAAATGTTTTTTGCGATCCTTTCACTAGTCTGGAAGTAACAGTTGATGGTCTATTCCATTTTAAGTAAAAGGAGACATCAAAAGGACCAGAAGACATATTCCTTGCCCTCAGACGCAAGCATGAGGCTACAGGAAAGAGGAAGTTTTCAGCTTCTCCTTAATGAGAGCAGAAGTGCTTTCATTTGGAGCTTAAAAGGCAAGAGTAAGAGAGAAAGGAGAAAAAGAAAACACAAAGCTTAAATCTCAAGTGAAAACATTCTACTCTGCCTATGAGACAGAAAGGCATAAGTTCAACAGTACAGGTTTAAAAATGTTTCTATAAATTTGAAAAATTAGAGGTGAAAATAAAGGCAAAGTCTTCTATAGATTCCACATAACCATATCCCAAGGGTCTCTGGCTATACTGGCCTGTCAGCCTGAGTCTCCCAATGGAATAGCTCTGCATTTTTGCACTCACTACATACATACTTGTTCAGCTTGATTTTTCCAAGGCAGATGACTTTGTGGTAAGTTGGTGAAAACCAATTCTAATAAACTATATTGCAAAGGAGATTTTTGCCAATGAAGTTGTTTTTACAGGCTTGTGTTTGCTAGCTGTAGAAACACTTTATTAATTCACCTGCAAAAAAAAATCCCCTCAAAGAAAAATTAGTTATGTATTAACAGACATCCAGCTTAAAGGCTAATAGGAATGAGACCTCACTCCCTGGAATGGTTAGATCTTTGGAAGTCCTATTGCAATTCCAGTCTCTAATTTTAATCACAATTTAAAGACTACTGTTAAAACCAGTATTCCCAGGAAGCAGCTAGAACACACAGAAGGGGTAACTAAGCAGTTTAAAGTTAAATGTTTGGGGAACAAAAGGGAGTTATAGTACTCTCAAGGCTACACCTTTAGACCTAAAGAGGCAGGGAGAAAGAGTCCACCAAAATCCCAGAAGACCCACAGCTGAAGGAACCAGCCACTGCCAACCTGCACCATGCCCTGAGACCAAGGGAGCCATATAAGTAAATACTAGCTCACTATACAAAACTCCAGACAGCCCTATTACTGCCTAAAGAAGAAACAAAAGAGCAAGAGAACCCTCTGACTACGGGACACTTCAGTTCCTGGAGTCCAAAGCAAGTTAAAGTTATTAGAAGTTGAGTTTGAGGCACCAACAGAAAATATCCAGAATAGAATCAAAAGTTGTCTGTTAACTAGACACAAAGCTGTATTTCAGTATGTGAAATCTATAGGATCATATCCCAGATTTATTCAGACATAGGTTGCTTGTTGCTATATTATGACCAGGACCTGAGCTCTCACCCAGACTCCTAATAGCTGGAAGTATCTTAGTTAAAAATCTTCCAGTACAAAGTCCCACAGCTTATGTAAAGTGTTTCATTGTCCTTATTGATTATAACCTCACATACATTTTCAATTCTATTATTTCTCATTACTCCTTGCTATATACCCAGAGATTCCGGTAAACTGGAATTCCACTGTTCCCTAATTACTGGCCTCTCTAATGATGTACTTTTGCCCTTAAAATCCAGTTCCCCATTTAAGGTTAGTCAGAATTCTACCTTCTCTAGAAACCTATTCTGATTGTCTAATTTGGTTGAATTCTCTCCCTCCTTTTCACATAGCCCTGTGGATTAGTAAATTTGTAAGAGTTTATCTTAAATGCATATTTATGTTAATTCCATGTTCCTTTCTAATATGGTGGAAAGTAAAAAGAGTATCCCTCTCCCTTGTACCTATATCACTAGGCTAACGTTTTCTACATCATAAGAAACTATGAAAACTTACCTAATTCAACTAAAAGTAATTAAACAAGATTTAATTAAGTTTCTTTAACTTTCTTCAAAGAGGAAAAGTTCAAAGACTTAGTAGAATAATGCTTACCAGAGGCTGGGATGAGTAGGTATAGGAGAGAGAGGTATGGAGAAAGGTTAATCAATGAGTATCAAGTTATAGTTAGATAGGAGAACTTACTTCTCCTGTTCCACTGCACAGAGGGGTGACCACAAATAATGATAATGTGCTATATATTTCCAAAATGCTAGAACAAAGGAATTTGAATGTTTTCTACACACATAAATGATAAATGTTTGAGGAAACAAATATGTTTTCCCTGATCTGAATATTACCCAATGTATGTTAGTACAGAAAAAGTACTGTATCTCCTAATATGTATAATTTTTATATGTCCATCAAGAAAACTTTAAAAAGACATAAAGTTACAAGGAGTAATATTTTGGCTGAGAGTAAGATTTTATAAAACCTAACCATTGGTTGGTTTTCCCTTCAGCTCTTACTGAATGAAAATATGACTTCCAACTGTATATTTAGAGACTGAAACAAGGCAGTATCACAGCCAAAAAACAGCCTACTTACTAGTAACATTAGTTTATCACGGGAATTGTTGTGTAACCCAGAAGGTTTCATTGACTTCACTTAAATGCAGTGGGTGCAGATGAGTTCAAACCAATCCACTACACTGACCACACCATTGGGTTGTTTTGTTTTGTTTTGTTTTGTTTTGTTTTGTTTCTCATTTTGGGGGGGGTTTCCCATGAAAATTAGTATTCAGAAAAGGGGGAAAGAGATCTTCCACGGAACCAGGACCTGTCTCTGAGTACCAGAATTTATTGTCAGATTCTGCACCACTAGATCATCTGTGATTCTTGGCAGGCAAGCGTTATACTGAAGTCCTTTCAACTACAATGACTACAAGAAAAAAAGTAAGATTTAATAAGCACACCAGCTTCTTTAATGGTTTTTCGTAAGTGCTCAAGCAGCTCAGAAACTGCCATCACAGCAGAAAATTACAGACTCTTCTGAATATATTTCATGCTTCTTTTTAATGACCCCATTAGACAAATCAGTTTTTTGGCAAAGTAGGACTAAAAAAAATTTTTTTAATCTCATATTAAATTTTGATTGTGAGGTTCAATGATCAGATAATAAAGAATGCTCACTTTTAGAATTGCTAACCTGTTACAATAATGAGAGACGAGGTGCAGAAAAAGAAATGCAACATATCAACCTTACCCTGGGGGAGTTTATAATGTAGAAACATTGAGCCCAGAATATTATAATGAATGTTACATTAATAGCTTGTTACCATAAAGCACTGAGTTAGGGTAGAAAAAACAAAGATAGGAAGGAAGCAGACAAGAAAAATCCTAATTTAAAATTGTACTTTTAAGAAGTACTGCTACTTCAGGACATAATCTAAGCTACCCAAGGTTTTCCATACCTGTACTCCCTAGGCTTATTTACGCTTCTTTTCTTCTAGGCTTATCGTACCCCAAGTCCCTTAAAGATGCTGTAAATCTATAAATTAGCCTAGTTGATAAGGTAAAAGTAAAAAATCTGACCTTAATAAAAACAGATTCAGAGGTTTCAAAGAATGTTTGGGGGGCACAGAACACCCATCTTAAAAAAATACAACAGACTGGGGCCGTGACTTTCTCCTATAAAATGTGCCACCTTTTCACCTATAAAACAAGACATTTTCTTCCTACCTGGAGGAAGGTTATTGCTTTTCTCTCATACTAAATCAAGCCCATCTTGTAAAATTTCTGTAGATTAACCAATTTTACCACCAAAAACATAACTATTCCTAGCTCTAGACTAGTGTGCCTCTCCTGAGGGCCGACACTCTGTTTTCTTTGAGTGTGAATCTTTAGTTCCACCTAAACCTCTTTATGACTCTCATAGACTTGTCCTCAAATTTTTTTTCCACGGTGGAAGTCAGCAAACCTGTAACTTTCCCCACTGTTCAGATGAATTCAAATTCCCCATCCCCAATTTGGAGCACCTAATTGAACTCTCTCCAGTGAGAATATAGGGTGAGAGAAGATATAGGTAGAGAGAAATTATAGTTTAGGGTGGAAGAATAGGTTTGTTTCCCAGTGAGGTAAGAGATTAGGGCTGGGATAACCCAGACAAACAACTGGGTAGAGTGTGTCAGTGATCATAAAAACCCACAGGACATGCACAGAATACAGGACCCAGAATGACTCCATGGTTCCTAGCCACTGTACACAGAACCAATCAGAAAGTGATATTTTCAATCTTTCATTTGAGTCTGGAGCTGCTTGTAGAACAGTCAGAAAAATGCTATTTTTAATCCCTTTGATTACATGTGAGGGGAACCCAAGCCAGTCTTTGAATGGGCCAGTTTAAATCTGGGGACATGTCATGTGAGTTGTTTTTTTAATCTATAATTCTTTAATTAATTTTATTGGTATATTTTAGGCATACAATGTGATGACATTCATCAGTGAGAATTTGTACCTTTACATAGTATATCTTGATTCTTATTTTTTCCCCATTCCCCTGCCCCCCTGACCTCCTCTACCCCTCCCTCTTTATAGTCTGACTACTGTCCCAATGCCTTATTTGCGTGAGGGAGAAGTGAACTCAGGAATTTGGGACACAATAGACCCATTGCTTTATCCTCAGGACACTGCAAGCCTGTTCACCAGACAGATCCTGTTCTGCCTTCAATAATGTGCCCTGCCTTTACTGTATGTCTTGTCCAATTCTTTGTTCAGGACACTTAGAACCTGAAAAGAATCTAACAGGACCTTCCCTCCAGTGACACCAGCTCTACCTCTAATTCGCTGTGCATCTTCAGAATATTTACCTATCTTTTTTTTTTTAGTCATTTGTAAAGGTACAAATTCCCAAGGGTGAGTGTCATGATATTATATTCCTAAAATGTACCAATAAAGTTGCCTATCCTTCTTAACCTCAGAGTCCTCCTCTAGCAGAAATGCTGACCTCTAGAGGAACATTCAAAGAAACAGAGGTGTGAAAGACAACCTCACAAGCTGTAAATTTCTATACCTATGCCTTCAGTCACAGGCAATTATTGGAAGGCCCTCGCATGCTGAATACAACCCCCAGAGCAACTGAGAATAAGATTAAAGAGCTATGAACTTTCTCTCAGTATTAGTTATTTTTTTCTTGCTGCTGCAACAAAACACCCAACAACCAAAGTTAAAGGAGGAAAGGTTTATTTCAGCTCACAGTTTAAAGAGGTTTCAGCCCACAGTTGGCTGGCTCCAAGGCAGGGTGGCATGGCAGAAAGGGATCACAGAAGAAAAGTGGTTCATGACATGGCAGGCAGAAAGTAGCAATCACCAAACAGCAAAACCAGCAAGACCACCAGCAGTAGCAGCAAGCCCTCTTTCTGTCCCTTTATATTTCATCCAGGCTACCTACCAGGTAGGTAGTACTCATACCCAGGATGGGGCACCCTTAATCTCAATATCACATCCTTTATCCCAATATCACACCTCCAAAAAGCCCCACCTCTGCCCACATGAGGTTTTGAGGGATATCTAGATACAAGCCATAGCACTCTCCAAGGGGTCAAATCAGCAGGGGCCCACAGGCTTCCTTCAGAACCATAATATCTGGAGCAGTGAGAAGAATCAAAGAATAGGAGTGGATCCTAGACCTGCTTGGGATGTAGGACATGGAGTTTATAGCTAATTGAGGGAATATTCATTTTTTCCAACAGAAAGGAAGTATCTCCCAGAGACAGGCAAGTCTGGCCAATTCTACCCAGAAGGAAGAAAATAAATTGTGTCTACTTCCAGACACTAGATTATTGAACTCAACCACTACAAAGCAATATCACTGAACACACAGTCACTGAGCTCAGTCAATATTCACTTCTTAATGTGTATTAAGCAAAAGACTCTGATAACTGTCCTCATATCTGGTGAGATCCCTGCCTTTTAAGGCAAAAGGTGTACGTTGCGGAAGTATAAGTGAATATTAAAAAGTTAGAAAGAGATTTAGAGGACATGTGTGGCTCAGTATACCTATGAGGGCAACAGGACTGCATCTCAGTGGCTCCTTCCCAGCTGCACGTAATGGCTGCCTGGAGCATACGCTGGAGAGGAATGCAAAGGCTTTGTCAGTGCTCGATGGGAGAGCATGTCATGGTGAAATACTGATGGTAGCCTTCGGCAGTGGATGGCAGAGTCCTCACTCCAGCCTTCGCTTTGCCAGCCCTGCTTATAGCTGCCCGGCTCCCTTAAGACCCAAATATGAAAAAGTAAAGTTCAGAGTAATGGCTCTGGGAGATTTTCAGACAGTTTCACTAGGATAGATTCAATAATACAGGGAAACACAAGTGCCAGCATCATATTCACTGAAACAAAAATATTTCTGCCTTAGAGTTGTTGCGTTTATATGGTCAGCTTTCTGAAGACACAGATAGAGGATAATTCTTGAGCTTGAATGGCTCACAGTCTACTAGAAGAAAAACATTATGAAAACAAATGATGAAAGAATAAACTATGTAGTCCGTAGTGACATTTCTTTTATTTGGCTTAGGTTAATCTGGGGGATGGTGGCATGAAAAAGAAAGATCAAACTCATTTCCTCTTTTTTTTTAATTGAGTTTATTGTTGCAATCTAGGTATACAGTACAGTTACATTCCTTATTGGGATCCTGTACCTTTACATGACAGGTTTTGATTCTCATTTTTTCCCCTTGTCCCTGCCCTCCCTTCACCCCTCCTCCCCTCCCCATTTACAAACACTTTATTTTCACTTTTCATTTTGTCATATTTTTTCCTCTCCCTTATTACCTTTCCTCCACCCTTCCCACTTTCCCTACACCTTTAGCCCTTTACTTCCTATTTCACATTATTAATTATCTCATTAGGAACTTGTGTGCTATTATAGTTTTTCACACCAGAGAAACTATTCATACCAATGGCAAACAGTAGGGCAAAAGAGGAGGAAAAGGCTAATGTGAACCACCAGGACACCCTCAACTGAAAGCACAGGAAGTAACAAAACAGATCAATCGGGCTCTAGAAAAATTCAAAACAGAAATAATTTCCCAGATAACCATAGAGACGTTGAGCAAAATTAAAGTCATGATTCAAGACTCTAGAACAGAAAGTGACAAAAAATTAGATAAGCTCAGGACCATGATAGAAGCCATGAAGGCCCAGCATAAGAAAGAAATGGAAACAATGAATGCCCAATAGAGCAAAGAAATGGAATCCATAAAACAGATTCAAACAGATATCCAGGGTATTAAAAATTCTATTGAAAGTATACGCAACAGAATAAAAGAATGCGAAGATAGACTCTCAGATGTAGAAGATAAGATTGCAGTCAGTGACTGTGAAAAGAGAGGTCTCTTAAAAACAGTAGGGGATCATGAAAAATCGATCCAACAACTCCTAGATGATGCAAAGAAGAATAACATAAGACTGATAGGAATACGTGAAGTAGCAGGAGAAAATATAAATTACTTTAAAAAAAACTGTTCACAGAATTAATGACAGAAAACTTCTCAAACAGAAGGGAAGAATTTGACATTCAGATAAGTGAGGCATATAGGACCCCAGCTAGCCTCAATCAAACAAAAATCTATACCTAGACACATAATAATCAAGATCCCAGAAACCCAACAGAAGAACAAAATACTAAGAAAGGAGCTAAAGGTGTAGGGAAGTTAGGATGGGTAGGGGAAGGGTAATAAGGGAAAAGAAAAAAAATGTGAGATAATGAAAGATGGAAATAAAGTGTTTGTAGATGGGGAGAGGAGGAGGAGGTGAAGGGAGGGCAGGGACAAGGGGAAAAAGTGATAACCAAGACTTGTCATGTAGAGGTACAAGATCCCAACAATGAATGTAACTGTACTGTATCCCTAAAATGTACCAATATACTCAATTAAAGCTGGAAAAAAAAAAGAAGAACAAAATACTACAAGCAGTAAGAGAAAACAAACAAATCATATGAAAAGAAAAGCCCATCAGAATCACAGCAGACTTTTCAACACAAACCCTTGGGGCAAGGAGAGCCTGGAGTGAGATATTTCAGGTACTAAAAGAGAACAACCTCCAACCTAGACTGCTGTATCCTGCAAAACTCTCTTTCAAAATGGATGTGGAAATAAGACACTTCCACAACAAAGAACACCTGAGAAACTACATGAATACCATACCAGCCTACAATTCTAAACAAGTTCCTAGAAAAAGGCAATGAAGGTAACAACACCATGAGGCCCAACAGAGCAAATCAAATAGGCAAGGCAAGAAACTAAAAGGAGATGGTGAAAAAGTAAAAAGAGTTAACAAAAGGCCAATAACAGGACAATAATAAGTCAGTACATATAAGTTATAACCATCAGTGTCAATGGCCTCAATTCACCAATCAAGAGAAATAGACTGGCAGAATGGAATAAGAAGCAAAATCCAACAATATGTTGTATACAAGAAACACACCTAGTGCAAAAAGAAGCCCATAGACTGAACGTGAAAGGATGGAAAACAATTCTCCATGTAACAGAAGCCCAGAAAAAAACAGGGGTAGCAACCTTATTTGCAGACAAAGTAAATTTCAAACCAAAACTCTTATAAACTGATTCTAGTATTATAGATGTAGGACAGTACTGTATCATACCTCTGTGAATGTAAAATATCTTGTACCTGCTTTATGATACATAGTAGTAACCATGCTTTATCCGGGCTATTTTTAATGCTGTTACTCTAGAATGTTCTCTTTCCAAACTCATTTCCTTATCACCAGACAGGATCTCCATGCAGGCAGGATTTCTAATGGCTCCTGATGTTTGTTACTGGGCTTGGTTAAAGTCCAGGCTTCATTGGTTTGCCAGCACCAGAAGTATGAGAAAAGCCTACTAAAAATGGAGGAATGAGTTTATTTACAATGTGCCCAAAATGAAAGCGAAGTCCCACCTTTCAATTGAAATCAGCCCCTCCTTTAAGATTCAGAAATACTAAAATTTATAGATGGGGTAGAACAAAAGCCAGGAAATACACATATATAGATTAAGCTAAGCCTTGGTCCAGATTGCTGGAAACGTTGAATGCTCCTTGGCCCTTGGGCTGGAGGGTGAGTGTTTATGCTACCAGTTTGACAAAGCTGGAGAAGCAATTTATCACTTAAAAAGTTCTAAGTTTTAAAGGTCCATTTTAACTTCTGGGCTACCCTGAAGCAACTGAGATTTGGTCAGCTGAATCTCCTCTGTGATCTCCTGTCAGAAAGAGGCCCTTTCTTACTGTCTTCCAGACCACCCTCAAATTCCTAAGTACTCTCAGCTACTGAAGGAGTGAGAGTAAATAATTCACTACCCATTTGTGAACTCCTCAGAAAAAAATCCTCATGAAAATTTATCATAAGAACCAACAAGTATATATAAACAGAGACCAGTTTAAAGAAGCAATGTTTGTTGCATTTTCCCACTTCATAATCATGAAGAAAAAATTTCTGGGGCCATAAAACATGTACTGCAGAGTAGTGTGTTTTCTGATTTGGGATGATCAGTGCTGCTCAGTGGATCTGGGGCTGTGCAAGAGGACGTGATCCAAGCAGGATGTGAAAAAGAAGAGGAAACTGACAAAAGACTGGCCTGGCTATATCAGAAGCAGCCATCCAGCTGTGCCTGGGCAGTGAACAGAAGGATACAGGTCACAGCTGATACCTGGTGTTCTCGGGCCAAACAGACATAGCAACTTTTAGATCTCTGGCTGAAACCAGCAAAAGGGGCCTGTCGCAGAGGATTCTGCTCATGCAGAGGACAGAGAAGGAATTGCCACTCAGAAGTGGCACTGCCTCGGTCCTCAGAGAATTTCCCTATACTAGGTAAGAAGTAAATTAAACATTACATGCCCAAGAGCTAGTAAAGTTTCCTGTCATTCAAGGACACAAAAAGCAAACTCTGAGAAAAGTACCCTCCCTTCCTGATACCATGAGGAGTGCAAAAAGCAATATACTGCCCCTTGATAATGGATACTACTACATATCAAGCATTTTGCTAGGAATTTTACATATCTTATGTTTCATGCATGTAACTAACCCTATTTTGTTCACGAGGATATAGAAGATACAAAATACTAAGTCACTCGAGTAATGCACACAGTTAACAGTGATTTACAAGGGGTCTAAATCCAACAGTGAATGACGCCAGTATCCCCTCACCATGTTGAAACAAAACAGAACATGGAGGAAAAAGTTCTTAGCGATAGAAAAAAGAAACATGGTAGTTTGTGTATAGCATGCCTCATAATATGTGTCTCAAAACACATAGTTTGATATCGCTGGGCAGAGCATTCTATATATATATGCTAGATAGTGTTGGTTTATGATGCTTTACAGTCTTTCTGTCTCTGTCTGCTTTGTCCTCCGGACTGAAATATCTGATGATGAATACTGTCTGAGTCATTTTCTTGCTGGGACAAAATTCCTGACCTTCACAAATTAAAGGAGAGGTTCATCTTGGCCATATTTTAGAAGTTTCCGTCCTTATATATTTAGCTGCCTCCAGGCAGAAGTAGTACGGTAGAGGGGCCAGGGTGTAGAAAAGGTGCTCATTTCATGGCAGCCAAGAAGCAGAGAGTGAAGGGAGGATCCAGCGAGGGAGATAAACCCTTCTAGGTCACACCTCCAGTGACCCGCCTCTTCTGACAAGGCCTCACTTCTTAACAGCAAGCCAGTTCTAATGCCCCATAATCCAATCACCTTCCAAACACAGGAGGCTCTGGGGGCCATTTTAGACGTAAACCACAGCATGTATTTTGGCGGGGGTGTGTTTACCGGGGATCCAACTCAGGACCGTACACTTGCAAGGCAGGCAGCACTCCTACTAGTAGAGCTAAACCTCTAGCCCAACATGTATCTTATTTTTTAAAATAGATTTATTTAGAGGACAGTTCCGGAAGCCCAAGAACAGAGCGCCAACATCGGATTTTGGTGAGGTCCTCACGGGTGATAGCATCACAAGGTGGCAGTGTATGAGAGAGAGAGGTCATGTGGTGAGATAAGAAGCAAGAAAGTAAACTGAGAAGACAAATCTCATTTTTTTAATTCACTATGTTGACTCATACATTTTAGGTGTACATCATTTCATAACAACCCGTTCAATGGTACCCAGTCTGGTCTCATGAGATCTCGTCCACTCCTGTGTGAAGGGCATGAATCCTTTCCAAGGGTGCTACCCACAGCCCACCTAACCCTTCGAATCAGGCCCCACCTCTTAAAGGTTGCACCATCTCTCAATGCTATTACATGAGCACCAGGCCTCTAACACACAAAACTTTTGCGGGGCAAACAGCCCATACCGTAACATGCTGCTATAATGAAATACCTGAGACTAGGTGATTTATAAAGAACAAATATATTTCTCACAATTTTGAAGACTAGAAGGTCCAGGATCAAGACATCAGCAAGTTCATTGTCTGGTAAGGCTCAAGCTCAGCTTCCAAGATGACAAGGTGACATGTCCCATACTCCAAAAGGGAGGGATGTTATAGCCGAAGAGCAGACTGCTGCAGGAAGCTGCTTTAAGGGCCTTAGTCCATGCATAGGCAGAGTCTTCAAAGGCTGAGTACCTCTTCATACCCTCACATTCACCACTAAGTTTTAACACCTGAATTTTGGAGGGAACACATTCAAAAAATAGCATTTATTTCCTTGTTGATCTTCCCCTCTCTCAGTTTGCAAAAGTGCAGTACTGACATCTCCAGCTGTTGCTGTTAGATATTCTCCTCTCATACTGTCAGGTTCATTTTATGTGGTTTGGAGCTGTTTTGAGTACATAAACATTTGTAATTATTTTCATCTTCCTGATAGATTGATCCTTTTATCATTCATTCTTTAATCTAAAGTGTCTCTCCTACAGACAGCATTCGGTTAGATCATGTCTGTTTATCCAGTCTTACAGTTCCTGTAGTTTCATCTTATTCTTTATTTTTTCAAATTTTATATTGTGATTGATAAAGTTATATCTGCAATTTTGCTTTTTGTTTTCCATTCGTCTCATGTCTTTTTTGTTCTCAGTATCCTTTACTGAGTTCTTTTTCACTAAATGAATATGTTCTAGTGGAACATTTTAATTCTCTGAATAGTTTTTCAAAGTATTTCTCTAGTCATTTTGCTAGTTCTAGGGCCTGTCATATGCATTCTAAATTATAAGAATTTACTTCAGATTTATACTATTAATTTAAATGAGATATAGAAATATTAATATTAGGTAGCTGTAGTCCCTTTATCCTTTTTTGTTCTGTTACTTTTATACATATTACATCTAAATATGTTAATGAGCCAATAATACACTGTCAGTTACTTCTTTATATTTATTAAAGAAGCTGAAGCCGGGTGTGGTGGCTCATGCTTGTAATCCCAGCACTCGGGAGGCTGAGGCAGGAGGATCGCTATGAGTTTGAGACCAGCCTGGGCTACATAGTGAGTTCCAGGTCAGTCTCAACTACATAGTGAGACTTT
>NW_022900914.1:58659181-58680066 GCF_012274545.1 Fukomys damarensis
TATATAACATAATTATAGAGTTTACTATATTTACTTTTTCTCATTCTTTACCATTTCTCAAAAATATCATTATTTAACAATTTTCATTCTTTAAATTTGATCCTATGGGTTTTCATTACCATCTGGAGCTGTCTCCATACCCCAGTTTCTTTACCCCTTTCTGCGGGTATTGTTAAATAAATTATATTATTTTTACAACAAATTATATTTGGCACTACAATTATATACACTCTGTTTAATACAAGTGCCTTATCTTATTCCTCTAAATTAATCATGCTTTTTGTCATCTTTATGTCTTTGTTGATATTCTCTACTTGCCAAGACTTTGACTCAACAAACTTTTTCATTTCTTTAAGCATGATTTCCTCTAGTTCTTGGAATATATTTATAATGGCTCCTTAGAAAGTTTTGTAAAATTTAATATCTGGTTTCTCTCACAGCTAATTTTCATTACCTGTTTTATTTTATTGTTCTGTGTATGGGTCAAATGTTCCTGATTTATTGCATTTAAGCTATATAGATATAGATATAGATATATATATATATATATATATTGCTTATATATATATAAACTTTTGTGATTTTGTTGTAGTAGATTTTTAAGAAATATATTTTTTAAATTCTGCATACTGATGCCTGTCCTCACTCCAGGGCTCTTCTTGTTTTGTATTTACTTTCTTAATTGGTGCTTTTTTTGCTCAGTTGGTTTTTGGCTTTGTTTTGCTTTAGGTTTTTTTTTAACTTTGGTAGGTTATCTTTGGGAAACCTATTTACCCATAGGGTGGAGATTTCAGTGCTGCTCTACAGAGGGCGCACGGTCAGCCTAAGATAAGAGCTTCCACAGACTCTCCTGAAAGGCACTTTTCCACAAAAACTTTGGGCAAACTGTATCTTCATTTGGTAGCCCGTCCAACTTGCTACACTCCACTAAACAGCAGCTCATTGCTCTTGTTATTTTTTAATTTTTAAACTTTATTAGTATTATTATGTTTGCAGTTCATATAGTTTACAGTCATCTTGGGGAATGGTTAATGTACATATCACTACGTTTCTGTCTTTTTAAAAAATCTTCTTCCCCTTCCTCCCTCTACCTCTCTCCTCCAGTTCCCCATCCCAGTTTTCATTCTTGTTGGTATTATCTATCTGAACTCATGTTATGGCATATAATGTTTCCATTAATTGGGATTATTAGGTGCATGTACATGGCACATCTTTATTCTTCTTATTTCACCTTCTCTTCCTCCCCATTACTGTTCCCTTGAATCACTTCCCTATTGCAAGACATCCATGCTCTTCTTCTTTCCTGTCCATTCTTTGTCATTATCTTTGTACTGTGCTTCGCTCAAATGAGAGCTGTCATACAGTATTTAAGCTTGTGTATCTGGTTTATTTCACTCAGTATTATATTTTCCAGGAGCATCCATTTTTCTACAAATGTCTGAAATGTGTCATTTTCTTCATAATTAAGTAGTATTTGGTTATAGGTAGTAGTATTCTGTTATATGTAGTAGTATTCTGTTATATGTAGATACCACATTTTCTTTGTACAGTAATCTGTTGATGGGTATGCAGGCTGCTTCCAGGATTTAACCTTTGTGAATTGTGCTACTATAAACACTGGTATGCATGTATCACTGTAGTATGATGTTTTAAACTCTTTGGGGAAGATTTCTCTATTATTTTGGGGGTTTGGGGGGGTGGTTTGAGACAGGGTCTCACTATGTAGTTGAGACTGACCTGGAACTCACTATGTAGCCCAGGCAGGTCTCAAACACACAGCGATTCTCCTGCCTCAGCCTCCTGAGTGCTGGGATTACAGGCTTGTGGCTTCTACTATTTTTTTACTATTCCTTGAGTACCACAGTCTGGTTCCATTTAATAAGAGAGTTTTTGAGGCTAGTCTTTGAGGTTTTCGACTTCCAATGGTCTCATTTTGGCTCTCTCTTTTCCTATTTTTCTTCAGTGAAGAAGCTGATCTATGTTTGAGTTTATTGTTCTTTAATAATAGGAGCTATTGTTTTTGAGAGTGCTCTTAGGGTTGAATTTCTCCACACACTTTCAAATGAAGTCAGCTCCTTTGGGAAGAGCTTTGGAGCTCCCTATATATATATGGGATGCAACTGCTCCTGGGAAAACTTCCAGAGCCAATACTCTGGATGCTGAGCAGAACAGCCTCCAGTGTGCTCAGCCTGTCTCCCTTGCTGTGCAACCTCTGTCCTACAAGTGTGCAGTGGTAAAGGCAGTCATGGCCTCTACTTGCTGTCTGCCACTCCTGGAGTAGAACCTACATCCTGTATCTAAGGTGTAGGGAGTGGAAGGGACCACTTAGTCACACTCACTAATAATTTAATCTCTTCAATTTAGACAGTTCAGCGATGAGAAATGTGGTTGGCCTGTCTTTCTTAGTGAGATAGGAAAGCCTTTGTTGAGAGCTGAGAGAAAAGAAAGGCTTATATTTTGACCATAACCATTTGGTGAAGATAATCTGGGGTGGCAGGGTGAGTAATGACAGGGCCACAGATTCTCAATCTTCTTATTAAGTCATACTAGACTGTCTTAAATGAAATGTCTCTTCATCTGCTGTATACCCATAGGATTATTTAAAATTACGTTAAGCTTTTATATAGTTTTCCCCAGATTTGCTTATTTCAATGAGAAATAAGCCTGTGGAATCCCTCATAGTGACATCCCAAAGATGAAACCTCTCCATCTTTAGTATCTCACTTAGACAAATCTACATTTCTGTGCTTAGTTTTGTTTAACATTCATCTTTCACTCTTGAGTTTGATCTAAAGTTTTGATTTTATTGGTTATTTCTAAGAAAATGCTTTTATTTTGACTAGTCATCTGTACTTTTCATTTCAGTCTTACTAATTTCTGTATTTACCCACTAATTTGTTTTAGTTTGTGTCTATATCAATATTTTTCCTCTACATTCTTTGGACTTGTTTTGGTATCTTGTTTTACTTTTCAATTTAAAATCTTAGCTCACTGATTTTTAATTTCTCTTGTTTTCTGTAGATGAATTTAAAGCTATAATTATTTTTCTGAATAATACTTTGGCACAGTTCCATAGGTTTTTATGCATAGGAATCTATTCCCTTTTCATATTAAGCAATTAATTTATATCTTAATTTCTCTTTAAATATGATATGCAGAAGGTATTAGACTGTTTATTTGCATGCTTTAGGTTAATTGAAAGGATTTGCTTTTATATTAAATGTCAGTTCAATTCAAATAATGATTCTGCCATTATAATTTCTTCCTTTCAGAATTTGTTTTGATTTTATTTATGTACTTCCATATGGCCATGATTTTGTTAAATTAAAGTTTGGCTTTGGAGAAGTTAATTTCAGTAAATTTGACTTTTCCTAGGAGGAATCACTTTGTGAGTAGAGTGGCTTCCCTCAAAAACAATGTTTTCTATAAAAATGTTTTCTATTCTCAGAGATTTTACCCTTCTCAGGTATAGCTCAAAACTGACTCTGTACAATTTCTGTGCTGCTTCTCCCCACTTTTTATGGCTTTTTACACAGTAACATAGAATTGTTTTTTTAATCTGTGCCCCATTTGCTCCCTGGTGTAGGTCGGTGGCTCCTGTGAAAAGTGAGGACTATAAAAGAAAGATAAAATCCTTGATTGTCTTTCACAGGTTATAAGGATGAAGTTACAAAACATTAAATAAAATGGTGCTTATAAACCTCAGGACTTTGGGTAGAAGATCTGAGATTAAAACCGAGTAGAGATTGTCTCTTCACTCTGTTGGTGGTTTCTCTTGCTGTGCAGAAGCTTCTTAAGATGAGATCCCAGCTGTTGATTCTTTGTGCTAGTTCACATATGACTGAGGTTTTGTTCATGAAGTCTTTTCCTATACCAGTGTCTTCAAGAGTTCTACCTAACCTCTCTTCCAACTGGTTTAGTGTTTCTGTTTTAATATTTAGATCTTTGATCCATTTCAATTTTAGTTTAGTGCATGGAGAGAGATATAGGTCTAGTTTTAATCTTTGGCAAGTTAAAATCAAAATTTTCTAGCACCATTTATTAAAGAGGCCAGGGCTGGGAATTTAGCTCAGTGGTTCCACTGCCTGTCTTGCAAGCACAAGATCTGAAGTTTAATCCCAAGCACCCGCCGCAAAAAAGAGGCTATATTTCCTCCAGTGAGGGTGCTTGGCTCCTTTGTCAAAGATGAGGTGGCTAAGTGTGTCTGGAGTTGCTTCTGCATCTTCTAATCTGTTCCACTGATCCTCATGTCTATTTCTTTGCCAGTACCATGCTATTTTTATCACAGTAACTTTGTAGTATAGTTTCAAGTTGGGGATCGTGATACCCGCTGCCTTGTCTTTGTTGTCTATAATTGCTTTTACTACTCTGGTCTCTCCTTCCAAATGAATTTTTGGATTGTTTTCTCAAGTTCGGTGAAATATGCTGTTAGAATTTCAATTGGGATTACACTGAATCTATATAGCAGTTTTGAAATATGATAACTCAAAAAATTAGGATTAGCGATCCCATCAGATGCAGCTATTTCCCTGTGAATATCTTCCCATTTATACCACAGCAATATATATGCACGCATGTTTATAGTGGCACAGTTTGTAATAGCTAAAACTTGAAACAGCCCAATTGCCTATCAACTGGTGACTGGATAAAGAAACTGTGGGGTCTTTTTATAAAATGGAGTGCTGCTCAACAATAAAGAATGGTAAATGAGAGACGTTTATAGCTAAATGGATGCATATTGAGGCTACACTCTTAAGTGAAATAAACGACACATGTGTGTGAATACCAAATAGTTTCCCTGGTGTAAGAAGCTGAAAGTATAAATGAGGATACATATGTATCCTCATAATAATACATAATGTATAATACATAATGTGAAATGGGAAGAAAAGGTCCAAAGGGGAAGGGGAAGTAGGAGAGTAGGGGAAAAGAAAGAAGGAAAAGTAATAAATACAAGAAAAGGAAAAAATGGAAACAGTCTTTGTAAATAGGGAGTGGTGGTGGGGCTGAAGGGAGGGCAGGTGAGTGGGGAAAAAAATAAGAACCAAGATACATCATGTAAAGGTACAAATTCCCAATGATGTATGTCATCATAGTGTATACCTAAAATGTACTAATAAACTTAATAAATTAAATAAAAAATTAAAACATTTTTAAAAGTTTTTAAAAACTGAGTAGAGAACTTGGGTTTGAATTACTCCACTTGTATAAGAGTGAGGTTTACATCTCTTTCCACAAAAAAGAGACTAGAAAATCAAGGAGTATTTTAGGTACTAAAGTAATGTTTTGAGGCTTTGTTTATGTTGTTGAACAAGTAAAGTTTACTTCAGGGACCAGCATCCTCTAGAAACAATCTTGTAGGATAAACTACTCCTTTCCTTGAAAATGTTTGTGATTTAGGAAGCAGTGTTAAAGATATTTACACACAGTGAAAGAAGTAGCATAACCACTTTTAATTTTAAATTAAATTCATACAGAATATCAGATGGCAATGTACTAGACAAATAATACATTTAAAAATCCCTGAATAAGGTATAATTAGAGAAAAAATGAATCCTAACAGCAAGGTGTAATGCAGGGTGTAGTACAGTACAGCTGAGTTCTCAAGAGCTAAGAGAACTACTGATAAATAAAGATTGCCCCTCTCAGATCCTGAGTTTTCTGAAACTCCATTTAAATATCAGCTCTTTTGGATGGATACAAGGCAACTGCCTTCACCTACTGCCTACTGCAGCTAATCATTAATGTACCAAAGGACTGATAAGGATTTTTCAAGAAGGAATAACATTAGCCATCTCACACTTGGCCTCAAGCTTCCCAATATTTTGCCACAGCCTCTAGCATGCTGTTAATATCTGGTGACTGCTCATCATTCATTTTTAAGGCTAATAACTCAACACCTTAGAAGATTAAACTCTACATTTTTAACACAGGCTAATACATGAATTTCTAAAGGTAGGGTTTGGTGGCACCAAAACATTTATTTCCCTGTTGGCCCCAAATCAGATCTGACACAACTCCAGGAAATCCCAGAGTCTTCTGGTTTGCTTGCTTTCTGCAGCTAAATTCCTCACTCACTGTCCCTAGCAACTGCTAATTTCATAGGCCCATTTCAGCTGACATCTCATTAGTAAAAAGCAACATCATTGGTTCCCAGAAAGAGCAGCAGCTCCATTTTCCAGGCATAAGCCATCTACAAAGTAAAGCACTGAGTTGCATGGATCATGCTACAGAAACAGAGAGAACCACTTAGCATGTAGATGAAGTCTATCTGTTTCTTCATCTGCAGCAAGGCAAAACACCTAGAACTCTTATCTCTCATTCTCTCCATTTGCCTAGAAGACATTTACTTAATCATGAGTCCATAAGCTAAATATATACAAGTTTTATACACTGTATATGGCACACTATGCTTAGTTTTAGCTTGCAATCACTAGGAAAAAGATAAACTATACACCACTGTAATTTTAAGATCTTATTGGTACATTAAATAACCAGCTCTCACAACAGTCATCCCCACTCCCCTGTCAATGCTACAATTCTGGATTGACAGAGCCATGAGGCAACCATTACAGGCCACTCTGAAGGACCATTCATCCCAAGGAGAGGGATAAAATGGGGGCAGTGAAGAGCAGACTGCTCAGGAAAACAGAAAGGACAAAATAGGATAACTTTGATTGAACCCAGTTTTCAGTGTGTATATATAAAATATATGTTTTTTTCAAAAGTGAACAATAATTTGTTAAGCAGGTGAAAGACAAGTTATAAAAGGGCAAAGCTTCTAAAAGGCAGGGGAGTTTGTTCCAAGAGTTTTGCATGAATTCATATACCATAAGGCACTATTGCATTTTTAGCACCTTTCTCAAGAGGAAAACGAAAAGCAACATTTTGTAGCTCTATATCAAGGGAGTTTAGGAAGGACTGAATTACAATACATGAATTTACATGAGGAATCATTTTTATCAAACATGAATGCTTAAGATGAAAGAATAAGATATTATGCACCCAAAGAGAGCTAAGCTTCTTTAAAATAATCCTGTTAGAATGTGAATTTTAGGATCTGATAATTTATGAATGTCACCAGCCCCTGGCCTGTCACCTGTATCTTCTACTCCATGCCAATCTATTCAAAGGAAGCAACTACTGATTCCCAAATGTGCCTGAATTTACATTTCATCTACTCGCTCATTCTGAGTCCTGCAGCACGGGAGAAGATTGTCACCCTGAAATACACTCCAAGGGACATGTGAGTTCCACAAGCATAATAGTGCTTCAAGGGCCCTACTATTCATTTTCTGTCTCATCCAGCAATGCATAGTCTGAAATGGCATTTTGTTTATAATTGTAAAATCATATCCACAAGGTATTTGTTACCATATACAAATGTCCTCTTTTGTGAACAGTCATATATTACCCAAATGTCCTTCAAAAGTGAATCATTGATCAATTCCTGAATAGCAACCTAAAAAAAGGATGTGACAAAGAAAGACAACTTTTTCTTGGGAAACTGTGGGAGAGGATATTGGGGAATGCCTCACAAGGTGGTATTGAGCTTGGTTCATTGTCACAGGTTCCTGTAGGATTATTCAAGATACATAATTCTGCATCCCACCCCATGAGATACAGATACACTAGCTGTGAAGTTGGTACTAGGAATCTGGACACTTTTACCCACTATGCCCAGTAATTTTGATTATCCTCCTGGCTGAAGGACCACTGTAGGTTAAGTCCTGGAAGAGTCTGTGCAGGCATGAGCCCTAGGCAGCCACTGGACAGGACCTGGGCAGTGGGCACTCTGAGAGAACCAATTACTCCCTCCCTGATGGTAGGACAAGGTATAAACAAAAAGAGCTAATTATGAGATGGGGAGCAAAGTGTCAGTCTCATAAATGAAACACTGAAATGCAAGATAAATCTTACTCCTAAGTCTACTCAGTAAAACTGAGACTTAAAATGCATGAGAGATGGGCAAACACTTTTCATGCACTGGCAATATTGCCTAGGCAATGGGCTCAACAGAAGTTGGCCTTTCACCAATCTCACTAATGAGTCACTCTCTTCAGAGGAAAGAAATTACAGGAGAAAGTATAAATATGACTCCAGTACAGCCTCCATGCTATAGATAAGAAAGTAGATACCTCCTAGGGAGACCTGATGACCATGAGAAACAGATTTCTCTCTAACAAAGGCCAGCAGGATTTACCTCCACGATGAGTCTCATGGTTATATCAGTCAACGAATCTGATTCCCATGGATACTACTCAGGAAAAAACTGTGGGCAAAAATGGATTTGTCCTTGATGAGATCCATTATGTAATAGGGATTTATACACCTAACCAAAGACAAAAATATAAAAAACAGAAACAGAATGAAGTTGGAAGATGCATCTGGCATGCTTCGCCCAAGAGCTGCAGGAATATGCAAGGCCTTCACCCAACTGCACTTCAGGTTCCTTCCCTACCCCTTTGGGTGAAACCCTATCTTGCCCATGTAGGCATATACTGCTCCAACACAGAGCAACCTTGATGCTATCTCTACCATGGTAGGCCTACAGCTTCCTTTCTTGAGTTTGCCTGTATAACAGCAGTGTTTTATGAATCAGTTCCATGCATTTGAGGTAAAGACAAAACAAAATTTGTGTAGTACCAAATAACGGCGCCCTAGGCACATGCAGGAAAGTACCCTGTAAATAGATGTAAGGACACTGCCCTGAGGAGAATGAAGGTTGAGAACCATACACTCAGAGGAAGACAGGGCATGCCCTGAGAAAGCCTGATTGTCAAGGAAAGTACTTTTGAAGATGTGCATGTATCCTGTTTCTGATCTTCCCAAAAAATTTCATAGTAGCTTCTTGTTTCTTGTTTCTTTTTTCTTTCTTTTTTTTTTTTTGTTGTTGTTAAGTTTGTTAGTAAACTAGTGACTTTTTAAATGCAATTTACCTGGTGCTTGATCTGAAACAATAGATGGCTCAAGTCTAAAACAAACCCAACTTTTATGTTCAAGAAAAAAAAACTAATCTTCCTGACTTCTTTGATACATGCAAATATTTATGAAATGAGGCACATCACCAACTTCCAGATTTCTCTCTTTTCTTCATTTTTCTCCATCCTCACTTGGTGAGAGCACCTGTCTAAATCTTCAGCATGCCAATAAATGAACATGGCATCCCAGGGCACAAGGGAGCAGTAGCCCTCCATAAATTAATGAATGTAGATCTGAGAATCCAACATATTTACCAGATGAAGTTTTCAATTAAAAACCAATAAGCAGGGCCAGGGATGTAGCTCAGTGGTTCTGCCACTTGCCTTGCAAGTGCAAGGTCCTGAGTTTAAGTCCTGGTACCAAAAAAATAAAAAAATAAAAAAATAAAATAAAATAAAACAAGAAAGCCTGAGATGAAGTCAAATACTAGAGAAATAAGAAATCTTCCACAAATTAAGCTAATATTTACCATTCAAAGTGTGCCATATGATAATAAATAAAAATCTAATGCTGGAAAATACATCTGAGGCAATGGAATTTAACAGAAAAACAACTGAGGGTTTTTTTAAAAAGTGGTTTGAAAGACCAGGTGAAAGGTTACACAATTTGCTCTGTTCTATTACCCAACAACAAAATCTTTTCATGAGAATGTTTTCATGTTTTCACCTTCTCAAGAGATGATCAAGTGAAATTTTATGCTGGATCAGGATATATTTTTGAAGCTTTATATGTTTGGATTTTAATATATTTAAGTAAGTTTAATACAATTAAGTTTAGCACTGTGAATTGACAATGTGAAATAGGAAGAAGTGGGCTAAAGGCGTAGGGAAAACGCGAAGGGTAGGAGAAAGGCAATAAAGGAAAGGAAAATAATATGAGAAAATGAAAAAATGGAAATAAAATGTTTGTAAATGGGGAGGGGATAAGGGGGTGAAGGGAGGGCAGGGACAAGTGAAAAACATAAGGACCAAGACCTGTCATGTAAAGGTACAAGATCCCAATGATGAATGTAACTGTACTGCATACCTAAAATGTACCAATAAACTCAAAAAAAAGGAGGGGAAAAAAAGTTTAGCACTGTGATTTGTTTCCTGATTAAACCAGAAAAAAGAAAACATTCATTTCTGTTGAGGAAAACATATGTATAATGAGCTCATTTATAAATTCTACAAATTATAATTAGTTTCAGTGTTCTGGACTTAATTCATGTTTTCATTTAAGGTAAATTCTACAAGACATATAAACTAGAAAACTGTGGCCATATGTTGTCCATACCTTATTTCATGGTCTCACATTTGTTTTGCATGATGGCTGCACCCCACTGTATAGCAGACAATAGGTCATTTTTATTTCTCCACATAAAAGTCACACAACTTGTGGTTACTATCACATTTTATTTACATACCACAATTATGATACATAACTCTAGAATCAATATCTCCTGTCCAAGAACTGTTTGTAACACGTCCAGGTAGAATTTGACAGTTTATTTCTTTTCTTTTCAAAAATCCTCACTACATTACTTTCTCAATTGTACCTCCACAAACATAGCATCATGTATCAGTAATTTTAAAAATACACCATATTTCTTCTTATGACGGCTATGGTGCATTGCTCTTTAAATCCCTATTTAGAGATAGTAAAGCTGACATAAAAAGTATCACCATTATATTACAATAAAGATAAGATACACAGTCACATTTTTACTTTTTGTTTTCCTCTTAAGTTTTTGGACATTTTAAGACAGAAGGCTTTTAAACAAGGAAGTATAATAACAAAATTCTAAAGTCTAGAAATACAGTCTCTGAACAGAATCCCTGCGTACCTATTATGATGTAAGTCCGGTGCTTTTCTTTCAGAACCCTGGATAGCTCCCTTCTAGCGCGTAGATCTTGTCCACATGCTGCTAGTTCATCAAGCAAGGGATTTACACAGCTCTGAAAGGCAAGGGTTAGTGTGTCGTTGCTTCACTGCACTCACGTACAGCAGTAAGATGGCAGTTGTAAAAGAGGAAGAAGGCAGCAATCATTCAGTAACAGTTCTTTTCAGGGGTTGTGGAACTACTCTAAGCCAACTCCATACCAAAAGCACAAGATTACTAATGCTCGTGGATACACACACTCAGGGACAACAGCCTGCTGGATGCTTGAAACACATGAGAAGGGATCTTTAGGTCCAGTGTTTGTTCAAGTTTCACCGATGATACCCTGAAGGCCTAAAAGACTGCATTCCTCTTAAATGGCAGAATCTATGCTATGCTTATTCAGTACTACGACTGAATTTTAAGTAGGGCATTTTGACATAAGTCATTTGATAAGGTGATATGATACTTAAAGATACCTAAGATAAATTTTAAAATGGTCATGCTTTAGTATTTTTTTAAAAGTGTACAACTGTAGTTTTGATGCTTACTCAATCTTTGAGCCAAACCCTTAATCTCAACTTTCACCCCACTGTCCAAGTCTCCCTGAAGGTTCACTCCAAATCGATACTGGTTTTGTCCACTGGCTGACAATTTTCAAAAGGTGAGAATTTTGTGCTCTATTTAGCAGTATATCAAAAATACCCCCCATGCTAAATGACTTGATTAAAGCCACCAGAGCAACAAATCACAAGGAATGTGTTCCTGGATGTTTTTGAGAGGTTTAATCTTGCCTAATGCTGGCCAGTACCTTAAACCACTACCACACATCCACCCTTTCAGAAAACTTCCTCTTCCCCCAGAAAATTTTGACCATCCTCTACTGAAACACATCTCTAGGTACAGCTTTTGGGGTCCAGGGCTCTAAGAATAAAATTGCTAAACAAGAGAATCCAGGTGAAGGTTCTATGAGCACAACTAGTAGGAAAAGGCAAAAAAGGGTTCATTTTAACTACCAACTCTGCATTGTGGAAACACTACAGAATTTAATGCTTATATACAAAATATATAAGGTTTTATTGTAAATCGTTTTACAGATGAGTAAACTGAAGCCAGGATATCCACCCACGACATTTATAATCACTCCCACATTCATTCATGTAGTAAGTGACAGTACCAGAATTAAAAGTGCTTTTGTCTAAAAAGTGCTCTTATACTACATCATGCTAGCTCATCCGTTAATATTCCCAGAGAATATTTGAATATTCTAAAGCTTTAAAATCTTAAATAATATGAATGGGCTACATAAGAAATATAGCCTGAAAAGGAGAACTGCTTTTCCCATGGAGGGCATGATGAACTGCCCGTAAGGACAGCACTGGGGAGAATCAGAATGACCCTCTGTGGGGCTCATTTAGATTATTCCTCAATGAAGTTTCAACCTATGTCCCTCTGGTTCCTTCAAGTGTTTGAGAATAGTGAGGCTGAGATTGATGGATGATAATGAAAACATGCTCTCCCCTTTTTCACATTAATGAAACCCTGGAAATTTTAGCTCAGTCCATGACTGTCCCGGTGGGGAGGAGATGGTGGACTAAGTTTCTCAACCACCTTTGTAATTATATAATGCCACATGCCTCAGTTCCGGCTCATGAGGGTGAAACAATCTACACATGCCTCATAAATTGCACTTCCAGGGACTATTGTTTTCCAAAAAACTATACTACCATGCATTAGTTGTACATATTAATGGGGTTCAGGGTAATATTTCCATACACACATTGAGTATGCACTGATCAAATCCATCCTCCTCTCTTCTCCCATATGCACTCTTCCCAATCTACTACTAATCCCTGTTCTAATTTCTGGTTGACAATTTTTAAAGACTGGAACAACAATCTTTAAAATCATTTGGTGGGGCTGACATTGTAGCTCAGGAATAGAGTGCTAGCATAGCATGTGTGAGCCCTTGAATTCAATTCTCAGCACTGTGGGGGGAAAAATCACTTATCATGCACCTCTTGCCATAGCCCTTCCCCCATTCCATAGACTGCAATGTAAATCTGGTGGCTGAAACTGATTCAGCCATCTGGGTCATTGGTTGCAATTAGGAATAGAAGGCACACAAGGAAATCAACAAGTTAGAAGATTCTTAGATCACTCACAACTTATAGAACAGAAGAAATTTACCAGCCTTGGATGGCCAGCCTGATTCCATATCCATGTCAAAGAGAGATAAACTTGTAACTTACTTAATCTGTGCTTCTTTCATCAAAAATGTGAACCTAATCTTAACTTATGAAGGGTTAATACCAAATATTTCCCAGGCTTGAGGGCCTTATGAATGATTATCTAGCCCAAGAAAGAGCAATTTTGTTAAATAAACACTAGCTTTGAATATGAAAATCTCAAGAAGCATTAATGAAGAGGAAATAATTACAAAAATAATGAAATGAAATTACCTCAATATGGCCCTTTTTTCCATTCTTAATGCAGCCAGCATAATCTGAACACTATTGTGTCATTCTCTATAGCCAATGCATTAGCATAAATAGAACATTTGTGTGTATATGATAATTATTCAATTATAATGATCAAAGGGAAGAGGCTGCTGAAAGCTATCCCTGGTGCTGAATACTTGCCTAAGAAAATATCATTACATTTTTTAAAAAGAGACTACTCTTGATGCCAGTTGCGGAAATGTACTATTTTCAGAACAGTTGTCTACCTTCTTTAATGAGAAAGAATAAAATATTGTCTTTAACAGTTCATTATTCCTAAGTTTTATAATTTTAACCACAAATCATTCACTTTAAATGGTTCTAGAAAGAGATCTGGAAGTTTGGCCCCGGAATCAGAAAGTGGAAATGCCAGGTTGGACCAGATTCAGATTGTGCAAAGTGATGAAATTATATCTACCATTCCTCTCTTTGGTGTTTGGAACCAAACCATAAACATGCTTTGTCACCCTCCATGAATGTTCTCTTCACTACAAGAAATGAACACTTAGGAAGCATCAAGTGTAAAAGTCTGTCTTTCTCACATCATGATCAGGACCACACACAGTCACCTAGAAAATAGCACATGATCATCTGTTGTGGGTATGTGGGGAAGCAGTTATGAACTGCCCAGGCTTTCCCTGAAGCCAGGATCTGCTTTGTTCTTCTCTGGGCAGATTTTTCAGCTGCTGCAGCTCAAGTTAGAAAAGGCGGCTGTGTGGTTCACTTGGCCACACACCACAATAGAAGCTCCCAGCACTTAAAGTTAAGAATACTTTGCTGAAATAGTGAGAGAGAGTCTGCACCAGTGAGGGCTTTGGTAAGGGATTGGAAAAGCAAGTAATTTTCTTATTTTTTTCTTTTTATTGAGTTTATTGGTACATTCTAGGTATACAGTACAGTTACACTCATTACTGGGATCTTGTACCTTTACATGATGAGTCTTGGTTCTCATTTTTTCCCCTTGTCCCTACCCTCCCTTCACCCCTAAAATCAGAGGCAATCTTACAACAAACAGAAAGCAGTTGAGTGCTTATATTTTGAAAGGCCAAGCTTCAGGAAGCATGACAGTAAAGAATTCTTTAATATGGTCCAGAAAACATTTCAAGCAAGTTGCCTGGAAAACTTATACTAATGCTGATCCAGTGCCTCATGAGAAGCCCCTGCTAACAGCAGTGAGTGCCATGAGCTCCAAGCAATCTGCTAGTTGGTGTATCAGTTAGAATCGCCTGTATCAAGGAGCCCAATAATTGCTCTTTCAGTCCGGGTAGGTCAGTCTAAGCTAAGCTAACAAATAAACTCCATATTTTAGCAGTTTAACAGAAATTCATTTCTGACTCACGGCAGTCTTATGTGCATGGGCTTATTCTCCTATGACTATAATTAGAGACCAAGGCAGTTTTCATCTTGTGGCTCTACAAACTTGTGGCTTCTTGAGCATAAGGGGTCCTTCCAACCAGACGGCAGAAAAGAAAGTATAGGGATGGCACAGTTGATACTGAACTGTTCTCATCTTGAAAGTTAGATACCTGTGTGATCAGAGTTACTCATGAGATATCCTAATTGAGGGAATTTGGGAAATATCAAAAGCACAAGTACATCAGCAAGCACTGACCGTCTTCAACAGAGCTTCTAAGCATGCTGAATACGTAGGCTTGGCTAGGAGCTACTCCACAACACAATTTTGGGAAAGGCCTTAAAAGAAAACAAATTAAGCATACAGCTATCACTTCTAGGGGTGAGGGGAAGGAAGGAAAGAAAGCCATAAAGAGTACTATTCATAATTTCTATGATAATACATGAAAAGTCTGAAGCATAGATGAAAGACCAATAGGTAAAAATGTCTGAAACAGAGACAGTAGAGAAGATAGGACCTCCTCCAGTAGGAAATGTCAGTGGGCCGTATACTAAAAGGAACTCAGAGATGAGCACAAAAGAAATAAAGAGTAAGAAGGGCACCACTTGCAGTCAGATGAAAAAATTTAAAATATGTTTTTGGAATTAGAAGCACAAACGGGAGAAAAGAAGAAATGCGTCCTTGACTGAGGCAAAATGGACTCTGAACTTGACCAAGAAGACACAGTCACCTATTCATAAGCATTCTGGAAGGTGACAAAAGAAGAGATACAGAAGAAATAATATAAATCACCACCATACCACCTTCTAAAATTTAATGAGGAGGGAAATATCATTTTTAAAAGAATTTCAGAACACAAATGAAATCGAGACGTCAGACAAGTGGTGTTTAAATTCTTGAATTTAAAAAGTGAATAATGTATATTTATGGCTAGAAGTATAAAAATAAGAACATGTGACATCAGGAACAATTTTTTTAAATATGAAAATTGTTCTAAATCTGCCAACAGTCTCTCTCGGGTGGGTGATGAGGGGGGAAAATATAAACCAATCCTCACATGAAACAAAATTTTAGAAACCACTGCAAACACCTAAGAGAAATCCTCATATTAAACTATTATTAATTAAGGAGAAAATACAATTATTTTCAAGCTCAAGAATTAAAAAGAAAATGTATAGAGTAGGCAGGCTGAGAAGTTCATGTAAAGGAAATTAAGAATATGAAATGTAGTGTCTACAAATGCAAAATCTTGTCCTTGAATCCAAAATTCATCTGCAAAAGGACAAAGAAGATGTGACTTGACATCATAAAAAGACAGAGAGGAGAGGAAAAGGAAACTTCTAAGTTTTAATGAATAAGAGATATGATTCTGCCCTATCCTTAGCTCCATCAAAGCAGACCTGTAATATGGGGTGCTAGCCTAGGTTGGCACTTAAAGTAATCCAGATAAATGGAACAGTCAAGATTGTAGAGGTCTTTGATTCCCATCAAATGAAGAAAAGATAAAGTAGGGGAGAATGACTAGAATTAAAAAGAGAGCCAAAGGAGGGAAAATTACCATATCCAAAATCTGAAGGGTGGAAAGTGCAGATGATACATTCAGGGTGTTTAAAAGGATGCGCTTTCAATACCTGTGAGCATTCCGTCTCTGTCTCTAGGCTTTTCAGAAGATGCTGCTGATATTTTCAGGATACTGAAGGGAGAATTAAAGGTTTTAAGGTTTGTTCCAACTCCAAGAGTCTCTAACTCTATCATTAAAATGAAATTGGGCAGGGTGTGGTGGTGCACGCCTGTAATCCCAGCACTTGGGAGGCTGAGGCAGGAGGATCGCTATGAGTTTGAGACCAGCCTGGGCTACATAGTGAGTTCCAGGTCAGTCTCAAGTACATAGTGAGACCCTGTCTCAAAAAAAAGAAAGGTGAAATTAATTTGTTGAGTTTGCTGCTATGCTTCCATTTCATTTCTTAGGAATCTGTTGGTATCATATATTCTTAGGCGAAATCCTTTTAACAGCCCTGGGTTTCATCATGAGAAAATAGCAGAGCAGCAAGTACAAACCTGTGGAGCCAAAGGGAAACAATGGACAGATCCTTCAATGTCCTTCCAACTTCTGGAACAAACCCTGCTGACTTTGGCATTACATACAGGGATAAACTTTGTATTCAAGAAGATGATCCTAAGGTCATATGAACTGAAAACAGTTTCCAATGACAGAATCAAGGAAATCTTATAGGTGGGTTTTCTAAATCTGAATAGGCAAATTTATAATATAATAAACTTAATTAGGGAGTTATAATTATTCACTTAACAGAAACATCAAACACAAGTTCTATTTCATCCAAATTGAGGTTCCTTTATGTCAAGTACAAGGACAGATTCCAACTTTCAGGGCAAATTCTGTCAGATATTCGTGACATCTCCTATGTACAATTCTTCATCAAGCCAATTCTTTGAAAATCTCAACATCCTTTGGCTGCACATATAAATTCCAGAATTTACAAGAGAAGCCACTGTATTATGAATGTTACTTTCTCCATAAAATGGAGAACATTTCGAGGAAAGACATTTCAAATGAATGGAAGATTTCAAGATTTTTGGTGGAAGGCTTTAGATAAAAATGAATGATTAGATACACAGATAGATTTAGACAGATCCTTCTAGAGTCTAATATATACATAATATGTGTGCACCTATCAATATACATTCTAGAGTCCAGAGAGATGCATTCTTCTTCTTTTTCCTAGTTTTGAACTAAGATAGTCCCCAGCATTCCATGAAAGTGGGAACCTGGGCCATCTGCACTGGGGAGAGGTGGGAGGAATGGGAAAGGGGAGTGGCTTTGACTCAGGCACGAGAATGAACTTTTCAGACAATTGGTACTGAGTCTCAAGGAACTTCCTGGAGATGGTTTTATTAGTAAAAAGTGGATGAGAGATTAGGAAATCAGACTGAAGCCTTGAAGAATTTTGCTATCAAGCAGAAAGGTAGAAAAGGACACAGCTGGTGGCAGCTGTTCAGAAACACAAAACTGCTTCTTGTTTCTACTTCAAATGAGTTGAAACTCTCTGCTAACTTGTCATGTATATAATATATATTAGAAACACTCCTACATGAGTATAAGCTTTGCCCCTCCTGCTGTTTCTTAGTCTAACTCTATGTACATCTGACTACATTCCAATAAAATAACGAAAAATTACTCATATTGTATAGTGGCTTTGACTTCACCTGGTCCTTTCATTTTTTTTAAGCTTGTAATACTTATTTAGGCAGTTAAATGTACATGACTAGAAAATGGCAAATGTAGGATACAAAATCAACTCTCAAAGTTAGAGCTTCTCCTTTCATCTCTAGCTGATTTCTACGCCCACATTGTCTTGCTTTTTTAAGCACATATTAATTATACAGAATAATGAGCTTCATTGTGACCTCCTTACAAGGCATATAACATATTCCGATGGCTTCCACCACCTGCCATTAATCTCTCTTTCTCTCTCTTTCCCTCTTCCCATCCCCTTCCTCTTTGTAAGTCTTCCTTCTACTTGTATATCATTTTCTTTTTCCAGATTTCACAGATAAGAGAACACATACAATATTGGGTTTTCTTGCTCTGTGTCTTTGTGAGACAGTATAACCATGGTATATCACTTGCCGTGTGTCCTCTGCCTCTCTGGGTCCTACTTGCTTTCACGGCTTCTGTGTTTCTATTTATTCCCCTCCTTTACCGTTGCTCCCTCCCCTCCCACATCCATCCTCCTCCACTTCACAACTTGTTCAGTGTCATCAGCAAGAAAACAGCCACTGATTCCAAATGCCACAATCAGTGGTGACCCCTGCAGGAAACAAATCAAGCAGAGTACTCAGCATGCAATGGTGTGGTGAGAAGCACTCCCTTCTGAAGTCACAGCTGTTGAAAGAATCAGTTTTTAGTGAGTTGTTTCTCTCCCTTTAGCAAGGGGGAGAGGCTTGTCAAATCAAAGCTGGTATTTCTTTTTTAATGTCTGATTTAGGAGATCATACATCAGAGGAAAGCACTTGTAAAAGGATTATAGCATTATAGAAAAATAATTGGAATGTTTTATCTCCCTGCTTACTAAAGTTGCTCTAAGGAGTAGTCAGATTAATTAGAAAAAGGAAATATGCTTATTTCCCTAGCAGAGCATTCTGGTGGTCAGGGATACTTCTATTTATATTAGTAAATATTAATTCTAAAGATAAACCAAAGGAGATAATAGAAGGAATTAGCTTGAAAAGTTTGGCAGCTTCCTACCATTTACCCTATGGAAAAAATGATTTACTTAAAATAGTCAAGGAAGAAGTTGGGCTATAATGTTTTTCCCACTTACTATGTTGTGCCTATCATGTTGGCAGTTAAAAGTGCACAGCTAAAAACTGGAAGATTCAGGGAGCAAAACTGGACTGTGTATAACATGTTGTACCTGCCATAATCAGACATGAGAAGTGAAGGGAAATAACATGTGTTGTGTATTTGGTCTGTTAGGCACTGAACTAGGAATTTTATATCTGCTACATCATTTAATCCTCCTAGACACCCCATAAAATTATCTGCATTTTCAGGGGATGCACTGGTGCATAGTATTCAAATGCAGGTCAGTTTGATTTTTTAGGTGTGCACTTTTTTTTCTAGTTTTACTATGTGCTATCTCTGGCCTACGGTTCTTTATCACTGATAAAGACAAAGATCGTGCCACTTATTCACCATATTATTTTGGGGAAGAGAAACCCAACTGACATATGTTGGATATTGATAAAGAAGAAAAAGGCCTAGTCATAGTCACTGAAATTTCAGATTTGTTACAACAGCATAGCTTTGCCTCTTACAAATAGTAGAGCATCACACTAAGTTGATTAAGTTGATTGCAAGAGGAAGAGCAATGACAGAAGGACAAATACTTCCAGAACAAAAGAACAAAGATGGCTTATCCATCCTGATTGGAGAAATGAGGCAAGAAAACATCATCTTGACAAAATAGGACTTTTAATTAAAGCTATTGAAAAGTAATAGGGTATCACATCACTGTTTTTGAGTGAAGTCCAAAACCTTTTCACTATCTGCATGAAACTGAATGGGTCATGGATATCTCCCTAATTCTGCAATGGACAAGTGTATTCGTCAGGGTCTCCCAGAGAAATGGAGTCAATGGAGAAGATAGATTGATAGATAAATAGATGGATGATACATACATACATACATACATAACAAGGGATTGGTTTATGTGGTTATAAAAACACACAAATCCCCCAAGTTGGGGGAAAGACAGAACAATGGTATAAATCCAACTCTGAAGGCCTAAGAATCAGGTTTACCTTTGTTGTCCTAAGGCAAAGTGTTTGTCCCAACTTAAGTTAAATTCACCTTTCCTCTGCCTTATTGTTCTATCCAGGCCACCAAGAAATTGGATGATACCCACACACATGGGTGAGGACCTCATCTTTATTCAGTCTATCAGTTCAAATGCTAGTAATTTCCCTGAAGTGATCTCAGAGAAAAACCCAGAAACAACATTTTATTGCCTATCTGGACATCTTTAAATCCAACCAAGTTAACACATAAAATTAACTCTCACAACAATATAAATAGAATACCCACCCCTTCTCCTTCCACAGAAAGTAAGCTTGTGGCAGGCTAAAATCTAGTCCACAGATACAAAAGGCCATGTTCTTTTTCAGTAGGCATTATGAAATGATTTTAAAGATGCATGCCACTTGCTGGGTGTGGTGGCACATGCCTGCAATCCCTCAGGAGGCTGAAGCAGGAGGATTGATATGAGTTCAAAGCAAGCCTGGGCTACATAGTCAGACCCTGCCTCAGAAAATAAAACAAAAAAGATATATGCCATTTATCTCATTTATTTGGCTCATATAATCAGATAAGGAAATAATTCATTTCCCTGAATGGATCTTTTTTACAAGCCTGGGATAGCAGCTTTGGTAATATGACATAATCTGATAAAAAATTAATTAAAATTTCCACTTTAGGAAGAGCTATTGTTCCACTCCTAAGACATGCAAATACAAATAAAAGCATTCACAGAAAAAAAAATGCTGAGCCAGGCATGGTGGCGCACCCCTGTAATCTCAGCACTCGGGAGGCAGAGGCAGGAGGATTACTGTGAGTTCAAGACTAGCCTGGGCTACATAGTGAGACCCTGTCTCAAAAAAAAAAAAA
>NW_022900914.1:58680199-58696253 GCF_012274545.1 Fukomys damarensis
AAAAAAAAAAAAAAAAAAAAAAAAGAAAGAAAGAAAGAAAGAAAGAAAGAAAGAAAGAAAGAAAGAAAGAAAGAAAGAAAGAAAGAAAGAAAGAAAGAAAAAAAATGCTGGAAAAGTTCTGAAGTTAGAAAAGATTATCTTTCAGGCCCTAATTTCTGTTCAGACGTCTTCCCTTGTGCATTTCTCCATTACTCCTTCCGCAACTACCCAAAAACTCACATTTCCTCTTCATTCTCAACATCTCCATATTCCAGGTCTGGCAACATACTGGCCTCCAAAACCAACTGGACTTCTGTTCTATTTCCTAGGATCCACTAGGAGTAACTTTGCTTTATCAACTGGATTTTGCCCACTCTTTCTGAGTGCCCATGAGTTTATATTCTCCCATGTCTAGTTGACAGTTACAGCTCAATTGTCCTGATGATTTTGACAAGTATTTGGCAAGAAGTAGCCAAGTCCACAAAGGTAAGAAGCATGAACCCTTGCAGCACCACGGAGGTCACAGAGAAATGACTCCAAAACTTGCTACCTGGCAGTTTATACCTCAGGGATAGCTGCCTCCTGCCCACACCTATCTCATTCCTCCTCCCCAAGAAAGTTAATGTTCTTCTATACACAAGTAACTCTGCATGCTAAATATATAGCCACTTTATTGGTCCAAACTCTGACCTTGTATTATGCTTGACAACTAAAATATCCTCCAGAAGCTTTGTGTGCCAGAGGTGGGGCTTTTGAAAGGAACTGGATCATGGTAGTGCTATGATGATCAGTGGATTATTCTCTGATGAGTTCATATCTGAATGTGATGTTAGGAGTTAGGCCATGTTGGAGGCAGATCACTGGGACCACAATGTACCAGTGTTTTCCTGTACCTGCCTTGACCCTTTTCTCTCTTTGCTTCCTGGCTGCCATGAGTTGAGCAGTTTTCCTCCACAATGCCCTTCTGCTGTGCTATTTGTACCTTGGAGCCAGCAGACTATGGACTGAACCCTAGGAAACCATGAACCAAAAACAGATCTTAATCTCCACCTTAATTGTAGGTGTCAAGTATTTTGTCCCAGCAATAGAAACGTGACTAATATACCTGGAAATCATACCTCTAGAAGAGATGCAAAAGAAGCATAACCCAAAGACCTTCTGACCATGGTATCATTCTCATTTTCCCTCCCTATTCCCCACAGACCTACAAACACAAAAGGACTTTTCACTCCAGCTCCCCTACCCTACAGTGCTCTGAAATGCACTTTCTGTGGTTAAGTATGTACAGCTGTACGTGCCTCAAAATGCACTCTCTGATTAAACTGAACAAGCACTGAATTTGTTTCACCCCAATGGTGGACAAGGAATGTGTCTGGGGTGCTTACTCTTTTACTGAAAAATCTTAGACTAAGAACAAAAGGACAAATACAGACAACGTGAAGGCAAGATTAAGACAGTAGATGACTGAGCAGGAAAAAGGGACCCTGACAGCCAGCCTAACTACTTGACAAATTCACCTCAGGCCAGTCCTTCCCAGACACAGGGAAAGTGTCTCCCCTCATTATTATGAAATGTTCAAATCACTTTTTAAGATGCAGTTCTAAAGATCACTTTGTTTCTTAGTACTTCATTCTTTTCTCATTCATTTGGTTCTGCACAATGTGAAAGTGCATCAGGCTGAGATTTCTTGGTGGATCCTAGACTGTATTATGATATTGCTAAACTTAAGACCCATTCAGGGCTATTAACCAGAGCACATAACCTAGGCTTCCATATTAAGACTCTAGCCACACACACACACATACACGCACACACACCTTATGTAAAGAACCCCACATCCTACAATATCAAACATGGATATTCAGGCATCTTCAGAGGTCCACTAGAGTGAAGAAAAAGAAAAAAGCCTACCAGGGTGCATGTCATACAGAAGCAAGAAGCACCAAAGAAAGTCAAGTCCTGCAAGCAATGCGGACCTTTAAGCACAGTTACTGTGCTCTCTCAAGTAATAGACACCCATCTTATGAACACTCATGGTAACAGCTGCTCCACTCTTGGAAGCAAGAGTAGGACAGTGGAAACAAAAGGGAAACATGCAAAGGGGAAGAGGAAGAAGAAAAAGAACCAAAAACGAATCTCCAAAATAGAAACAGCAATGTGTGACAGGCTCTCAAAATGCTCAAAATCAAGTTCCAGGGATCAGAAACAGAAAAGATGAAAAATATCCAATGGAAAATAGACAATATAGACAATAAAAAAAGAAAAAGATCAGGTAAAATGATGTAGAGAGGTTGCAGAAATAAAAGAGACCTTTTGCAGAAGGGGCTTAGAAGTGCCATTTATAAATTGTAGGGTGGAGCTCAAAAAAGAGGAGTGATTTCCACAACCCATGCAAGTATAACCTTTCATTAATTCCTTCTGATTTTACCTGTGATACCAAGAACAACCCAGCATGGCTCTGTTTCTCATCTAGAGGTCAACTGTCCTTCCAGTCACTCTGCATGAGCCCCACCATGAATTCAGATTGAAATGCCTTTTATCACTGCTTCTCCGACCTTGTTTAAATAATTCTCAACTCTCCCACACTGAGTGTAAGAGCTTCAGCTTTCTCCCATCCCAGTAGAATGCCAGCCTTTTGGTTTTCTTCAATAAAACATATGAATGTGGAAAGTTACTAAAAAGTTATATTTTGTAATTTTTTCATAAAAGGTCCAAAGGCAAGCCCCCAGACTTTTCAGCACAATGTATCCTCGGATGTGTCTGTCCAGCTCACAAACCTCCTTAAAGAAAGCTAACCATGTGTTCCTAGATCTGTTTTAGGAGAGAGAAGCCTGGCATATAATCCATTCCCTTTGTAAGCCAAAACATAGGGCCACTCCATCTCATATTTTATCTTCATTCCCAGACATCAAGCTGAGCAGTAGGGCCGGGTAAGGACATATGGATCAGAGAATCTCTGCAGTCAGAGGTAGGAAGCCAACGTCAGGTTTGAAGACATAACAGACTGAGTCCCTGAACTAAGCCCATACTGAGATCTCAGAAGCTGCTGAACTGACTTAACCAGAATAAGAAGAGCCAGCACTGAAGCAGAAATTAACAGAAGGGTGGAAAAACAGAAGTGGCTGGTGATCAGAGGAAGAAGCAAAAGATCCTTGAGCACTGTTTGTCTGCTTCCTTGGAGGGAGAGGCAATTAGTAGCTTCGGAAGGTTGCCACAGCTTACCTGAGTGGCACATGAGTGCCAGAAGGTTACTCCACACTGATTGGCCCAAATTACCCTCTTGACAACTAAGTCTACCTTCTATGTTATGGCTCCCCACTGTGATGACCTAGACAAAAACCCTCTGGAACCCTACTGAAGAAACATAATTTTTCTAGGATTTTCCCTAAATTCCAGAGGATACTAATGAAGTCTCTTCAAAATGCTCTTTCTTGATCAAATTGTGCAATGGTACAGAGGGCTCAAGAGAAGGGAGCTCAGCAAGAAGGTGAGGCAAACTATGGGCTGAATTGTACCTGCTGCCTGGCGCCATACCTAACAGTTGTTTACAAGAACTTCTGAGGTCAATAGATGCAGTCTGTGACCTCCAAGACCTACAACTAAAAGAAGCAGAGTATGTCAAGATGATAAAGACTCAAAACCTCAACACTTCTCAAATGTTGGAGGACCTCAGATCCAACAAAGGGAATTGTTAAAAATGAAGACGGCTCTCCATCTTCTCAATTGAAATATCTAGACATATGCCTAGGAATCTGCATTTTAAGAAGCTTCTCCCAACAAAATTTCTTAATTCCACTTCATTGACTCAGGAAACTCCATCCTTTTCTGTCTTCCCAGTATTATTCACCTTCAAGGGAGAGGAGATTAAATCCTACTGTGTTCATCTTCTTCCTGTGTCTTGCCCAAGCCCTACTCTCAGCTCCATTTCCCTTGCAGTCAGCCCCTGTCATTCTCACTTGGAGTTCTGGGGCTTCTCTTTCACCGCTGATCCCTTTCTATGAAGGGAAGGTCTCTTAATCTAGAGAGGTGAGAACCTCCACCCACGCTAACTGCCACTCCTTCGATTTTTCAATTTGTCAGTCTCTTAAAAAATAAAGCAGTTTTCTTCTGTTTTGCCTAAAAGGCTCCTCTCCAAGTCACGGAAGCTAGTGAAAGCACCCAGAGCGTGTGGATCCATCCTGTTCCTGGCACTGGTGCATGACCCCAGCCTCACCACTCCTGAGTCTCCACACTGACCCAGCTACTTCCTCCAGCTCTGGGTGTGTGCGTAGCCAGAGAGGAAGGAAAAAATCAGGGACTACACATCTTCTGGAAAGATCTGTATGTTGTTTGTGCCCCGCAGGGCCTCTGGCTCTTTTGGTCTGCTGTGAATTTGGAGGACCTGACCCCAACCTCACCGCACTGACAATCCCGTTTCCAGCATTGTCACTTCACTACAACTCTTCAGTATTCTGACTGTCAGTATTTCTAAAAGAATGCCCTGGGCCACTGAAATTTTGTGAAGAAGTGTGGGGGTATTTTCAATTTTAACTTTTTTATAGCAGAGCTGAAAAGCACAGAGAAGAAAATCAAAGGCATCTTTGATCCTACCACATATTAGTAGTCATTGCCAATAAGGGATTTACATGTTTCTATCATTACGTTTATAAACATTTACATCACTGTAACATTTCAAAACTAGGATACTTTCATATACTCACTTTTATTCTTCCACACAGAGAAAATGAGGAATATTTTTCCACATTCATTAAAGTCTTACACAAGATGACTTTAACAGGCTACATAACATTCTATTGTGCAAATTTATTTACCAATCTCTTTTTTTGAAGATTCAGGTGATTTTGTTATTTAAATATTATAGGATATACATCCAAGTTATAAGGCTTTTAAATAATTTTGATCATTTGCTTAGGATAAATCCCTAGAAGAGGAACTTCTGGGTGGGTTTAAGCATTTTTAGGACTTGCAATGACTATTACTAAATCACTCTCCATAGGTTGTGAAAAATTAAATTACCACTAAGATGAAGAGATCATCAAAATTTCCTCACCCTGAGAAATAACAAATACTATGTTGGTAAACTCTTTTCAAATTTGAAAAACAACTGAAAAAGTATCTTGATAAACTTTTGATTTGTCATTTTGTCAGTGTCTCATAACAACTTTTAGTCATTCTCTTCCTATATTTTTATCTATTCTGCATTGATCTGTGAGCACTTTTTTAATATTAATGATCTAGTCTACTGAATATATGTTATAATTTTCAGTGTTTATTCAACTTATCTTATTCACAAATCTGTCAACCTATTAAGTAATGGCTTATGCCATTATTTTTAGTGGTGGAAAAATATTTCCCTTACACAATCACTATATTTTCTTAAAATGTATGTATGATTTATTCCTTTGCATTTAATTCTTTAATCTAATGTTAATGTATTTTAGTATACTGTGGCTGTAGTATTAGACAATTTTCCATACACCTAATTGTCCCATAAACTAACAAATTAATTACAAATCACTCCTTAATCTCATACTACATTTTTACATATGCAAATATCTGTTTCATGGTTTTTCCATTTAATTGATTTATACTATTTTTGATTCAATATTAGAAAATTTTCATTTAGCTTTAAAATACATTTTGCTATCTAGGAAGACAGCATTTACAGCAAGCTTCAAAAAAATCCTGCTAGAATTTAATTGAAATCACATTAAACCTATAAAAATGTAGGCACTGCCATTTATGAACATTTCATTTTTATTCTTTTAGTGAAATCAATTTAACCTTTTTTTAATAGTTCCTATAGCATTTTATAGTTATCTTTATCTAGGCTTTGCATCAAATTTCTGACTAGGGTAAATCACAGCTGTTCTACCTTTGTATTGCTCACATGGGTTAGCATTTTCCCTCATATCTTTGAAGCCACAGTAGATATATAGTCAAAAGTTATTGAATTTCCTATGTTTATTTTAGATTCATTTGCCTTTATTACCCTGCTTTGTTTTTCATAGCTTCCTTTATTCTCTGTATCCTATTGATGATTTTCCTTGTGTTCTCCCAGAGTGCAGAAGTTTTTTAAAAGGTTGCTGCATACCTTCATCGTCTGGGGTGTCTGTGGTCAGTTGTATCAAGGAAAGATGGGTTAGTAAAGGTGCACTTTTTAAAATGAGTGTATCCATCAAAGAGACACAGAAGGATTATCCCTTTTTTCTCCCTCCTACCCTCAATCACTCTGACAACCTCCAAATTTTTTTCCTGACAACTCTTTCTGCCTTAACCTCTCTTCTTCTAATCTATTTTTTGCTCTATTTATCCTTTTAGGTCCTGTTCATTTCTCCTGTTTGCATCCCATGATCAGAATCTCTCCTTGTCCAGTGTTCTGAAGGAATTTCTTTGTTCGCTATGGGGCTCTGTACATGTCTGTCTCTACACCAAAATCTTAAACAGGAAATAAAGATCCCCAAAAGCTAGCAAGGTGTCTGGCACACAGTAGATGCACAGTGTCTGTTGGGTTGAACTGGAGTGGTGTGCTCTCTTATATATGTCTCAGCGAGTTAATGAGAAAAGAATCCAGAGAAATAAAAGACAGAACTTACGTCTCCTTGGCTGTATTGATGTATGCAAAACAAGAGTCATAAGAATAAATAATAACAGGTTCACCCACTCCTTATTCCATCTTCTTAAAGCTGGTGTTTGTTTAAATCACAACCACCTGCTGCTGCGCAGCTGTATCAGGGAATAAGTCTGTGCTCTAAATTACCAGCTCAGAGCTTCCCAGTGGCTTTTCTACTAACGAGCTACCACGTCCAGAATGATGGGGTTTCTGTTTTAGCTGACAACAAAAACAAAATCTGGACGCTCTGAACAGACTCTTTCACTCCACCTGCTGCCTCTGCAGCTAAAGTGGGGAATAATATGAATCACCAGAGCCCACGGCCAGGATTCTGCCAGAAGTCCATGGATTTCAACATACACACTGAGAATTCCATGCACATTCTATGTTTATTCCTGTAAAAACTACCCATGTGAAATATAGGAAAACTTTAAAAAATCTTAAAATCTGACCACAGCCCTACCTGCCCAGGAGCCTGACTTTGATGAAGGCATGACAATCTGGGTCTCAGGAAAGCTTAGGAATCCACATTTTCTCACTTCTGAAAATGAGAGATGAACTCATCTGTGCCTCTCCAAAATATCAGACACTGAGACAACAAGGAAACAAGGAAACATCTGGGGTCTGAGAAGCTTTTCAGTTCCAGTCATGTGACTTTTGGTATCAACTGAGTCTCAGTCAGTGGATATTGAAAAAAGCATAGATGAAACCATCATCATCACATTGGGTCAACTTAGTAAGTCTCTTATCTGCTTCAATTGTAGCCTCTTGGAGGCAGGGGGTAGGGGTAAGGGCTGGGAGAGGCTTGAGAAGGCCATTCCGTCCCCACCAAACTATCTCAGCTTCACATCCCAAAAGTTACCGAGCACTGTGTGTCAAGCACAGTGCTAACCCTTTAAATGCACTATATTATAAAAATCTCACCCCAACTTCACACAACTGATAAAGCTCTGAGCAGGGTCCCAGGAAGCTACACTAAGTGTTCTTTTTCTAAATCCCAATCCAGCAAATTTGGGAGCCATCCTCCAAGACAACCTCAAATTATAGTTGAAAATTTCTCGTAATGCATAGGGAAGGGTGAATATAAAGGAAGGTTGTCCAGATAAGCCAAATACATTTCCAGGACTCCTTTGATCAGGAGCACGAGAGATGCTATCCAAATGGAAAGAGCCCGACCTGGGCTCTATCACCCTTTAGTGTATCTAATATTCAATGAATTTCTGAGAACATTTCTCCAAATACCACTCTCTCCCTTCCTCACAGAATGCCAGGACTGCCTTTCTCACTCATATTGGCCTCCAGAGTAGGCACCACAGCGAGCTTTAGACTTAAACAAAGGAAATTTTATGGTACATGTTAAAATGTGTCCCTAACTATGCTCATTGTAAAACACCAGAAGCTTATCTTGAGTACACCATTTCTAGGCTAAGTTGTTCCGGCTAAGCAACTGATTTAGTTACGCTGACAAAGATGTATGCACATATTCTGAACACATGCTTTCCAAAATATAGTATTTAATATCTTCTCACTTAATCCTTTCTTTACTGCTGAATTGTTGGTGGATACTGACAAATCTAGTGGCAGAATTAATTCCCTTCTTAGAAATGCTCATTTCCAGCTAACATTATTTGAACTTGGGTCTGTTCCTTGATGTATTCTACTACAAAATTTTAATAATAGAGGTCAATTACTGAAATCCTCTGCTACTTTTGTGATAAAACAATGATTGTTTGTTTATAATGAAAGATGTGAGAAGTAGTAATTTTAAATTTTCAAAATAGAAATTATAAAGCCGCAAGAACTAACACTATTCATAACTTCTCAAAGAGATGTGCCTTAGGTCCTTAATTTGAGTCTATTTATTCCTGTGTTAGAGACGCTTCTAATAAATTCAGCCATTTGGTATCTTCGGCTATACTTGATTTTCAGCAGGAAATTAAGAAGGCTTTTTGGTAAACAAATTCTGACAACAGTAAGCCACTCTCCCTAATAAGGAACAAAGCAAGCGTGAAAAGCAGGCACAGGAAACCCAGCAGCATGGAGGTCTGCGCCTACTGGGGGCCTCGCTGTGCAGACATCAAAGGTCAGTAGGGGTCATCCTGCATCATTCTAAAAATGACACAAAGCCAAACAGATGGTGCTCACTGCCCCTTGTTCAAGATCATGTAAGGATTTACTCAAAGTGTTCTTAAATACTGTTTAAAGGAGTAGGCTTAGTTTACAACATTATTACCCCTCTGAGCTCACCCAGCAAGCTCATTGTGAAATGTCAGTGTTTAGCCTTCTCACAGCTTCTGCTCTCTTCCAGGGGTGGCAAAACTATGGCACGAGTGGCATGGCAAGCTGAAAAGGTTCACCATCACTGGCCTGTTGGTGCTAAAAGCAGCACAACATCTCCCACCACCCCAGGCTCAGACGAAGAGCTACAGATCAAAGGTCCTGCCTTTCAGCTGAACTCCAGTGAACAAACCTCCAACCCCCTCTTGAAAACAGCAGGGAGAGCTACTAACAACCAGTCTGCCCTTTCTTCACACATGCCTGAACTATACAGAGAGAGAATGAAGCAATCCCGCATCTCTTGGGAAAAACACTTTCTCTGCCCCTTTAGCATGCCATCTATTTCTGTGAGAAAGAGTTCCTGTCCTCTCCCTAAAGCCAGAAAGTTGGATAGATACAAATCTAGATTCCCTCCTTCTACTCTAGCCTACCAGATAAAGGGCTCCTAGGATTAATGAGAACTGCTAATGACCAGGCCTCAGTTCCGGGGGATGTCGCCAGGGCGTGGTGCATCTGTGCCCAGTGGCTTCTGGTGCTGTCGGCTGCATGCTCATATCTTCAGTTAAGTTCCAATAATGCAAATGTGGAGCTTCCACCTGGTCGGGTAACTCATTGCTTTGTATGTGCCCTAAAAAGGTACAAGAGACACATGCCCTACACTAGCTGGAGAGTAGGAATACATTTATAGTGGCCCGGATATTAGCCTAAAACTGTAATCACCAAATAGCTAGTGATCTGCATGTAAGCACCAAGAGGAGTGAGAATTAAGCTTCTCTAAATCAGATTTCATCCAAATCCCTCACGGGGTAAGAGGCAGTGAAGATGCCTGAACTGTGATCTATTTCCAAATCCAGCCTCCTCACAAGCAGCGCACCACGTCTGACAATCGGGGATGAGTTGATAAGAAGGGCGGGGGGTGGGGGATAAGGGAGTACAAAGTGCATGTCTTTTGATTCACGTCCTTGATTAAAACTGAGTTATAAATCTTCTGTTTAAAAAAAAACTGTCTAAGAGCAGTGGTTCTTAATCAAGAGTGATTTTGTGCATCCCATGTCCCAACCAGAGTCCATTTGGGAGGGCCCTGAACCATTTCCAATTGTCATTCCTGATGGATAAAGGATAGAAATTCTCCTACATATCCTGTGATGCACAGGGAAGTTTCCAAAACAAAAACTGTGCGCTCAAAATATCAATAGGAGGGCCGGGGATTTAGCTCGGTGGTTTCATTGCCTATCTTGCAATCACAAGGGCCCGAGTTCGATCCCTGGTACCAAAAAAAAAAAAAAACTCAATAGGTCTGGCATTGAAAAACTGCTTTAACAGACTTGGTGAAATTCGGATGCTGAGTACAAGTGCAGCATAACATATAAATGCATTAGAATCTCAGGCTGGTGAGAGGAAATACTGCCCCTGTAGCATGATAATTGCACCTTTACCATTATCAGTCTCTTGTGAGTCTGTCAGCCTGAGCACCACAACTCAGGTAAAGCTATGTCTTGCTCTTCTTACTTCTAAGCCCTCACAGACCACCTGCACCTCTCACCATTTAATCCTCTGCTTGGTGACCCTCTTGCTCCTCCACACCTGCATTCAGTCCTTTCCAGCTCCTAAACCAATGCTGAAGACCAAAACAATCTTTAAAAGGGGTAGATTAAGGGCCGGAGTTCCTCTGCCTACCTCACAAGCACAAGGTCCTGAGTTCGATCCCTGGCACCAAAGGGAGGGGGTAGATTAATAGCTTTTGACCCTACCAAAACTCCCTGAAGCTAGTAAAGAACCCCTATATATTAGCTAGTTGCTTTGCATATTGTAACTCATAAATTTAACAATACTGTATGTATAATTTCCATTTTAAAATTTAAAAAACTAAGACTGTAGAGGTTTAAAATGTGCTCACTTCTTCAGAGATAGCAAGAAGCCAAGATCTGTTTCTGTTTTGGATGAATCCTCAAGCACACTCTCATGCTACACTTCCTGTTCTAAAGTGGTGCCACATTAGACATGAGCCACTTTTCAATTTATATTTTAAATTATTGGAAATAAGTTCACAAGTCAAATAAATTATCAGTGTCTTCTTTAGTCTGTGTTTTAGTTAGGATCTTCTGATTGTAAGTTATACAAACCAATTCTATCCAGATAAAACAAATTGGGCCAATTTATTACAGGATGTGCAGATTCTCACAAAAATGAAGCAAAACCTGCAAGTAGCTTCTGCTTTTTCTTTTCTCACTTTCATTCCAGATTGACTTTCTTAGCTTCCTCATTTTTTTCTGTTATAGAGAAATATGGCTACCTCACCCCAGTGATACTACATGTTTCCCTCTCTCTCCCTCTCCCTCTCCCCCTGCCAAATCCTGTAAAAATCATGTGCCAAATCCAAGTTTGAGATATATTTAAACCCTAAATAGTCCTTATCAAAGAGATAACAGTTATGCAGACCAAATACAGATCTGGAATCCCATTTCCATGGATAAGGAGAGAACTGTACCAGAGCCGTACCAGAACCCCTTCCAGAAAAGGGACAAGAGTCATCAGGTCATGGGCTAAGCAGGTCTTACAGTGAGATTGTCTAGTACTCCTTCAGGACTTATTGAAAGATGGACACTGAACAAGAACTGTCTAGTTTGGTTTGTCACTTTATACAGAATCATGCAAAGCCAATCAAAAGCAAAATTTATACAGGGAAAGAACACAGTAATAGTTTATTCCTGTTACCTCTGAATTTTGACAAGTAAACTAAACAAAACAGCACACTGATTAGAAGGCTCCTGCTTCTTGAACTAGTGGGGCTGTGAGCATCACTACTTTCCAGTTCAGCAATTTATTTACTGTCTGAACTAAATCAGAGCTAATGGACACATTACTATAGATAGGCTCTGCATGGGTCTCTGAGAGGAGGCAGGAGTTGTCTAAAAATGGATGGTTTTCTCCCTACATGATATAGCAGATGCCCTTTCCCCAGAAAAGACCTTTAACTAAATTCAACCTCAGAGCAATCCTACTAGGGAAACACAGGTCCTTTTTCTATGTTATAATAAATACTATCTTTTTTTATTCTTAATGTAGATGTTTGGCCATATAGAGATGAAAATGAGGACAACCTGGCTAAACTTTTCACTTTTAGGGTTTGAGATTCACGTGGACAGCCATTGTGATGAAAAGTGTAACAACAAGTCCCGCCCCTCCTGCACCTCACTCTCAAATTGGCCTCCTAAGCCAGCTGTTTCTTGGCTACTGCAAAAATAAATAGAAATACTTTGGGTGCTGACAAATGGTGTTGAGAGATACAAAAAATATATTGAATAGAAGATAAGCCAAGAAGAGTGAAGATACTTTCTCTTCCACTCTATAAAATGCACATAGCTGAAGAGCTACTGCACATATCATAAAGTGGCTATATTTTCAGACCCTACTTGTTATGGCTTTTAATGAATAGTCTCTCTGTTGCTTTAAGCCATTCATTTTTTTGAGAAATATGGCCCCATTTCTCTGTTTATTTATCTTTTTAGAAATGGGAAAACATAAACTGTTGCACTACAATAAATTTTCTTACTTTTAATAGTTCAAATGGTTGAACAGTAAAATGAAATTCAAGCATTATTTTTATTCTTTGGATCTTTGTTACTTTGCGTATCCTTAGCACCATATAATGTCAAGATCCTAAAAGTGGCTTCAATTTGATTATCTTTCTTCTGAAGATGGTTTTCTCAAACTTCCAACATTTTAAAGGAAAAGATTACACAGAAAAGGGCTTAATCATCTCTTGTGTCTAAAACATAAAGGAACCAGATATTTTCAGGTACCTAATTTGTAACCTACATATGAAAATTTCAAAATGTAGAAAGACAAAGACAGAGACAACTGAAATTCTCCGAAAATAACAGTGTGTTCTAGGATAAAAACCAAACAACCCCAAATTACTCTTAACATGAAACTTAATTACAAAATACAAAGTAAACTAAACAAAACACATGTGTGATTTATTTATTTCACTTAGGAGTATATATTCAATATGTGGGGAAAATGAGAACCAAGACCTGTCATGTAAAGGTACAATATCCCAGTGATGAATGTAACTGTACTGTGTACCTAAAATGTACCAATAAACTCAATGAGGAAAAAAAAACAGCACAGTGATTAGAAGGCTCCTGCTTCTTGAACCAGTGGGGCTGTGAGCATCACTACTTTCCAGTTCTTCAGAGATTTATTACTGTCTGAACTGATATCAGAGCTAATGGACCCATTACTATACATTGACTCTTCATGGGTCCCTGAGAGGAGGCAGGAGTTGTCTAAAAATTGGATATGCTAAAAAATGATTTTCTGCTATTCAGGCAAAGAATTAATTTTGATATGAATAGATCAGTACTGGGTTTACATAATCCAACTTCTTCACCCTAGGTCCTGAGAATTGCAGCACACAACTCATTTCAGGGAAATGCACTCTTTATTCCTGGATAGAGTGGTCTCCTTGACCCATGCCTCCTTTTCAGTCCCACAAAGGCTGAAATGAGCAAACTGGAAATCGACCCAAAGGTTCTCTTCTCACAGATGGATTCAGTCTCACACTACACAGTCTGCTGCTTATCTTCCCTGAGCTGAGACTCAAAAGGGAACTCTCAAGAGGAAAGTGTTTGAAGAAGAAAAATAGTGAACGTAAGAGTCAACTTCACAAAAGGACTCATGCCAAAATACTTTTCAAAACACAGACCAGTTGGTGCCAGAGATGTAGCTCAATGGCATCATGCCTGCCTGGCAAGGTCCTGAGTTTGCTTTTAATAATGCAAAACAACAAAAAAAGTACAGACCAGTAACCACATCCTCTCCTCAAAGACAAATTTTCCAACCAATTCAGCTATCTGAGATTCAGTTACCTTACTCTCCTATCAAAGATTCCACATAAAATCTCATAATATCCAGGCTGCAAAAGTGAGGAAAAGAAATGTCTACCTCTTCTCTAGATGTGAGAGTGTCCTATCTCTTGATTTTTCCTCTATATTCATAAATCTTTAATGAACTGACCCACATTCTAGACTAATCTTTTCTCATGAGTCACATCCAGTGTGCAACCAAAATGATATCTCTCCTGGATTCAGTCTTTTCCATAGATTATAGTCTTCTATTTCCTACTAGATTCTAAACTACCTGAAGACTGAACCTTTGTGTGCTACAAATCAGTGATCAACAGCATGGACTTAGAAATCAGACTTTTGAGTCGCTGATCATGAATCTAGCTTTGCTGTGTGACTTTGCTAAGTTACTTCTCCATGCCTCAGTTTCCTCATCTGTAAAATAAATAGGGATATTGCTAGTAACTACCTCATGGCAAGGCAGAAAGGACCAAATGAACTAATTTCTGTGTAGAACTCACGGTACTATGTATAGGATGCATGAGCAATGGTCACTTAATGTTAATTATATTATTTACCAATGAATGAATGAATCCCAAGAGGTATATGAGCTCTGAAAAAAAATCTGATATTGCTGAGGACGACACTGGTAGGGCTGCAGAGCCCTTTTCTGGCTTGAGAAAGGCAAGAAAATGGCAAAATACACAAAGCATTCCTAACAGAAAAGTTTTTAAACCACCATAACAAAGGCCACACTTTCCCTGTGGCTTTGTTTATCATTGTTTAGGACTCAAGAAAAAGTTCGCTTAAAGGTAGAAAAGAGAATTCAGAGTTAGGGTGAAGATAATGTGGGAACGGGAAAGGTTGTTTTTCATAGACACTCTTCCTGTCCTGGCCAGCCTGAAAAATTGTTCCTATCCATGAAAGAAATGAGGTGCAGAGAAAATTAAGAATGCAAGTAGGAAGTTGATTTGGGTTTTACAGGCACTTGAATGGTATCTCAAAAAATTTAGAGGCCATTTAAAAGTACCTCCTCTTATTTATGGTTGCACTTCCTGAATGAAATACTGTCTGCATTAATCCCCTCTGGAATTACAGAGCTTTTCTATGTTTGATGCCTCAAGAAACTTAGAACACAAACACCAACCAAAAAATATATGGAAAAACATAAATTAAACTTTTGTCCCACTGGGATGCACCCATGCATCACAGTTTGTAAATTTAGATTATATCTCTACTGCCATCGTGTGATGGAATGGTTTTTAGTGAAGATATGCTAAAGAGAGAACGAAAAGCTCAGAACACAAGAAGACTTCCAGGAAAAAGCTGTATTCTTCTTTTCCATAACTTTCAAGGTCAAACACTTTCTGATGACAGAAGGGCAAAGTGAGAGTTTGGGAAGTGTGCTCCGTATGCGTGCAGCAACAGACTGAGCAGACAGAATCCTGAAGGTAGCATGGTGATAAAAATCCAATTGTTCTTCTCAGTCGTCTTAAGCAATTCTGTTTTGCCTCACCTTGAGTCTAAAAGTTGCCTTTTTAGAATGATATTCTAAATCAATTTCCCACCTAGGCTCTTCATCCTCCAGCATCAAACTCTGCCTGTAACAAGCTTGGGTCCCTGGAGCCTTCTTCATCCCGAGACAGTTCTCTCCCCACTGGACTCAGCATTCCCATTTATGTGCATTGCTCTTTTGCCTCTTTGAGCTCTGTCATGGTGGAGATCATTTCCATCACTTTCACTCACCTGCAAATCTGAAACCATTTCTCCTACATAGATTTACAGACCATTGAGTCCATATTTGTTTGACCTGACTGAACATGGTCCTCTCTCATCCTGTGTACGAATGCACAGACCTCAGATTTCACAACCTGGGCACTACTGTTAAATGTGTGAAGCTTGGCTTTGGTGACCTCAGTGTTGCTCCATATTCCCCTCTTCCTAAACCGTCACTCTTTCTTCCACGCTTCCACTGCCCATATAAGGGCCCTTGTATGCCCTTCCTCCCACCATAGCTGTTCTGTTTACTGCCTCATTTCAAATCTACCTCTCCAACTTCCCTTAAAGCTCAACTCAGAACCCAACCTCTGTAAAGAAGAGAAACTCCCATCTATTTGCTAATATAGGCTGGTGATTGATCCTCTCTTTTGTTTCTTCCATGGAATACTTGTGTCCAGCACAGGAAAATAGATTTAAATATCCAATTAAATGCGGGTTCATTGTAGTCATTCCTGTAATCTCCCACCTTCATACTTTCTAAGGAGACTTTTCATCCAAATGCCCTGAACCAGTGACAGGTGTTCAATCCTGGGCAAAAAAAAAAAAAAAAAAAAGT
>NW_022900914.1:58696320-58701567 GCF_012274545.1 Fukomys damarensis
AAAAAAAAAAAAAAAAAAGTCTAGATCACAAAAAACAGAGATTCACCATGCTTTTTGAGCTTCTAAATAAATTTTTTTGATTGTAACAAAGACTTGAAAGTCATAACTTTTTATCTGCAAACCTAGTGGGTATTTTAGCTGCAAGTCTAAGCTTTAAAACTAAATCAGAGCATGAAATACTAGTTCCAGTACAATAAAATCTCAGCTAACAGTAACACTAGAAGAATAAATGTTTCTTATGAACTTACCTAACTAGTTAAATGAATCACAATATCTTTTGTGAAAATTATCCTGAATATTCAAGTGTACTCCCTTCAAATCTTCAAAGTTGTGATTCTAAGTACCTCCTATGATGCTTTCCTCTTTCTTTTTCATATATGTTCTTCTCTATGATGAGCTTTTTGAGGATCGTTAGCTTTTCTGAGTATGGTAAGGGCTATTGTTTGTATACATATCCCCAAAAATCACAGGGGTCTTAGCTTAATGGCACCATACCTACCTGGCAAGTGCAAGGTCCTGAGTTTGATTCCCAGTACCAGGAAAAAAAAAAAAGGCTAGATTCCCAGCCAATATGGTGTTATTGGAAGACAGTGGAATCCTTAAGAGCTGGAACCTAGTGGGAGGTCTCCCAGTCATTTGGGATGTGCCTTTGACAAGGATGTTAGGACTCCAGCCCCTTCCTCCTTCCTTCTGTTCCTGGTCAGTGGGTAAATGTTTTTTCTCCACTACACAACCCCACCATGTGTTCTGTCTGCCCACAGGCCCAAAAGTGGTGGCTCAATCACAGACTGACACTTTCAAAACAGTAAGCCAAACCAAATCTTTTCTCTTTTCACGTTATCATCTTGGGTATTCTGTTACAGTAATGGAAATCTGACTGACACAGCAAGATTCCAAGACCACTGTCCTCTAGGATTTCTGGCTCTGTCTACATCTTTTCTTAACTTAATTTTATTTGGTACATTTAAGGTATACATTTTAATGACATTCATCATTGGAAATGTACACCTTTACATAATCCATCTTAGTTCTTTTTTCCCATTTTATATCTTTTAAAAGAGTCTAGATGTCCCCCTGAAGTCTCATGCACTCATATGTGGGGCTTTTGGGGGCCATGGGGTCATAAGTAAATGTGATTTAGAAGGTAAAGCCTGAATGGAGGAGGTGGATCACTAGGCTGTGACCTAGAAAGTTTTACTTCCTCCTCCCTTGATTCCACTGCCTGCTTCCTAACTGCCATGCCATGAGCTGTTTCTCCCCTGCCATGCTGCCCTGTCTTGGAGACAGCTGACTATGGACTGAAACCCCAACAAACTTGAGCCAAAATAATAAACCTTTCCTCCTCTAAGTTGTGAGTGCCAGGTGTTGTGTTCCAGTGGCAAGAAAGTAGCTAGATTTACATTACTCTTTGGGGGATTTTTGAGATGTAAAAAAAGGTGAGCACTGAGAGAAAAACTGGGATGAAAATTAATGTCAACAAAACAGGGAAGTTAATATTGACGAATGTAATCCTCATTCTTTCTTGTCATCTCTCCCAGACTTCAACCATCTACACAATTTATGTATATGTTTTTCATTTCCATTCAAGATATAAAGTAAATTTCAAAATAGGGCAGAAAACAGTAGCACTTCATGAAGCATTTGCTTCCTGATAGCAAATATGACTTTACTATGGCATCCCACCGATTACTAAATCACTAAATGTTGGTAACCATGACCCACATTTTTGTGTGTTTTTTCCAAAGTACAAAAAAGCCTCTTTATGCACTTTACTGAAGTTCAGAAAATGTAAATCTATCAAAGGGAATTTAGAAATCACCTATATCAATCCCTGGATTTTACAGGAATAATGGTACAAATACGTATCGGTAAAGTCACATGAGTGATGTCAGTGGTGACCTCAGAGCCTTCATCTCTTGATAGTCCCTGGATTTTGGCACTTTCTAAGTAGCTCACTGGTCATAATTCATTGTCTCCTACTGGTGGATCAGCTCTTATATTATTTTCATGTCACTTCCAACATTTAGGTCAGGTTCTGGGATCAGGATTTGTGAGGGTAAAAGTGAAGATCTCAGCTGATTCATTTTTCCCTCCGACAAACTGGAATGGCTGTGAGAATGTAGAAATATGTTTTTAGTACCGGAAAGGCAGGGTCTGCCTTGCTACCAAGGATAACCTAGTCTTATCATTTTCAAACAGAAAGAAAAAAAATGGTATCATGCTTCCTTCCTGGAATGTCACCGCAGCCCAGAGTGTGCTGCCTGTAACTGATAGTGGCTCTTTTTCTACTTCTTGCCAAACTGGGCCAACACTGCAGCAGCAAGCAGTGCACCATGAAGGATCATGTGTTGAGAATTCTTCCCCCAGCTCTTGTTGAGAGGAGCATTATCACGTACTAATGGCACTTGAGATCAGGAGGGAGGGGGCAATTATTGCTGAGGTCTCTTAGTCAGACAACATGCCAGTACTTGAAAAGAAGGGGCAGAAGAGTCAAAAAAGACACTGTACACAACAGAAGAAGGAAGCACACACCTGGGCCCTAATGTCCTATTCCCTTGGCAATAGTAGTCACAGCAAAGACTCAACTCTGGCAGTAACTGTGTGGTCTCTTGTCTTTTCATCTGTAATGTCCAGGACTTCAGAATGGAAATATATCTGAACAACTGCCTTGAGTTTCCAGAAAAATAAACTAAGAAACTATGTGTAAGCATTGCCTGGCTATCAGGGACTCAGACATTGAAAGTCTGACACTCCAACACTGGGATAGTTACCTTTTTGGGGAAAGAGCAAAGTGACTGATGCTTAACTCACATAGCAAATCCTACTAAAGAAAGCGTCCCTGAAAACTCAGTAAACACAGGAAATAGGAGAGAGTTGAAGGCCATGTGGCCCAAAATAGTTCTGGGTGGTGTCACAGGCTCACCTGGACAAGCTCCCTTGAAAACTCCTTTGAAGTTTCTTTAGAGAGGGACTGATGAAAGTAAAAGCATATGAATTGATCTTCACTATCAGGCAGATATGAAATCACGTCATGTTGGTAATAGACCTGCAGACATTTGAGGGCTTCTCTCCAGTTTGAGGAGCAGTGGAGTCCTGAGGGTATGAACAAAGTACTTTGCTGAGTTAAGATGCCCACAACAATAGAGGAGATTGGGACATACTTCCAACCTTTGACAGTACCTTCTTATCCAAAGCCACCAATTGCCTTTTAAGAGTCCCCAATTTACTGTGCTGAGTTGGCATTGTACAGAAGTGGACAACCATATTGGTATAGAAATGTTAATTTATTTTTATTTTTATTTTTTATTTTTTTTCCATGTGTATAGGGGTAACACATCGAACTAAATATGTAAGGTCATATCTACATGGGTTTGATTACAGAAACTAACAAAGTATTCTCTAAATAATGAAAAAAAAAGAATAAGATAAGACTATAAGAGCGAGAAGCAATTTAAATATGTTCAGGGACCATTTTCATCTCCAGAATTAAGGATTATTTAAATCCTACATCATTGCCTTTTCTCTTTTACTTTCCTTTTTAGTTTTATTTTAGGATTCCCTATTTTTAATGTTCATACAGAGATTTCTTTAACTGAAATACTGAATAGTTTCTTTGGTGTGAAAAACTATAATAGTACACAGGATCCTAATGAGATAATTAATAATGTGAAATAGGAAGTAAAGGGCTAAAGGTGTAGGGAAAGTGGGAAGGGTGGGGGAAAGGTAATAAGGGAGAGGAAAAAAGTATGAGAAACTGAAAAAATGGAAATAAAGTGTTTGTAAATGGGGAGGGGAGGAGGGGGTGAAGGGAGGGCAGGGACAAGGGGAAAAATGAGAATCAAGACCTATTATGTGAAGGTACAGAATCCCAATGATGAATGTAATTGTATTTATACCTAGATTGTACCAATAAACTCAATAAAAAAAAAAGAGTCCACCTTTCCATCCAGTACATAAAACCCTGTACCTCACTTAACTTTACTCCTAGGATGTTTCCCTTGGTTCTTCTTTGCTCTACCTAGTTCTACCCCACCACTAGTCAGGCTGGAACATCAGGCTTCCTGTTAACCCGGAAGGGCCATCCAGACAAGGTCAAAAGAGCAGGGACGGGAAACTAAAGGAGTCACCAAGGAGTATAAACTGCAACTGAACCACAGGACACCCAAGCCAGATATTGAGACTCAGACTGTGTGGATTATCAGAGTTAAACAACGTTGCCACTATCAGCCAAGGCCAAGACTAAGATCTGGACACACAAGTATAAGACACAATGTCATAATATGTTCATTATGTGAGATGGGCCTGTCTGCCCAGTTAGTTTTTTGGTTCCCTGAACACACAGTCCCAATACTTAAGATAGGATTCTGTTTGGTTAAGCCCATTTAGTAATTACAACAAATTAACTCTTGGATTTATGCTTTCCAAGTAATTAGAAGCTTGACTGATTTTATTTCCAATTCTTCACTAGATGACAGACATGCATGGACAAGGACAATATTTAAAAATATGTAGCAGAGCATCTATCAGTCACAACTGTTGCAGTACACCAATCCAAATGTGTGCTGGCTGGTACCCTATCCTGGTACATCTAGAGTTAAATACTACCCTAGATGTGGAACTTTAAAAAGAGTTCTTTCTTGAATGATGATTACAAATTATGAATTATCGGAGATATTTATAAAAGACATATGCCAGGAATTAATAATCTTTAATAATTTCCTTGTCATTAATAATTATCATAATTATTATAATAGTTGTGAATTAGTTGTAACTGAAATAGCGATGGGTTAGTGCATTTAAAGTATCCTACTTTAAAAAAGAGTCAACAAAAGGCCAATAACATGTCAATAATAAGTCAGTATATATCAGTTATAACCAGCAATGTCAATGGCCTCAACTCACCAATCAAGAGAAATAGACTGGCAAAATGGAATAAGAAGCAAAATCCAACAATATGTTGTATACAAGAAACACACCTAGTGCAAAAAGAAGCCCATAGACTGAAAGTGAAAAGATAGAAAACAATTCTCCATGGGACAAGAGCCCAGAAAAAGATAGGGACAGCAGTCTTATTTGCAGACACAGTAAATTTCAAACCAAAACTGATTCTAGTATTATTGATGTAGGACAGTACTGTATCATACCTCTATGAATGTAAAATATCTTGTACCTGCTTTATGATACATAGTAGGGACCGTGCTTTGTCAGAGCTACATTTAATGATATTACTCTAGAATGTTCTCTTTC
>NW_022900914.1:58701887-58710913 GCF_012274545.1 Fukomys damarensis
CATCGTACTAAATATGTAAGGTCATATCTACATGAGTTTGATTACAGAAACTAATAAAGTATTCTCTAAATAATGAAAAAAAAAGAATAAGATAAGACTATAAGAGCAAGAAGCAATTTCAATATGTTCAGGGACCATTTTCATCTCCAGAATTAAGGATTATTTTAATATTACATCATTGCCTTTTCTCTTTTACTTTACTTTTTAGTTTTATTTTAGGATTCCCTATTTTTAATGTTCATACAGAGATTTCTTTAACTGAAATACCAAATAGTTTCTTTGGTGTGAAAAACTATAATAGTACACAGGATAATTAATAATTAATAATAATTAATAATGTGAAAAGGTGCAGGGAAAGTGGGAAGGGTGGGGGAAGGGTATAAGGGAGAGGAAAAAAATATGAGAAACTGAAAAACTGGAAATAAAGTGTTTGTAAATGGGGAGGGGAGGAGGGGGTGAAGGGAGGGCAGGGACAAGGGGAAAAATGAGAATCAAGACCTATTATGTAAAGGTACATAATCCCATTGATGAATGTAATTGGTATTGTATACCTAGATTGTACCAATAAACTCAATAAAAAGAAAAATAAATAAAGTATCCTACTTTAATGGGCCAATATGAAAAGATGTTTGGAAATAAAAGTTGGAGTGAATATTTGCGTAGAGATTTACATATAAGAAGAAAAAAAAAAGTGTTGCTGTTGTTAACTATGGGAACTAATTGTAATCACTTGCGTGTCCTGAGGGTAGTGGTAAAATTCAAAGTAGGAAAGTCGGCTCTTTTGTTTGGTAAGATATCTTGGTGGGCATTTTGGCTTTGAAAGTGAAGACCATGTTGTGAGACAGAACAGTTGATTGACACAAAGATAAACTACTCTTAGAAGTAAAAGACGTGGAATTTGAGTTTTCCTTTGAACAACCCAATAGGAAGGTACGGGGGCTCTAAGCTCAACTCTGAGGAGAGAAGGGAAAGGATCTCCGAGAAGGAAATTCTAATTCACAGCCCAGAAGTGAGCAGAGGCCTCCAGAAAGACATGATCAGGGAGAGACACCTTTCAGTGATGACCAGTTGTCAACCTAGGAGAGTCTCAAGATATTTCAAGCCCATCTTAGGCAATTTAACAATTTAGCAAGAACTTATCTCAAAACTTAAAAAGTTCTGGAGATGTAACTTAATGCAAAGGCCTTGCAATCCCTAGTACCAAAAAAGGGGGAAAAATATTTCTTATCTTATAGTTGGCAAGCTATAATTCTTGGTAGCCAGGATTTCAACATCACATTGGTGATGCCAAGATAAGGTTAAGGATGGGCAATGTGAGCTTCCTCACCCGCTGAGCCCCAAACATGCTCTGTCTCTGTGTAACAGCAGCAGCCTCATACTAATGGAGGGCAGTAGCCCTCTTCAGTACCCAGGTCACCAGTGACTGGCACTGAGACCTAAGGTGGAGCCAGGCCTGACAGTAGAGAAGTAAGTGGGCATGTATTGAATGTTCCCTCCAAATCTCTTCTTGAAATTGAATTGCCATTGTAACAGTTTTAAAAGTGAGACCTACAAGAAATGATTCAGAGGCTTCATGAATGGCTTAGTGCCATGGTTGAAGGAGTGGGCTAGTTATCACAAGAATGGTGTTCTAAGTTTGGCCCTTTCTTGACTACTCTCTTGGTGTCTTGCCTTTCTGTCATGTTATGCCACAGCATAAATGTCTTCGCCAGTTACAGACACTATGCTCTTGGACTGCCCAACCCCCAGAATGGTGAGCCAGATAGATTTCCACTGCTTAAAATTTACCCAACCTCAGGTATTCTATTATAGAAGTCAAAAGGGACTAAGTCACAGACTAATTATAGATTAGTCCATGAGCTGTATTAGGCAAGGTTCTTCAGAGAAACAGTCCATTCCATAGGATGGATGGAAGGAAGGAAGGAGGTAGAGAGAGAAAATTCACAATTCCTCTGCCTTTTTGTTCTATGCAGGCTCTCGACGTAGTTCATCTCCATTAGTGAGAGTGATCTCCTTTCCTCCATCTGTCATTTCAAATGCTGATGTCTTCCGGAAACACCTTCATAGACACACGTAGAAATAATGTTCTACCAGCTATCTGAGCAACCCCTACTTCAGTCCAGCTAACATAAAATTAACCATCACAGGAACCCATATGTATGTATCATCCTAAGTATTCTCAAAGGTGGAACAGGGACTGGGGGACAGATAGTGAGAGGACACATGGGGTATTCATGCATGTGAAAGAAAGAGACAAACCAAGAGCCCAGAGGTGCTTATGTGGTAGGTAATCAAAAAAAAAAAAAAAAAAGGCCAACTAAAAATGAAATCTGACAAATGAAGGATTTCCAGCACATCAAAAAACATTCATTCATGGAGAGGCTTTTACAGAATTCAATCACACTTTAAAATGGAAGCAAAGTAAGCATTAGAAAGAAGAAAAAAAAAACCTTCCTGCACCCACATGATAAGATAGCAGGGCTTTCCAGGAAGACTAGAAATCCTTGGCCCATAGCATACTAATGTTGACAGCAGGCCATCAAAGCAGCTGACAAAACCCTTGTAGGCAGAGCATACCATCTGTGCATATAAAGGAAAGGTGTGTGACAGCCTTGAACTAAAGTAAAACACATGAAAATGAAACTTCACTGAGGTATAATGTCAAAACTGCAGCCAAAGCTGCCTTAACTCCGCTCTCATCTGCAAGACTTTTTTCTGGAGGCTGATTGTGTATCTAACTGAAAAACTGAGGAACTGGACCTATATGTACAAGAGAGAGTCTGTGCATATATGTGTATATTTGCATACAGCTACATGCATAACAAAAACTAAAATGCAAAAGCACATACATATATTTAGAAATCAGAATGTTGTTCCTGTTGGTATTTGTGTGAGCTTTCCTCCTTTAAGTGCAATATTAGGCAAAATGTCTAATTTCTACCCCGAAAGCTATTAAGATACTCATTTATATATTCTTTCTGTCAGTTAGCATGTACTGAGCATGTCTGGAATTCCTTGCAGGTAGTATCTTGTGGTCATGATTAGTTTTCTGAACTCTGCAAGGTTTATGAGCCTTGTTTTCCTCTGGATGAAAATCAAAGCTCAGTGACTTTGGCCACCCAATGTTGAACTACCTGGTTAAGGATTTAGATCCATAGCTGATTCGGAGGACCTCAGTGCAAAAGGTGTAGCAAGGAATGATGGGGCCAAGACAGAAGGCAGAATGGGAAGTAGGCAGAATGGCAGTTCTGAGAAGGAGGCCCCAAGAGCCAGTGAGACAGAGGCCACCAAGGAGGAATATGTGAATGGTGTAAAATAGCACGAACAGGCCAGTGACATAAGGAATGAAACATGCTCTTTATTCATGTAAAAAAAAGCAAAAGTTGCAGCATCTCTTCTACGTACCAGGCACTGCAGGCACTGGGACAAGGCACACAAACAGTATCAGTTTAGTGACAATGATGCTGTACCTGAACCCCTGGGATCACTTTCTGTCATTTTGTGCACTGCCCTCTTCAATGAAGACAGCCTCAACAGTGAAGCTAGCACCCAGGACCTCAAGAGAGTACACACACACACACACACACACACACACACACACACACGAAGAGCTGGAATCCTGGGGATTTAGTTCTCCTGGAGCCACTGTTGATCAGTGAGCACACCAGTACTAGAATACAACAGCCTGGATCCTGGGTCTTCTGTGAGGATTTGGAGGCACATCTGATACTCAGAGCTCTTCTGCTAGGTCAGGCTGTGGCTCCATCCTAGGATGATGTCTGAGGACACTCTCGTGCTTGCCCTCTTCTCTGTCACTGTTCTGCTGCCCTGCTCCTCACTAGGTTTCCCATGGAGCCACTCTTGACAGCACACTTACATATGGAGGCCTCTGAGATGTTCCCTCCGTAGAAAGCACAGAGAGGTCCCATGAATAAGCCACACAGTGGGAATTTGGGGGAAATGCAGGTGCTGGGAGAGCACATGGAAAGGGCCTAGGGCCAGAGAGGGCTTCTGGGAAGCAGCAAGACTGTGTGACACTGGAGAGATGAGTAGGAGTCAGCCTAGCAAAGGGGGAGCATTTGGGCAGAGGTGACAGCTGGTGCTAAAGTCCTGAGAAGAGAAATAGCAAAGCTTGTTAGGGAAGTGACAAATAAATCAATGTGACTCTAGGGCTGGATGAGAGAGTACGTGGCAGGCCTGGAGGCAGCAGTGGGCAGTGACCACTTCCAACAGTGTAGTAAGCCAGCCCAGGGGTTTGGAACATCCTGAGGACCCTCAAGTGCCTTTGAGGATCTCTTTGGTATCAGTAAAGAGAATGGATTAGAAATAAGTGAGATAGGCAACAATAAGGACCCATCAGGAAGCTATTGAAGTAATCCAGCCAAGAAGTGACATGGCCTGAAATAAAGTTGAAGTGGGACTGGAAAGAGGAATGGATTGCAGCTGAGAGGCCACTCACGGTGTTACAAGGGCAAGGCCAGGGAGGCGGTCAAGGCAGAAAGCAGCCTGAGTGGACAGGCAAGTGACAGCGAGTGAGAAGGGGGAGGCAGTGAGTACAGATTACACTTTTTAGAAGCATGGCTATGGGGGGAGGGAACGAGAATTCAAGAGTGAAAAACAAAGGTCAGACGGAATGGAAAGGGTGCGGAATTTAAGGTGAAAAGGCATTGGAGGAACTATACAGCTGCAAAGAAAGTGATACACACCCTTCAAAATGTCTGCTCCATTCTCCCTCTGCCTTCCTTGCTCTTGTTTTCCTTTTTTACCTGCGTGAAGACCTGTTGTTACATATAGTGTCCTTAACCCATGAGCAAGAAATTCTCGCAGCAAGAAAATACCAGGACATAAAAAAACAAATACTTCAAAAGTTCAGCCTTATTCCTGTCTAAACATCTCTTTGAAGATAATTTGCTTTCTCCAGTCCAGGCCTTGTAAAAAGGGCACAATGGCACAAGCAGTCTTGTTAAGGCTGTGGAAGGCAGAAGGTTGGAGAAAAAGTTCAATTAAAACTCTGCCTTCCTCAGCCTGATAATGGATTTGACATTTGCAGAGCTCCCGGGCAACAATGCCTGCTATGGCAAACCCCACACGTCAGGAAAAGCTTTTTGTTGCAGGCTGAGAAAGCACTAAGTGAAAGGTTTCGGGCAGCACAGTTTTTTCATGTTTGAAGAGCTGTGGATTCAGCCTGGCTGCTTCTTCAACTGCATCACCCTCTCCTCTGCACCTCCCACCAGATGACACTTCTGACAGCTCCCTCCAGGTGAGGCCAAGAGGAAATACAAATGCTGCCTCCAGGCCTGGAGAAATCATTCTTCACTTGGGCTTTGCAAAGTCCGAAGAGGCTTCTGGTTACTTCAAGATGTCGTGAAATCTTTGACTAAATTCTCAAAAAGTGAGTGTACTGACAGTGCAGAGAAGCGTTTTCCCGAGATAATTCAACTGGACACTTGTGCTGCAGCTTACAAAATACTTTGGACATGTGCTCTCTCATTGGATCCAAGCAGTAGTTCTGTGTTTCTCCAATTCAACAGAAAAGAAAATATTCAACCTGCATCTTTTGTCTCCAGGCCCCTTGTTCTATCCACCCACTTTCATTGCTTCTGAAAAGATATAGAATGTTTAAAATTGAGGTGTCACACGGGCCAAGTGGATGGGAAAAGTTGCTATAAAATTTGGACAAGGTAGATCAAGGTGAGAACGCATCTGAAATAAAACTGCGAACAGTAACCTTGTTCCTTTTTGTCCCCTATTGCACACACTCCCCCTGCTCTACTCACCAATGCCCAGGGTCTTCACTCTGAAGTGCCACCCTGCCACGCTTTCTCTTCACAACATGCTTGTCCTTAACTGTATCTCTCTAACTCTCTAAATAACATATCTATTCTAATCTCACCATTGACTTTCTAGGCTGTCCCTTCCATCCTGTCACAATTCTCTGCACATGTACTAAAGTATTAAAGACCAAATGTCACTCTGGTGTCACCTCTCTCTGATGGCACTGCTACTTCTAGGTGGGATCTGCTGACTCAGCACACATTCAACACTTACCAGATGGAGAGTTTCATGGGGCTTTTTCTAGGTTCTTGATGTCCCAAAGAATTGAACAAGACACACAGAAAAGACAGTGAAATTGTGCATTTACTGAAGGTAGGAAACAAGTGTGCTCTGCAGAGTGAGAACAGGCCAGTAAACAGCTCCAAGGATAAGGAAAGGGGGACTTTCTATCCAAAATCCCTGGATTATCTCTGTTTTATGCAAATAAGGCATCGAGAAAGTCATCCTATCACTCTCTTGGCATCACACCACATACAAACTGTCCTATCAAAAAAGTCATTTGGCTTCCTGTTACTTGTAAATGAAGGATCCGAAATAACATCCTTTGCTGGGTTGTGCCCATATGCAAATGAAAGACTAAAGAGAAGATCTTCTGCTTGGTCATGTGAGCAGCCCAAGATTCAAGTGAAAGGCTGAAAATAGCAAGTTTCAGATTGGTCCAAAATAGTACTTTTCTGACTGTGTACAGTGTTGATGATCACTGTACTGAGAGTGCCTTCCCCTTGGCTGGGAGTGTCCCTCACCCTCTTCCCCTGTCTTACCACTGTGATATAAAAGTTACAGGCACTGCTGCTGCTATTACTGGGTAGGGACTGAGAGTATTTCTGGCTTCTTTCAATCAAAGCACCATTGCCTAACTGTCAATCTGATGAAGATGATGGCAGATGGCCAAAACACCTCCCAAAATAAAAACAGCCAATGAAACTAGGAGAAAGGCAACCCAATTAGTACCTAAGCTTTAGAGTGTGCAAAGGCTCAGCATAGTCTTTGCTATTTCTTTACACAGATATCAAGGCCACCCAAGTGGAACCTCTCCTAGTACTCACTGAGGTGGGTCATGATCAGCCCAGTTAGGTTCTGGCCAAAAAATCAGTACCTGAACAGCCTTGGCAGCTAGAGCTGGCTCTTGTAAAGCAGTTACCGGAACAGATGGAGATGGGGGTGACTGGAAGCCTGTCCAAAGCAGTGCAGAGTCAAGATAGGATTGACTACATTTTGTCACCTTTCAAACACTAAGGGAGAGTACAAGATCGAGGAATGAGCAAATGACCCAATAGGAGAAGCTGCTGGAGCGGAGGAGCGTTCCAAGAATAAGCAAGGGAGAGACAGCAGTAAATCTGACTGTTACAAGATTACAGAAGCTCACACTTGTTGTTCTGGTGAAATACTAGCCTAGGTTAGAGGTTTAGGGTGATCTTGGACATGGCACAAAGACATCCTCTGTAGGATGGGCTAATACTCGCACAAGGCTATTGCCTTACTACAGAAAGGTCCTTTAAGGAGCAGCCTCACTCATTCCTCCAGAACTTAATGACCATCTTTCTGTCTTCTCAGGATGCCACCTGGCATAGGCCTTACAGAGACTCAGTGCCAAGAACTGGTTAATATTGCTAGGAGGATGCAGCCACATGGAGGTAGGGAACTAAAGTAGATGGGTAAGGCATTGAGGTAAGGCCATCCTGAGGTAAGGCACTGCCCCTGAGGTAAGGCACCACCCCTGCAGGGCAGGGCAAAGTTAGCCCTGATCATGCGGATTGGGATAACTATAGGTATCCATCTACTCAGAAGGTAGAATATGAGATTAAAATATATTTCTGAAGGCTCGGTATCTCTGGGAGCTGAGTCTCACAGGAGGCCCAGAGTGCCCCAGGACACCAGAGACATCCAGGAGTACCTCTTCCAGTCAAGGTTGACCACAGCCCCAGAGAAAAGAATCTATGTGCTGAAATCTGCTTCAGTCACTGAATTGGTCTTTCTCCCACTCTGAGAAATCTAAGAAGCACTTTTGGAAAGAAGCAGTGGAGTCCAAGAAACACTGGGAAGGAAACTAACTAATGGGTCTCAGAGTTCAAAGGTTTGTTTTTCTATCTCAGCTCAGCCCCATATCAGCAGAGGGGTCTTGAGGAATTTACAAAACCCCTCAGAGCCTCTAGTTCCTGATCTGCAAAATGCAGATAACAGAACCTACCTAGGTTTCTCACAGATCTGTCCTCTCCTCAAAAGATGGTGTCAGGTAAATGCTAAAGCAAATGAATCCCTGAGTTGCTTCTATCACCTAGCAGGTGAGTCCAAGGAAATTAAATGACTCATTGCACAGAGTCTTAGTTTTAGCCTTCTCAGAAGTAGCCCTTGAAAGCAACATGTAAATGCAAATAGTTTATTTGAGGCATGCAAGAAAAACTTTCAGAGGACTGGGAAAGTGAGTCTAGGAAAAGGAGAAAGCTAGCTAAGAATGATCTAGCAGTTAGCCCTGTGTACAACTGGAGGTGATTCCCTGAAGAAATTCCAACACTGGAGTGGAACACAGACACCTGGATGGGGGAGGAGATATTTGCATGCCAGCTCTTCAGGGTCACTGGTCAGCGCTGCTTGGGTGAGTGTGGACAGAGGAAGCTTCCATGGTTCTTTAGAGGAAATCTGCAAAGGGGAGCGGTGCCAGCAGTTGGAGGTTGGCCAGAGTGCACTGGAATAGAAAGCACACTGGATGTGTGTGTGGCATCTCCCAGGCTTTGGTAGCTAAGACCCAAACTCTGATTGTCTGATAACACATTAGGTGCTTTCCCACTGTGCCATGCCACTTCCTCTTCTGCAGTGGCTCAACACTCTTGATTCTCTTTTTTGTGAATTTTCTACCAATGCCCAGACTACGTCCCGCCAGGGTTGTTCTTCCCACACATGGTATCACTATTGGCTCAGAGCCAGGGGATGGCCTCTCAGCTGTAGTGAACTCTCTAGGCTTAGGATACTCAGCCCAGAATGCCCAGCTCGAAAGCTCAGAACAGGGTGCATCCTTTGTGGTTCACAGAAGCACACATACATGTACATGGCTCAAAGCCCAAAACCAGAAAGATCTGAGCAGTGTACACATACTCAGACACATGAGAGTGTCCCAATCCCCCAAGGACTGGGGTTTATACTTAGCTGGTGAGAAGTGAGCCCAGTGCACTCCCTGACTCAACCCCACACCCCAC
>NW_022900914.1:58713969-58720581 GCF_012274545.1 Fukomys damarensis
AAAAAAAAAAAAAAGAAGAAGAAGGAGGAGGAGGAGAAGTTTGCTCCAGGCAGTGAAAGAAGTGATGCCCTTCTTCTGATGTTCATCACTCATCACATGTTTGTAAGATTCACACATGTGGTTGGGTATAGCTGTGGTTCATTCGTTTTCACCACCAGGTACTGCTCCATTGAAAACAAGTGGTAAAATCTATGTATCCATTCCTCCGCTAACAGACAATTAGGTTGCATCCTCTTTGGAACAATTGAAAACCAAAACTGTTACGAACAGTGTTTGTTATTTGTCTATGAAAGGATGTACCTAAAAAAGGATGCTTTGCATGTACTTCATAGGGTGTGGAGGGCTTCATTTATAATCTTTTATGGTGTTTGTACTATTTTATGTTTCCACCAAGGTAAATAAGAATTTCCACTACTCCACATACTCACCAACACTTCACAACTGAGAGTGCTTAATTTTAGCCTTTTAGATGAGTTTGTAATAATATTTCTCAGTGGTTTTGTGTTTTATTTCCTTGATAATTATTGAGGCTAAGTATATTCTCATGTATTGAGTGGCCATTAATATTTTCTTTCTTTGAAGGGTGGGATGAAATCCCTTGCTGATTTTTTTTCTTACTTGTCATTTTCTTATTAGTTTGAAAGAGTCATTTACAGGTTTTGGGCACGAGTCTTTTATAATAGTCATTATTGAAAATATTTTCCCCACCCTGTGGTTTGTCTTTTCACTTTCTTCTCGATGTGTTTGGTTAAACAGAAGTTTTTCATTTCAGTATAGCTGAATTTATCAGTCTTTCCTTTGGAGAACATGATTTCCGGCTCTTAGTTAAGAAATCCTTCCTTGCCACAAATAAAATGAAAAGGTTGTTTTGTATTCAATTTGAAAAGATTTCTAGTTATGTCTTTCAGAACAGGAAGGTGGTGAGGTCTTTTGCCGTTCTGACATTACATCTGAATATGTCTCAAACCTCTTTGTCCCATTATAACAGAGATCATAGCCTCACGGCTTTGAACACTAACTTGGAGGGAGGCTGCCTGGCTTCAAATCATGACTCTCCCACTCAATAGCGGTGTAATGCTGAGCACCACTTTACTTCTCTGTACCTCTGCTTCCCCCACAGTAACAGTATCTACCTTACAGAATTTTGTAAGAATTAAATGCCACACATTAAATTCTTCGCAGGTCTTAGCTGTATCTTTGTTTGCTCTTAAACTTCCTCCCCCAGCTCACTCAGACTGCCGTGATCATCCTAGCCACCCCCTAAAACAGCAAAGAAACAAGGTCCCTGTGTGGCATGATCAATATTCTGCCTGAAGAACTTTTTTTTGCTGTATGATTTCTTGCAAGTGTCGATATTTATATGCTTCACTTGCCATCAGTGGGAGTCTCAGCCTCCTACCAAGAGGAAGCTTCTGTTGACTTTAAGATCAGGGAGATGTGGAATTCGGTTCTCCCTGGACATTTCTTATGCTCCCTGGGAGGCTAAATAGCTCTGAGAGTATGGAAAGGAGATCATCTCTCAACTTCTATCCACTGCATGATCTATCTCTTTTTCCTATCACTGGAAGGTACCTTTTTGACTCAAAAGTAGCTTCAAGCCAGAGAAGAAAAGAAACCCACATTTGTTGAAAGACTTTTAAATTGTAAGTGCTTTATACATTTTATTTCATCTTATTTTCTTAATCAGTGGAAGAAGGAAGTAACAGATGTGCAGAAATGCTATATGCTGGTTTTCAGAGCAAGGTCTTTCTGTCTTCCCTGGGAGAATGCATTACATCCTGCTCCCTCCACAGAGGCACCACCTAGTAGTCTCACTAAGAAGAATGAATCAGTCTCACTGTACTGCCCTCTCTACATAGTCTATGCTTGCTTTATTCTGTTACTTTTCTTGCCGTCCCGGACATTTGTTTGTATGCCAGACTTGCAAGCTGTTCTTCCGATGAATGCTAATGCTAAGGCTCACCACCCACCACAAGTCTCAATTTGGATTTAATGTCTGAGAACCCCTCTGTAAAATCGCAGTCTGGTCCTCATTTTGTGGTCCCTTTACTAGAAGTGGCAGCTCACAAAGTTCCGCAAAGACCTATCTCTTGCACAGACATGTTTAAATCTACAGCTCAATTTGTGTGCACTTGTGCACATACACGCATAAGCAAAAAAGGAACATGCTAGTAATGACTTCATTAATAGGAATGACCACAATATATAGTTATACAATTAAATGTAAACGCCTAACATAAAATTTCATTTCAGCTAACTGGTATTCACTAACTAGAAGCTTTTGGGTTAAGTCCGCTTTTAGAATGATGCAAATAACAAGGATATTTGTTATTTTCAGGAATTCATTTACATGAGCAACTTCCAAGTGGAATTCACTGGGCTCTCCAGCTCTCAGGCACAGTGACTCTGGCTTAGTAATTTCTGCAGATCTCAGGGTGCACAGCCCAAGTCTGGCACCCGTAGTAAGATGGTCAACAAATGGTTGTTATACAAACAAATGAGAGAATGAATTGGACTCATCGACAAGAAGCACAACCATTTTTCCATCACTAGCTCCAGCCCTGTAACACTGATTACTAGAAATAAAAATTAGCACCCTGAGGCAGCACAGGAGCCAAGTCATCAGGTTCAATCTTGCAAGCTAACTTAGACTTAATTAGGCAGAAGTGTCGACTCAGGCATTTCAGAAAGTACTTAAACAGCGAGAGTTAAGACTGGAATTTTTCTTCACAACTATAATATAGGGCTTCCCAGATGTTTAATATAACTGGTAACTAATTACTCCTTAGAAATCTGGATAATTCTGGTAACCAAATCCCTCCATTGCTGTGTATGTGTATTGATTGAACAAGGCAAAACATCCAATACACACAATGCGTATCCATCCTGCCACCACCTCACCCTTTGCTGTCTGCATTTGTGGGGTAAAGAACTGGATTTAATTCCTAGAATTCGAGCAAACTCCTTTCCAAACCACATGAGTTTGCTTTTCTTCTTGAGAGTCTGGCAAAAACTACATTCCCTACCCTTCTCTCTTACCCAAAACGGAATGTGTTATTTTTAGTTATTCATAGACAATTCTCATTGCATTTTCTCCAACCCTAGCAACACTGTGGTATTAACAGAGGTGTCCTCCAGCTTATGGTGGCCTCCACAGATGGCTGGCCTCCTCCCTTAGGAGGCTGCTTCTGGCCTTTTGCAGTTACCTTCAGAAATGCTCAGGCACTCCCAGAATGCAGCCAGAAAGAACAAGGTAGTTGGATGGGAAGATGACATATGGATCAGTAGTTCCAAGCTACTTTATGCTTTTTATAAACCTGGAAGGTTATTACTTAGAATGGTTCATGGCCACTTAATTATCAGTCAATCAAACTGTGATACTATTACCCCACCAACTACCAGTAAGCAAGAAGTGTTGAGAGAAAAATAAGCTAAACCACAGATTTTTAAGCACTGCTATGGACTGAATTGTATCTTTTCAAAATTTGTCTATTGAAATCCTAACACCCAATACCTCAGAATATTCCTGTATTTGGAAATAAGGCCTTTAAAGAAGTAAGTAAGAGATATGTAGGTGGGACCTAACTTAGTTTTAATGGAGTTTTTATAAGAATAGGAATTAGGATACAGACAAACCCCAGGAAAGAACCCTATGGAGACATTGAAATATAACCATGAATAAGCCAGAGAGAGGCCATAGAAGAAACCAACCCTGCCAACACTTGAATTTTTATGCTCCAGAATTGTGAGAAAAATAATGTCTACTGTGGTATCATGACAGCCCTGTCAAACCAATACAGGGAGCAAAGAATCTGAGATTAATCATGATCGTTTTCACCAATAGTCAGCACCAGAAAGGGGACCAGGGGCAAAGAGTCGCAATTATTGAAGAATAGCGACTATGGGGAGGACAATGTACCCCAACAGCCTCTCTATTGCTACATAACAAACCTCCCAAAATTTAGCAAATTACAACCACAGCAATTCATTTGTGGGTCAGCAGGTTGGGCAGAGAGCATCTGGGCAGGCTGCTCTTCTGCTGGTCTCCCCAGAGGTCACTCACTTGGTTGTAGTCACCTTCACCTGGCACCTTGTCCAGACAGACATGCCTTGTCCACTCTCCTGGCAACTGGTGCTGGCTATGGCTGCAGTCCCTTGGTTCTCAAGCTGGAGCAGGCTGAGCAGAGCTGTTTTCCAGTGGCCTCTGGCCAGCAATCCAAAAGGCCAATCATAGTAATAGCAAGGCTCTTTGAGGACTAGATTCAGAAGCCTCACAATATCATTTCTAGTGCATTCAATTGGCCAAATTAATTCACAGAATCAAATTCAAAGGGAGGAAAATAAAACCCACTTTTTGATAGGAGAGGCAGTAAAGCCCCAGTACAATGGTGCATGCACATGGGAGGGAAAATAAGGCCACAGCCATTTTTATAAACATATACCACTCTCTGTTGGGGCTATGAGGATCACTTCCCTAATTACAAGGCAGGTGCACTTGGAAGAACAGAGCCCAGCTCATGGGTTGGTATACCTCAAGGGTTACAATGCTAGTCCACCCATCCATTCCATTCCACAACACAACCACAATACAGAAACTCTGCTCTCAGAATGAGAACTTGAATATGATATAGTCCCCATCTTCAAGGAAATTTCAATTATTATCTTCATATAGTCACAAATAATTAGACCACATAAGAATTTTGTACAGAGGACTTGGTTCTTGGAAGGAAAAGGTCAAGGTGTCATTTATATCTAAATGTCCCCCTGAAGCCTCATGTGATCATAGGCTGGACCTTTGGAAATGATTGGCTTCCTAGGGCTCCCAGCTGACTTGATGTTAGGATGTGGGGCCTGGTGGGAAGAGGGCATCACTATGGGGATGATCCAGAAGCTCCTTTCTGGGCACCTCCCTTGACTTTTCTCTGCTTCCTGGATACCCTGACATCTGTTATGCCCCTTGGCCATGCTTCCTTCCCTACCTTGGAACCACTGTAACTGCTACCAAAATAAATCTCTCCTTCTTTAAGTTGTGGGTGCCATGTATGAAGTCTCAGGGATGAGGAAAGTCACTAAGACAAAAGGTTTCATAAAGGAGGTGACTATTACCCTAAATGAAAAATGATGAGGTGCTTGCCAGGTAAGTTGGGACAAGAACCCAAAGGCCTGGGAGAACTGATTCTTGAGTAGGACATAACACCATTTTCTGGCAAGGTCAGAAGGATGCGAATGCTAAGGAGCCTGAGTTTTCTCCATAGGCAACAGTGGGACAGTGAAGACATGTAGGTGGGCTTGGATGGTCACCTTTGCAATTTGGTAAGATGTGCAAGGATGTTCTTGATACACCGAAGACAGGAAGGGGCTTTTCCAGGTCAGGAACTGTGGTTGCAAGCAATGGGATATAACTAACCAACTGAAGCAAAAGAATATGGAGTATGGGGAAAAAATAAGAACCAAGATATACCATGTAAAGATACAAGATCCCAATGATGAATGCAACTATTCTGTATACCTTAAAAATACCATTAAACTTAATGAAAAAAAAGAAGAATGTATCAAAGTCTATGGAGGTGTTGCAGGGCTGAGGGCAGCTCCACATCAAGGCTTGTAACCCTCACAAGTGGATCAGGTCTAGAAAGTGAGAAGATAAAATCCAATTAATAGTTTACCCCACCACCACCACTGAACACTGCTGACAGACACATAGACCCTGACCACTTTTCATCTCCATCCTTTTGGCTCAGGGGCAGACCTTTGGGAGAGAAAATTCAATTAGTGAAACATACGTCACATGCTGCTTGCTCCCTGCATGTACCAGAGCAGAGCAGGATCGCCAGGCATCAAATTTCTCTAGTGGGAGATCCAGCATTCACCTTTACTGCTCCACAAGACACAGAGGTGAATCCCCACAAGGACACCCAGATGTCATGAGGGGGCAGAATGGAAACCAGGCCACCAAACCCTGGGAAGAGCCTGCGGACAAGCATGGAGGCCCATCTCCCTCCTGGGATGGTGCAACTGCTGATGCACAGACTGACACCACCCGAGCCCACCTGAGATTCTGGTTCAATTGGTCTACTGTTGATCTGGGTGCCAGGGGGCTTTCAAGCTTCTCAGATGATTCTAATGTACCTCTGCGGTTGAGAACTGCAATCTAGTGTTGTAGGGAAGGATTTTCCCATTCCTTAGAGGAAAGAAAAGAGGAGGTGATCGGAGCCAGGCCAGCTCAGAGCTCTCTGCCAACTTCAGCCTAAGCATTCACACTTTTGTCTTGCTTACATATTGGGCTACTGCCTTGGATTTCTCTTGAAGAAAGGGCACTGCTGCTGGGAAAAAAAAAAATTAAACCAATGCGTTAAAGTTCTTAGATGTCAAGAGTCCACAAAGTTTTTGTATCAAGAAAACTTTCTCAGCATCACCTTTGAAGTTATTTATTGGCCCTTTGGTCTCTGTAGTTCCTGTACACAATTGCTAAAAAGAGAAAACTTGAGGTAGTCTGGGCCCCGATCCAGTGCAGGAAGGACAGCCACGCCTTCTCCCGCCCCAGCCACCATTGCTCCAGTGCCAGGAAGGTAGCCATGTGGGCGCCCCTGAACCCCCAACACTCCCGCCCCC
>NW_022900914.1:58720593-58721786 GCF_012274545.1 Fukomys damarensis
TTTGGACCCACTCTGCAGAGGCAGAGGTGGTCATCAAGGGTATTTTTCTGAGTTCCCAACTTTGGACATCTTTAAAGAAAGGGCGTGGGAAACCTGTAGTAGAACCATGTGGAGTTCAACCATTCAGAAGGTTGGGAAACTCAATCTGGGCCTTGCAGCCTGAGGTCAGTCTGTGTCATGGGGTTCAGCCATCAGCTAACTGAGATCAGGGGTCTTGCATCCTCATTCTGTCTGAGCCGTTAAATGGCAAATACACTATATTGAAATTTTGTGCTCTGCAGACATGTTCTGGACTGCTTCTTGATTTCAATTTAATTCAAATGATTTAAGGGTGATAGACTAGTGACTACCACAGGTGGTCAGTTTCCAAGTTGTGCTTGATCTTAATGTGTTGCTGATAGTATCAGATGGAGTAAAGCATTGCGGTTGATTTGATTAGCTGTTTTCTCTGATATTATGAAAATGAGAATGTCTGTGGGTCGTTAGAGACACAGAAGCTAGGGCACAACTATATGAGGAAGATTTGGGTGATAACCCAGATATTAAACCAAGGACAGTCCGACAACAAAAACAAAAATGAGAAAACACTTAAGCAAGACACAAAGACAGACCTCTAGTTCACCAATGGCAAACATTAGGGCAAATGAGGATGAAAAGGCCAATAGTGAACCACCAGGACACCCTGAACTCAAAGCACAGGAAGTAACAAAACAGATCAATCAGGCTCTAGAAAAATTCAAAACAGAAATAATTTCCCAGATAACCATAGAGATAGTGAGCAAAATGGAAGTCGTGATTCGAGACTCTAGAGCAGAAACTGACAAAAAAATAGATGAGCTCAGGACCATGATAGAAGCCATGAAGGCCCAGCATAAGAAAGAAATGGAAAAAATAAACACCCAACATAGGAAAGAAATGGAATCCATAAAACAGATTCAAACAGATATCCAGGAGATAGAAAATATCTTCCTATATTAAGCAAGTTATATTGACTGTAAGCTCTTAAAAAGCTTAATAAGTTCTTTAAAAAGCTTAATGCGAAGATAGACTCTCAGATAGAAGATAAGATTGCAGTCAGTGACCATGAAAAGAGAGGTCTCTTAAAAACAGTAAGGGATCATGAGAAATCGATCCAACAACTTCTAGATGATCCAAAGAAGAATAACATAAGACTGATAGGAATCCATATAGAG
>NW_022900914.1:58722757-58756974 GCF_012274545.1 Fukomys damarensis
TGAATGTAAAATATCTTGTACCTGCTTTATGATACATAGTAGTAACCATGCTTTATCAGAGCTATAGTTAATGATGTTACTCTAGAATGTTCTCTTTCCAGATGATGATTAATATGCTAATAAAAAAAATGGTGCCAGATACCACAACCGCAACAGAACTTTGCTGTTTTCTGGATATTATTCTTTTCTTTGTTTTTTTTGTTTTGTTTTGTTTTGTTTAATGGAATGTGCTGAATGCCTATAATTTTGTTCCGATGACTGCAGAATCTGGAGAAGCTATTGCTGGTATCAATGCATAACATACTGCTATTATTAGTCTTTTTATATAAATATAAATATATATATACATATATATTGAATTTTGGGAAACTTTAACGGTGCTGTCAACTTTGGAAAAAGTTATCCAAATTTACTGTGTTGAGTTGGCACAGTACAGAAATGGACAGCTATGTTGGTCCAGAAATGTTAATTTTTTATTTTTATTTTCCATTAGTACAGGGGTAACGCATTGTACTAAATATGTAAGGTCATATCTACGTGGGTTTGATTACAGAAACTAAAAAGTACTCTCTAAATAATGAAAAAAAGAACAAGATAAGACTACAAGAGCAAGAAGCAATTTAAATATGGTCAGGGACCATTTTCATCTTCAGAATTAGGGATTATTTTAATCTTACATCATTGCCTTTTCTCTTTTACTTTCCTTTTTAGTTTTATTTTAGGGTTCCCTATTTTTAATGTTCATACAGAGATTTCTTTAACTGAAATACCGAATAGTTTCTCTGGTGTGGAAAACTATAATAGTACACAGGATCCTAATGAGATAATTAATAATGTGAAATAGGAAGTAAAGGGCTAAAGGTGTAGGGAAAGTGGGAAGAGTGGGGGAAAGGTAATAAGGGAGAGGGAAAAATTGTGAGAAACTGAAAAAATGGAAATAAAGTGTTTGTAAATGGGAAGGGGAGGAGGGGGTGAAGGGAGGGCAGGGACAAGGGGAAAAAATGAGAATCAAGACCTATTATGTAAAGGTACAGAATCCCAATGATGAATGTAACTGTATTGTATACCTAGATTGTACCAATAAACTCAATACAAAGAAAAAAAAAAGAGAAAACTTACCTAAATTATTAGAAAATAACTCTGATTTAATGAGAGTGCCAACAATGTCAAATATCTGTGAAGTCCCCACATATCCATTTAATGCATATCAACTGCATCGCCAACATGTGGTTGATGCAGAGGGAGCCGCTGCAGAGTCCAAAGACACTGTCTGGCTTCCAGGAAGGGGGATGAGGGGACAAGCAAAAGATAAACGTATGAAGGAGATGATGTTAGATCTCATTCATCTTTCAGGATCCTGTCTGCACAGGGTCTTCTAGAGGAGGGGTCTGCTAGATGATGTTCTGCTCAGTCTTCCCCAATTCTGAGGACCCACTTTTGTTTGACAGTGGAGAATGGAGAGCCCTCAATGGTTCCATTCACAGGGCTTGGTGGTATCTGCTATGTAACCCTCTGGCCTCAGACCTAAGAGAGCCTGGAAACCAGCTTGTCTTTGAGGAGCGCCCAAATTGGATTTCTCAACATCAGAGAGAGGTCCTTTATTAATAAGAACCCCACCCTTAAGGTGTCCTCAACTCCACAAGGCCACCTGGCTTGTCAACAGTTTTCAAGTATTCAGAAGCTTGTTTTGTGTCACTTTGATCATGTTGCTTTTCTTCTGCAATCTCAAAAGCTCTTTGGTGGCTTGGATGTCCAGGATTCAGCCTGGAGAGAGGATTTCTTAATCTCTCATTTCCATATTTGTCTGAACAAATATTCCAAAATGTTTAGAGCTTAATTGGTATATTGATATAATCCCACCATCTGATTTCAAGGTGAGAGATAGGTGCTTATGTAATGGTACCATCTATAATCTGACTCATGAATGAGTAAGAAAAGTGGATGATTAGCATATTAATGCTGCCATCTATGTGAGAATGCTAAAGGTAGTTCTAACTCAATGGAAATAATCTGTCCTTCCCAACACTGTCTGGTCCCTAATACTCTTTTGTATCCTCTGCAATAGGGGTTCCTATCTCCTATTAATATAATCACAAACTTCAGATGAATAAAGTGAAAGTTAATGAGCTATCTTTTTCTTCAAGTGGCTTTACAAACTTCAGACATCTCTTCCCTAGGTAAATCACCTCTGTCAGGAATTTTGAGCTCATAACTTTCCACTGGGTTCATCGCCCAGAATAAAAAAAAACTTGTTTATAAAACAAGCATTTATTATTTCCTTCTCTTGCCAAAAAAATTATATACACTTCAAAGCTTAAAAAAATTATTGAAGGCACAACAAAACATGTTGAAATCACTTAGAAACTCCTAGCTAAAAATGCAAAGATTAAGAATGTGAAGTCTTTTCTTCAAGTCTTACATGCTAAATGATATTTTTAGATGAATAATGGGTTTTTCTGAGAACCTGAACTACCACACATCAGAGGAAAGTCCTATAATTAGTGGCAGGGGCAAAGATAGAAGACACTCCCCAGCTACCGATTTGGCAAGATCAGAAATGAATGGGGCCATAAAGATCCTATGTCTTTCATTAATGCTTAAAGCTGAGACTTTATTTATAAGGACATTCTAAATTCCAAGCTGTTCTCACCCGACTGCCCTTGATAGAGGTAGCCTGTTTGTCATGTTAATGAAGAGAAGTTCCAAGTTCCACAAAAGCTTTTTCCCCCCACAGCTGAACAGGGAAGACAGAGATGTAGGCTGGTCTGGGGCGGAATTGAGCTGAACCCTAAAACATCTTTTTTTTATTATGTGTTTTGCATGGTTTCTCTAATATGAGAGTCCCAAAATAGAGATGATTTTAAAAGCAAAACAAAAAAGAGATGGTGTGAAACACCTTCTTTACCTCTGGGAGCAACTGATTTAAAGTCAGGAATGAGTGGGGCAGTGGCTGTACCCTTGGAGGTGACACCCCACAGCCCATCACTGAGGCCCAGCTGAGGTTCCCAAATCTTGAGCAACATCGGAATTCACAGAAGGCTTTAGAAACCACAGATTGCTACCTGGATTTGGTGGCACACACATGTAACCCCCATCACCCTGGGAGGCTGAGGCGGGAGGACCAGAGTTTTGAGTCCATATCAGGTAACTCAGTGAGACCTTATATTATAATAAAAGAAAATCAAATAAAATTAAAAAGTGGGACTGTAGCTCAGTGGGAAAACCCCTGGATTCAATCCCAGGTACAAAGAAAAAAAAAGTACCACTGATTACAAAGCCTCACCCTAGAGTCAGAGCTCAGTAATCTCTATTTACCAAGAACACAGGCAAGGCCCACACTGGGGCTCCAGGACCACACTTTGAGAACCCAGTCTATGCTGCCCCTCACACTGTTTTACAAAGAGGCTCAGAACTCAGCATTTAAGAGTCAGACAGACCTGATTTTTGTTCTTAATTCCATCCATTAAGTGCTGTATGAACTTGGGCTGGTAATTTAATCTGAGATTCTATTTCCACACAAGCCAAATACAAAGAGTTACAAGGTTGCACCAAGAAGTAGATCCCAGCTCATAATACACACAGATTATAATTCTCTCTATCCAAGTCTCATCTCAATATCCCCCGGAATCTTTCTGCACTCACCCGTATTGATCTCCCAGTCTTCCAAAACATTGGCATGCTCTCTCCTTTCCACTCAGCCTAGTTCTCCTAAGGAGAAGCCGCCTCCCTACTCGCACAGGTGCTTCCCGACTCCAACAGCAAGCGGCCTCCGGCCAGACTGGTCCTCTGCTGTCATCTGGTGGCAATTACTCACCCTACACGTTTCAGGCTAGCCTTGTAAAAGTGGTGCTTTTGGAGCTGCAAAACAGCCAGAGATGGTGCCCGGCTGAGGCTACCCAGAGGTATGAGAAGTAATAGTGGGGAAGGGCTCTTAGCCAGGAGAAGCTAAAATACAATCCAAATCCTGAAGGCTATGAAGTAACAGAAAAGAGGCTGTGTCAGGAGAGCTGTCAGGAAACAAGGAGAGCTAGCTGGCTACTGATCTCAGGAGGGGTCTAGAGGATCTCACTGGCATCACACATCCTCTGGCCGGTGCCCTTCTGAGCTGCAGACAGGGCCAGACAGGTGCCTAGCTCTCGATGATTATCCTTCCTGAGTCCTCTTGCTGCAGAGGTTGCCAAAGTCCAGTCAGAGACAGGGTACCTCTTGGTAGCGCAGGGACCCGAGAGTCCCACATTGGAATCACAGGCCCTGTTTCTAGTGAACTGCTCCTCAGAGATGGTCTTAGGGATAGGAGTCCATTGTGGTAGCAGGGAAAGAAACAGGGCACAGACACACGAGCACCTAAATGAATGCCCAAGGTATTCTTGTCTTTAATCTCCACAACCCCCTGCCAGGCAGTTCACTGAGCAGTCACAGCTCAGTGGAGGATGCAAGTGCAATTTTTCTTCTACTCAAAACTTTATCCCTACCCACCAGAGAAAGGCGTTGCTTTGAATGACAACTTGGCTAGAACCTACAACTTCAGAGACACTTTTGGTTACCAAAACTTATTGTGTCAAGTAACGAGCTTTCCTCACACCCCACTTATGAACTATGTGAAGAACTGAGTGGGGATCCTGACTGTTGGAACAGAGAAGGAAGCAGCAGTTCTGGTCCTCCCTCCCCCTGACTCTGCAGGCTGCAGGAGGGTAAGACCAGGACAAATGTCTCTCTCCTCAATCGCCATTCTCAGAGCCTTGTGCTATTGGTCATAGCTGCTTTCCTGGCTCTCACAGGCAGGCCTCTGTGCAGGCAGACACTGATTCTCTTGTGGAGGCCCCACAGGAGGAAGGGGGCTCCATACAGCTCACCCTTTGGAAACCCCCTCTAGGAATCGACCCAAGATATCTTGTGTTGAATTCCTCTGGCTCAGGAGTGAGCCTTTTGGGGGTATGGAGGATCCTGCTATCTTCTGAGGGATCCTTTTTACTCACAGAAAACCCTTACATCATGGCCCAGCCAACAATGTGAATGAAGACTACTTCCAGTACAACTATTCTTATGGTCTGGGATAGATCAGCAATAAGCATCCCCTAGGACAGGAAATGCCTCCTGCCCCTTTGTTGCAAGCACCCACAGTCTCTACAAGGAGGCACCTGAAGCCCACGCTCACCCCACTAGGCCTGAGGGAGGACAAAGGACACTTTCTCCTTTCTACAACATAGACAGTGGGAAGCACCTCACATTGAGGCCACAACAGGAAACTCACACCTCTTGTTTCTCTCCTCAGAGTGATAACCTGGGAGGTGGAGGAGTGGGTGGAGAATGAGGCCTGGGACAACAACCACCTCTCAAGAAGGCAAGGCTGGGAGAATATGTGTTATTTGGCACTTTTTCTTGCTCGTTTTTGGATCTCTAGGCACCAATTCTGGACAACAGGAGAAGTGTCTCTCCCTAATCAGTACAGACCGATGCCTACATAGTCCCCTGAATGAAGTAAAAGGAAAAGCACTCTGATCTTTCTCCAAGGGCAGCCACCAGATCCTCTTTTGCCGGGGCTCCCTTAAAACAGAGGCAACATCTCTACCTTAGCCCACAGGCAGAGGTTTGTTCACCACGGGCTTAGACTCTTTCCCCTCTGTAGCAGAAGAAAACAAGGGAGGGATTAAACAAAGGAGCAGTGCAAAACAAGGCTAAGCAAAGAAAATGCAGAGATTCATTCATTGGATAAATCTGGATGTTCACAGATTATCTGCCAACATTTAACCAGACATGAGCCCTGAAATTTGCTTCCTTAAACTGAGTTATTTAGTAAGGCTAACTCATGTTCACATGAGTTTTTAATCTTCCAACAATCCTCTTAGTTTGGTATGACAAACACCACGTTTTCACTGTTAAGAAAATAGAGGATCCAAGATAGTAAACAGTTTTTCCTGAACCACAGAGTACCAGTCTGTCTCCTAGGGCAAAGCACTCATATCCCAAATTTAGACCTACACAGCATCCAGCTACTTATCCAGCTCCAGGCACTTATGAGCAAGGCCTTTAAGGATGGGGGTTAGAAAGTGGGTGGACGTTGTGCACATAAATTTGGGTGAAGGGGGTTCCAGAACAACAGCGGTTTAGAAAGAGGGCCCAGTGGGCAGTCAGAGAGAAGCATGAGTCCTGGGTGTCCAGTAAAGGGTAAAATAGCTTTGTGGATTAACTATCAACCAACAGAAGGCAAACAGTTACTTTCTACTTCTTCTCACATAGACCCAAATATAGCCAGATGAACTATGGGAAAAATCCCTTCTCAACACCAAAACTTTCGAGGCAAAAAAAAAGCTTCTGAACTAGTTTTAACCATTTTTGTGTTGTTCTAACTTGTCTTGGTAGCATAGAGATTTTTCCTTTGTGAACTCAGGGGCTTCAAAGCTGGCTTTGTTTTCATGCATGGTATTGATTGGGATTCTCGGGAGTGTCTCTTGACAACTCTCCATGCCTTACCTGATTAATACAGCAAATACAGCAGGCCCCTCACTCACTGGCATGGAAAGGGAGGTACAGAGATATTCAGAGCCTCGTCCGAGGTAACAAAGCCTCTCCAGAGCAGAACGAGGAGCTGAATGTCAAATCTCCACCCAGGGCTGCACAGGCTCCTTCCATCGCAGCACTGCAGGAGTGGAGAGCGGATTGATGAAAGGGGCCACAGAAATCCATGTCCTCTGCGTCCTCCCTGAGGCAGCCCCTCATGGCCTGGGGATTTAGCTCAGTGGTTCCACTGCCTGCCTTACAAGTGCAAAGTCCTGAGTTCAATCCCTGGTACCAAAAAAAAACAATGGCTGAGGCAGCCACTTGCTGCTTTCTCCCTGACAGAGAAGCCATCAGGAATCCCAGCTGCTGGCCTGACCCTGCCCACCACGCTAGCTTCCTCTGCCACTTCCTGCCACACAGTTCTATGTGTATCATACTAGGGGCGGGATGGAAAAATGTCTGAAGTCTTCCTCAACCATCTTTTTTCTTTGGTGTTGTGACTGAATCGAGACCTTTTCTCTCATACCTACCTTTGACACCATGTTTAAGTCTTCAGGCATTGATCCCTGGCTGGTCTGAAAGAGTGCAAGGGAGAGAGAGGCCCAGCAGTGGGTTCCAGCGCTAATACTTCACGCTCTGGATAAATATTTATCAGCTGAAATGGTATGAATGTACTCTGCTTTAAATCTGAGGTCTTCAGACCTTTGTACTCAGATCTAGCTTTCTGGGCTGAATTCAGACATCTGGCAACAGGATCGCAAAAGAAGTGTGTCTTTCTGAGTGCTCTGATTGGCACTGTGGGATGGGGATTAGGGTGCCTTACGTGACAAGCAAGAGGAAGCTTTTATTTTTTATCAGAAACATAGATGTAGCTCAGTCTCAGAATCAAGAAGTCACATAAGAAAGAAGAATAATATTAAAGAGAATTCTACCGTCCGCTGTTCCTCCACTTCCTACAGGGCAGCTGTGTGCACCCCGGGGAGGCAGGTATTTGTCAGAACTTGCTAAGCTTGCTTACTCAAGACCTGCTCCCAGCCCATGGTCCTTCAAAATTCACACCAGGAGCTTCCAACCTGCACTAGGTAGCCTCTACTTATCCCTCCCTCCAAACACACTGAGAGGGAGCAAGAGCTTAAAGCCTGTCTGGGAGAGAGCAGGTAAAGGGGTCAGAGAGGCACTGTGGCATGGCAGGAGACAAAAATATTGACCCTGATTAGGGTTCTGCACTTTAAGACCAACTAGAGCAAAGAATTTTATTTTACTTATAATTGATGAATAATAATTACGTATATTTGTGGGGTACAGTTTGATGTTATGATATATGCAGACATTAGTAAAGGATTCAATCAAGTGAATTAACATACACATCACCTCATGTACTTAGCATTTATTTGTGCTGCATGCAGGCATTTAACCTCAGTTCTATCATCCATAAAATAGGGACAAAAATATCTACTTCATGGGTATGATGTTTCATTTCATTTCCTCCCAGCCCAAAGAGTTCCTGGCATAAGGGAATAATTGAACAATATTTACTGAGTAAACTTCACATTTTGTCCAGAGCTAGCTCTAAAAATCTCATTGTCTTCCCTAGAGGATCTTTCTGTACAGCTGAAAGATGACTCCAGAGGATATCAGTTGAGCTGTTACCTCTGTGTCTAGCTCCTACCTCGTCCTTCCCTCTTATGCAGGTCTCCAGACTCCCAGCAGCAGCCTGCGTTTTGCCAAATTAAGGGATGAACAGACTCACAGGCGGAAATGAGGACAGATGCGGCTTAGCTGAGAGAACTCCCCCATCACATCAAGGATCAACAGCCCCCATTGATCTGCAGTTGGGGCAGAAGTTTCCCGGGTGCTATAAATGTTTCACCTGTCACAACTATCAGTCACAAGATAAACCTGGGCTCACAAATGCCAGCTTTTATCAAAAGGACAAAAATGAAAGAGAAGACCCTGCCTCCTCACTCCCCAAAGTCTCGGGAATCAGCAACTTTTGCCTCTTCCCATTTGATTATAATTGATTTTAAGTCACCATTTGGCAGAGAAAATAGGACATCACAAACAAACCTTGAACTGCCCTTAACCCTTCCTCTCAAGTTGGAAATGAATTTTATCTCATTCTCGCACACTGCAGCCTGCAGGTAGAAGCAAGGACCCCACTTCAAGGAAAAAGGCCTGAAGTGGGGCTACTGACTAGGTAGGTTCCATGCAGTGACAGCAATGCAGCAGGAGATGGCTCTGGTTCCCTGGCTGGATGCGTTAGGAAGCTTTTTCCCCTGGCTGGTTAGGAAGCTTCCTCCACAGTAATACAGTTGCTAGCAATGAAAGAGCAACCATTCCATCAACCCCCTCTCACTTTAAATGACTTTCTTTCCTGGTCACTAAAATCATAGTCTTCTCCTTTGCCTGGGAAACTCCTAGTTTCCCTTCTCCCCTTGGGAGGCTTCCTTGATACTGCGTTTCAGCTGTGACCCCAGGCCCATAAGGCAGCACTGCACTATAGAAACAGAAGGTTAACTCCACAGCTGTGATTTTTTTTTAAAGTACAAAAAACTGGGTGAACCTTAGTTTAATAATATATCTTATGTAACCCAGTATGTCCAAAATAGTATCAATTAAATACATAGTTGATAATTCATACATAATTAAAACAGTATCATTAATATATAATTATCAATTATATATTTAATTTGAATATACTAACATTTTCCATTCTTTTTTCATTCCAAGTCTTTATAGTACAGTGTGTGTGTTATAATTACAGCACAGTACAGTTCAGATGAACCACATTTCAAGTGCTCATTAGCCAATGGGTTGTGGCCATAGTGTAACACTTGGCACACTTTGGTGTTATTGTGTGTTTACATGTCCACTTGCACAATCAACATAGATCTGCTTAAGTACAAGACCACCAACTGAGAATAACAGATAGCAGCTGCATAGTAGCTCCATGTAGAACATAGGGTTGGATTAATTCATGAATCATTGTTACTATGATCCACTGGCAGAAACAGAAGACAAAGAAAAGAGGGAAAGAGGGTGGGCTTGGTATTGGGAATTAGTGAGTTAGAAGTGCTATGAGATTCTTGAACTATTAACGCTTAGAAGTAAGTCAGACATAGAAGCTGAGTGCTCAGAGTAGGACAGAATGAAAAATATAAGTCAGGAATGCATGATTTGCAAAGGTCTTTACCACAGAAGGAAGTGCGTGCATGCACGCGTGCGCGCGCTCACACACACATTTCACGCAAAAATACTATACATCATTTTTAAGGAAAATCACAACATACACAATAAGAAAATAATCCCAGCCTGCAGATGTGCTGACCACATCCCTCAGGTGGTTAGTCACTTGGGGCAGATCCAAGCAGATCAGGATGTAGGTGAGATTCACAAGCAAAGTCCCTCTGCACTGCAGAATTCACCCCCTCCACATAGATGTCATTCTCTGTCTTCCTCCCACCGCCCCTCCTCCAAACGACCAGAACTCTTGATCAGAAAGAGGTGCTGGAAAACTCCCTCATGTTAGGGCAGTGCATTTCAAACTTTAGTGTGCGTCCATATCACCCTGAGGATCTCCCTGAGCTGCAGATGGGGACTCAGAGGGTCTAGGGCAGAGCTTGAGAGTCTGCTTTTCTAACAGGTTTGAAGTTGCAGATGCTGCTGGCTCACTAGAAGCAAAGCATAAGGAGTTTAAGGCTTAGGTAAAGCTCCACCCAATTTGGGGTTTTAATTTCTAGAAGAGAATACCAGAAACAGAGCACTTTAGCCCATAGGAATATGGAAAAATAATAGAATTTCATGATCAGATGAGACTGCTGAGTCATCAGATATCCTCTGGGTCCTGCAAACAATGCCACAGAAGCATTTCTGGTGGCAGAAAAAAAAACTAATTGGTAGACAGTAATTGTGGCATATTATAAATCATGCCACAACAGAGGCTGAACTTGAGCCCCATCCATTCTACTTACGAGCTACAAGATTTTATTATTTCACTTCAGTCTTATGAACCTTTTAAGCTTCCTTATTAAGAATGTGCCATACTGCAGAGTTTCTCTGAGTATCAAATGAAATGGTACATGTGACGTTAGTGGTGCAGTGCCTGACATTTACTCGAGGCTCAACAAATACTTATTAAATCTCACCCAAAATATTTTCCAGTTGGCTCTGTGAGGATAACACTGGAATCAATCCAGTGGACTGAGAACTTCTAAGATGAGAGATGTCTGCTTTTAGGTTGATTAAGCCTTAGAGGTTAAGATACTTTTCATGAACTAAATTCATCTCCCTGTATAAAACCAATGCAAATACATTCCAAGTAAATGCCTTCAGGGAGCGGGCATAATTTCATCTTTACCTATTTTTATATTTCTTTAAAGTTGCCATGAGAGCATTTTAATAACCTCCATGGAGTTGAAAGTGATGCAGGTAATTGCCATAAGTAATTTAAGGGCTGTTAAAGCTAACAAACCTCTCCTGTGGAATACCTTGTTAAGCAGTGATCAGCAGAAAACACGTAAAGATCGTGCACACTGTAAATTCAAGCTCCTTTTCCAGTTAAGCAGAAGTGAAAATGTAATTATACATCAGAAGGGTGCAGACGGTAAAGCCCTTCTTGTCCCATCTTGGGTTTGCTCAAGCTACAGATACCCTGATATTCTACTGAGATCTACTTCCTTCAGGAAAGACAACCTCATCTCTGATGCCACTCCCAAAACCTTTCCTGACTCCTGTTTTTTCCATGCACGCTTAAGATGCCAATTGAAACTTTATATATATATATATATATATATATATAAAAAGCCTCCAGGGATCTGGGTTCAAACCCTAGATAAGCCAACTACTAGCTGTGTAACCTTAAGTAATTCTTCTCACCTCTCTAAGCATGAACTACTGCAACTATGTAATGAACAGACTTTGTGTCCCCTGGAAGTTCTTATCCAGCTTTAAAATCCTTTGATCCTAAACAACTTCTATATAAAAAAATTAAAAAAATTTAAAAAAACTTTTTCTGACTATTTTAACTATCAAAGCTACAATCATAAATCAAAAGTTAGGTGCAAAAAAAAGGAAGAAAAGATCCATGAAAAGCATAAATTAATGTTACAGAGTCCATTAAACATGCATCTTTAATCTTCCAGAACCAAGTAGACTTATCCTCAAAATGAAGTTCCTCTTCTTTCATACACTGGCCTAATAACCCTGATTTTCTTATTGGCTAGGCTCACAAAGCATTCAAAGGGGCAAATGGGAGGGAAGGACAGGCGAGAACACTGACAACAGTAAGTAAAAGCCAAAAGAAAAAATGGAAAACTTGACAAGCCAGGGATTTGTCTGGCTCACTACTGTGTATCAGACACATGGTATGTGTATGACAAATGTTGAATGAATAAAAATCAATTAATTAATGCAATACTTTTGAAAATCCTACACCAAGCACCACGGTGGGGAGCATTTAGTGCAATCCCAAAGGAGGACCATATCCATATGACTCCTACGGACTGTTTCACATACAGCAGTTCATATTTGTGTGGGTGGCTAAAACTCAGCAATGAAAAATTTAAATTGCATCCAAAAAGCTCTCATTAAAATGGCAAGTGATTTCTCCCAGTAAACATGCTAGACTGAATACATGTTTATCTTTAATGAGAGCAAAGTGGAATGTGTGTGTGTGTGTGTGTGTGTGTGTGTGTGTTTTCCATGAGAAAAAAAAAAAGATGGAAAGATCCAATGGACAAGAAATGTTAGCCAACATTGGTGGACTTGAAAACATTAGATAAAATTATTAGAGCTAATAGAGCTCAACAGCAAGGTCTTGCATGCAGAAAGGAACCAATGGGAAGCCAGCCATGTCAGGAATGAGACCCCTGGAAAGACTAAGAAGCAACAAGAGGCTTGAGAGAGCTGGGCTGCACATGAGAGGATTCACTTAAAGTCTGACAAAAGTCTTAAATTCTTTCTCCTACTGAAGATGTACTCCACAAAGACAAGGAAGGATCCAGAAAAGGTCTAACCGAAGAATTGCAGCAGATGGTAGGGACAGACATATATTAGAAAGAGGCTTGAATGGACATCTACAACCAGAACAGAAGCTGCCAGCTGCCCTTGTCTCTCTGAACTCCAAGAGCCTGGCAGTTTATGGATATATCCCTCTCACCACACCCTCTTAAGCAGAAAACTGGAGGATTTTTATCCTCTCTCTGGGAAATAGATTCAAAAAGTAGATCCCTAAATACCAACACTTGAGGTTGTCCCACAATCAGCTGGGTTCCTATCTAACCAGAAAACAACTGACAGGTTCTGCCTATCCCAAAGAAGAGCGGTCACCTGCAATACAACATCCCCAGGTAAAAACAAACAAAAAACACTACAAGTGACCCTTCAACAAGAAAAAAAAAAACCAAGACAAACTATTAAATGAAATTTAAAGGAAATGAAAACAGTGAAGGTAGGAGAAAATTTTAAATATGTGTAACTAATATCTTTATAGAGGTAAAAAAATATATGTATCCATGGCAAAATAACAGGATGTCATATTGTTTAAAGAGCAGAAAACAAATCAAACACAAAGACAAAGATAAAACAACAGGAAAGAAGGGGAAATTTGAATATCTCTCAATCCGAGTAGTCTAGCCAGTGTGCCTAGAGTTCCAGAAAAAGAGAACAGAATAAATGAAGGGGGAAATTATCAAAATAGTGATGCCCCAAAATTTTCTCATAACTGAGACATGTGTTTCCATACTAAAAGAGTCTATTGACTTACAGAGCACAATGAATAAAAAGATTGCCCATTGGAAAATTTGTTATAATTTGATTTGAAAACACAAGGAAAAAACAAGAACATGAGATGATAAAAGGATGTTAAATCCTATTCTTTAGAATAAGAAGCTAATGAAAAGTTGGAAAAATATCAAGAACCAACATTCAACTCAAATGAATTTAGGAAAGGGTAGAAATGGGGTCGCTGTTTGGAGCTTTTGTTTTCCTTTCTGTTTGCCTTTAACAACTTTCTAATTCTCTTTAATTCTGACTTTAAAATATTACTTTGTCCCAAGTGACTTTTAAAAATGAAGTCAGATGTCACAAATAGCCTGACTCAAGCCAGTGGTTTTACTTGGAAGTAAAAGAAGGGAGCATACTGCAATCAAAACAACCATAACATGAGGACTATGAAAAACTGACCAGACTAGCAAACCCAAAAATGACCTGAGCTACCATTAAAATCCACAAAGGGTGGAGCAAGATGCAAAGAAAATGCTTTGAAGTCCATGCTTCCTGATATCAGGAAAGGGCACAAGTCTTTAATTCAGGTGTTTGAAAATAGCAAAAATGTTAAAGTAGGGCTCTATGCTAGGAAAAGCAGCTGTGGACAGCCATACTTAAGGCTCCAGTCCCACTAGACAATAGTCAGCCCTGCACATCAGTCTTTGTAGTCTCTGCTGAGCTAACAGAGGAGCAGGTGCTCATAAATAAGGCCAATAATGTATGCTGTCCAGCATGTGATGATATGAGAATGAAACTGTAGCACACTAATCGCAAAGGTACCCAGGAGCGCAAATCTATCCCATTTCAACAAGCAGCAGAGATCCAAACTCAGATTCTATTTCTGCAGTTAGAGAGGGATGACCCGTGAGCACCCAGGTCTGTGTTTCATTGGCTCTTAGCCTGCGTAAGGCTGGGTCTACAGATGGCTTATCACATTAGAAAGCAGAGAAAAATGGGGCTGGCACAGGAAGTGGCCTACAGAAGAAAAATATCAAACACAAGCCAGAAAGATTCCCTTCAAAATGGTTAAGTTTTATGTTAAGCTTTAGTGCTTAAAGCTTCCATTACATGAAATATTCACTTATGTAGAACAGCTCATTCCCCAGTAATATGAGATTAATGAGGCATCACTGTACATAAAAACTACCGAACTGGTTCAGATCAATTGTCTGTCCTGTCCAGCATTCTGCTTTTTAAAGGGCATAAAAGAATACAAAATTCAGAGACAGGAGTATCTTGGGGCCTGGTTTTACCACTTTGAATTGTGTGACATTGGACAAGTTATTTATCTACTGCCAGCCTCATTCTATTCATCTGTACAATCATTCTAATGATACCATCTTTTGAAGATGTCAAAATTCAATGAGATGGTACCTTTTGGTCTAAAGGTGACTTTTAGACTGTCATATGGTCTAAATATGTGAATTCATCTAGCTGAACAATGTGTCAAAACCTGGCTTTGTATTAGGTCCTGAAGATCATTAACTTCCTTTAAGAAATCCAGTTTTTCTTCTTTTAAATTGAATTTATTGGTACATTCTAGGTAGACAGTACAGTTATATTCATTACTGGGATCTTGTACCTTTACATGCCAGGTCTTGGTTCTCATTTTTTCCCCCTGTTCCCACCACCCACCTTCACACTTTAACTCCATTTTTACATTTTCTCATATTTTTTTTCCTTTTCCCTTGTTCCCCTTTCCCAATCCTTCTCACTGTCCCTACACCTTTGGTCCTTTTCTTCCTATTTCACATTGCTAATTACCCTGTTAGGATCTTAAGTACTATTTTAGTTTTTCACACCAGAGAAACTATTCAGTATTTGCATATGTGTGACTTATTTATTTCACTTAGGAGTATATCCTCAAAATGTAGCCATTTACCTATGAATGAATCTACTTTCTCATCCTTTATGGCTGAGTAGTATTCCATTTTATAGAAAAACCACATCTTTATCCAGTTTCCAATTGATGGGCAGATGGGCTGTTTCCAAGTTTTAGCTATTACAAACTGTGCTGCTATAAACATGGGTGGACATATATCACTGTGGTATGATTCTTTTAATTCTTTTGGAAAGATATCCAGCAGAGGGATGGCTGGGTCAAATGGAACCTCTAATCCTAGCTGTTTGAGGTATCTCCATATTGACTTCCATAGTGGTTGCACCAGTCTGCACTCCCACCAACAATGGAGAAGGGTTCCTTTCTCCCCACAACCCTGCCAGTGCTGGGGTTGTAGCTTTAATTCCATACAGCCCAGGTGAGAGGAAGGAGAAGCAGCCACTTGTGAACTCAGAAATCAGATCATGACCTACAACATCTCTAGAGATGAGCTCTAAACTATCAGTAGAGCCCTGGTTCTGACTTGTGGAGTCCTTTTTGAAGAATGTAATAAAGTGATGAGTGCAAGAAGAAAGTGATACACATAAACATCTGCACCCTCCCACACCCTGCCCCACAGCTCAGAAACTCAAATTCCATAACAGGTGAGTAAAAATTAATGTCAGAAAAGACAGTTAACAAAGTGAACAAAGAGAATTCTCCTTTACAGGATCATAAATAAACCACATTCTGTAAAAGATGGCTTTAACTTGGCATAAATTACAGAATGACTAATGTGTATATATTAAGAAAAATAAACTATGCAACCCAAACAAGCAAGTCAAGAGCAGATGATTGTTTAAAGAACCTACTAGAAATACTAAAAGTTAAAACCACAGCACTGAAGAAAAAGTAATCCCAGTAGGAAAAGATAATTAAGTAATGAGAAGAAAGTACAGATTGAGTGTCCCTTATCCAAAATGTTTGCAATCAGAAGTGTTTCATATTTGAGGGTTTTCTTTTCTTTCTTTTTTTTTGGGGGGGGGGATATATGCGTAGAATTCACCAGTTGAGCATCCCTAATCCACAGGCCTAAAATCTACAATGCTCTAAAAGCTAAAATGTTATTAACATGTTAGTGCTCAAAACTTTTTAGATTTTGGAGTATTTCAGATTTTTTAGACACTCAACCTGTATTAAAAAACTTAGAACATATTAATGCAAAAACATAATTTTTTAAATATGAGTTAGAAGTTGATGTACATGGAGAATAGACCCCCAGCCACTTCTATATGCCCACAAGGTATTGCAGAAGCAGAGAATAGAAGGGAACATTGGTGAGGTAAAATTTAAAGAATCAGTGATGACTTCTGCTTTTATAAACCCCTTTACCTCTTTCATAACTCTATTAAAGTGATCATGAATTAATTTTTAAATTCATAACCCCACAAAATAATGAAAGGGCCAACTAGATACACTACAATGTATGCTTGTGTGCATACACACACATACATATATACACATCCATACTTACAGACAGACAAACATAGAAAAGCCAAGAAGCAGATAAGCACATGAAAACCATCTTAGTAGACCCAAGAACAATGAATCCTGGCACTGGGGAAATAAGACAAATTACTTATGCTGAAGGACCCCCAAAAGGCTCCGCTATTGCTACCACTGGGTAATTCTAACATAAGAGGTAAAGATGGGCTTGAGCTGGGCGTGGTGGCACACACCTGTCATCCCAGCACTTGGGAGGCTGAGGCAGGAGGATTACTTTGAGTTTGAGACCTATGTAGCCTGGGCTACCTAGTGAGTTCCAGGTCAGTCTCAACTACATAGTGAGACCCTGTCTCAAGACACAAAACAAAACAAAAAAGACGCGCTTGAAAGCAAGAAGACTACTAAAAGGCAGTGAAATAAGTAATCAGTGGTCTCAACAAGAGCAAATCTGGTGATTGAGGTCCTGGGGAGGTTTGCCCATCCAGTTCAGGTATGTTCCTCTTCCTAAGCACCACTAGAATGGAAGGAAGGGTCAGAAAGGGAAGGCTCAACTTCAATATTGCCACTACTTTGCCTGTGAGATATTGGTACACCCTACAGAATATTGACTGAAGAAAGGTACCATCGCTGGGGAAAATTACTTTTCCAAGGCATGATTTAACACCATCTCAGACTGAGGATACTGAGCGAAATACTGTCTGGTACTAAACTGTCTTACTGACTAATTAAGCAAATACCTGAAAGTTTTGGCCTTAACTAAAAAGATCAGAAAGAAGTTAAAGTAAGAGGATGGATCTGGAAATGCCAGCAAAAAGCCTGAAGAAGAGCATTTCCTGTTTTGTTTTAGAGTCAGAAGCAGGTGTCAAGTTTACAGGCAAATCTACCTAAAGTTATTGTTTCCACACCCTCTGATCTGGCTCGTTCCATTGCCTAATGATCCTGGTCTAGTTGCTTTTGACACAGAAGAGAGAGTTTGAAAAATGCCTAGAAGGAGGGAGGGGATTTCACGTTTAATCATAAGCCCAACCTGGGTTTGTTACATTTCATTTCCAATGGTTAACTGCTTGGAATCAGACAGCCAGAGGTTGAGCCTCTATGTGGTGATTTACTAGTCAGGTAAAACTGGACAATTTACTGAACCTTCTCAGGCCTTTGTTTTCTTGACTATAAAAAGTAAGGGCAACAATACCTACATCACAGTGTTGACATTAGTGTTTAATAAGATAATAAGTAATAAAATGGCTTAACATGATGTCTGGCATGTAGCAAATAAATTCTAGTTATCTTTATTATGTCCCAACAGCCACAAACTTTAAAAGGAAAACAACCATTAGAGTTAAAGACCATCAGTAGTTATGGTTCCTACAGGAATAGCAAGGAAGAAGTTGAGCATTCGATATATACTGCAGATTTTTTTCCTGCACTTTAAATAAAAATTGCTCCAATATCTTCTATTTTGTCTTAAAATCTACAAAACTCTATCTTATGGCTAAATCAACATGGTTCATCTGCACCAGGTATCTGTTTTTGTTTGGACCCAATTTTCTATAAAGGTGGCTCCTTTCACGGGAGCAGACAGCTGGAGGTAGGAGGCTGATGCTGTGAAGAAGGTTGAGCCCCATTATTTTTTTTTTCTGCCAAAATCTTTCATAGGGAGACAATGTGACCCACTCATCAATCAAAAAAGGCAGCACCGAACTGCACCATGGTTAGAGCACCTGCTTGAAATTTTTGTTTGCCTTATTCCTGGTATCATTGCAAAGTACCCGGAAAATCTAAATGTCAGGACTCCTCCTGTGGGTTTCCTCCCCAAATGTGCCCCAATATTCTTTCCCTCCCTCATACTATATAACCAACTCCCAGGGAGATTAAAGTCAGAACTAACATGAGTCAGAGAGTACAGAGTACTGTGGAGACTAGCAAAACAAACAAACAAAGAAACAAACAAAGATAAGGCTGTTTTGTCTCATTAAGAAAGGACTGGTGAAACAGAGGCTCTTAAACTGTGGTCCCTGGATTAGTGTTGTTGCCATAAGCAGGAAGCATGTTAGAAATGCAGATTCTTGGGCTCCACATAACAAGCAAACTCTCTGAGGGTGGAGACCAGCAATCTGTGGGTTTTTTGCTGTTCATTTCATTTGTTTTTTTAATTAACAAAAAACACTACATACTTGTGGCATACAACATAATGTTTTGAAATGTGTATATATTGTAGAATGGCTAAATCAAGCAAATTAACATATGCATTCCTTCATATACTTTGTGTTTTTTATGGTGAGAAGACTTCTGTGCGAGCTCTTGAACATATACCCCAGTCCAGCAGAAGTTTGTGTCCTTTGGCTGACATCTCCCACCCTCTCCACTCAGCCCTGCCTTGGTAACTACCATTCTACTCTCTACTTCTAAGTTCACCTTTTCTTAGATTCTGCACATAAATTAGATCATATATTTTCTTTTTCATGCCTCGATAATTTTATTTAACATATTTTCCTCTACTTTTATGCATGAGGTTGCAAATCACAGGATTTCCCTTTTATAATTGAATAGCATTCATATGTCACATTTTGTTCATCCATTCATCTGTTATGGACCCTTAAGTTGATTTTATATCTTAACTATTGTGAATAATGCTACAATAAACAGGGGAATGTGGACATGTCTTCAGCATACTGATTTCATTTCCTTTGGATATGTGGTATGATAAAAAAAATATGGTAAAAATTTAAATTCCATTAGTGAAATTGCTGGATCATATGGTAAGGTTTGTGTTGTTTTGCTTTTTGAACTGGGGATTGAAACCACAAGCTTGAGCCACCACGCCCAGTATACACACCTGCCTTTTGAGACAAGATTTTGCTAAATCAATAAATTGCCCTCACGAGGCCCAGGCTTGCAGTCCTGCCTCTACCTCCCAGTGTGCTGGGATTGCAGACATGCACCGACACCAAGCCTGGTTCTAGTTTTAATTTTTTTAAGAAACTCCAGACTGCAACTCAGAATGAGGGGGAAAAAAGTAGAGAAGAGACAAGAGAACTAGAGATACATATTGATTGGGAATTTTCCAACAGACAATAAAGATATGTGAAATATGTCTCGGCCTTTCCCTAGAGACAAAAGAAGTTAGGGGGAAAAAGCCTCCAGGATTATCTGTAGGTCAGGGAAGAAGGAACAGTAGCTAATGAAAAGTGGTTATGAAAGAAGAAACCCCAAGAGAAATGGGCTTCAGGAAGAGTATCTGTTACAACAGGAAGTGGAAAAATAATAATTTTCAAAATCCACTTATTTAGATAGAAAGATTTCAAGGGTACCATCTAAGTAGCAGATTTAATAAAATAGCAAAATGGAAAACTCCAAATTTCTAGGACCAGAAGGTGAAAGGATTCTGCAGGTATGAGCCAAAATATTGAAGTATTTAGTAACAGAAAAAAAAAAAAAAAGAAACACATGAGTACATTGAATGTCAGGTCTGGTTTTAATCAATTACAAAGGAAATTTATAAACATCTGCATGCAAGCAGGTAAGAAAGCATCAGAGTAAGCAGGAGAAACTACAAGAATACCAAGAAGATGGAATGAACCCATGTGGGCCCTTCAGTGCAGGCTGCAGGGATGACTTCGGGGCATAGCTGTCTTCTTCCTCTCAGACTTAGGAAGAGTGAGATAATCAAGAGAAATTGCTGATAGGAGATAAAGTCAAGGCCCCTAGGAGTACAGCTGATGACTATGTCTGCCACAGGCTAACCCCAATCACAAATGATATAATCTTCTCATATCTAAAGCAACTGCTTTATCTGTCTGGTCCTCACCCTGGCAAAAAGTATCTCCAGGGAGTGTTCCCTCTGTGACTCATTTTTCTTCTCTTTACTTCCTCTGAAAGATTATAACTGGTTTGGAAAATTGATCACTACTATGGCAGGTAGTGCTTTTGGTGACCCAACATGTATTTTTCTTGTCTTTCTTATTAAATAGCCCAAGAGTTTCTTCAGAGTGGTAATAACCAGCACACATTCTTGCTTCCCTGACCCCCCTTGCCTTTCTGAGCAAAGAGATATAAGTTACAGATTGATACAACCATTGGAAGAGGAAAGGCATCCCTTGGGAATCATGCTGCAGCTGGGAGCTTCAGAGCATTGCCATGCAGGATTTTCCACATAAAGAGAGTAATGATGAGGGGAGAGAGGGATTTCACTGACTGAACTGACCCAGACATATCTGTGGACAGCTCTGAAAAGTATCCTCCTTAGTTACCCTTTCCCTCTTTTTCCTGCCTGATCCTACAGGTACCACTTGTAACCATGGCAGACATGCAAAATAAACATCAACTCCTCGAAGGTATTATGCATTGTCACATTGTAAGACCGGTGACTCTCAAACTCTGATAAACAGTTTCTAACAAGCATAATGAAACCATAATCTAGATGGAGGAAAAGAATATCTGAGTGATTTTTGCTCTTAACAATGATTCCTCCAATCTGGCTTCATTTGTATCACCTTCTGGACAAGGATTACTAGCTAACTCAATTATTGAACATTGTCCAATCCAGAGATGGTCCTTGCTTCTCCATTCTATCCATAAAATCATTCATTATAAGCAAAAATCTTATAATAAAACCTTCCCAATTCTGTCTTATGCAGAAACCACAAGGTTCCCCTGAAGTATTCATCCTTTCAGCAGCAAGCTAAAAAAAAGTATACAAATATGTTCCTGATAGTCTTTGATTAAAGGGCTTTGACACTAAAATCATTCTTGCTTTCGAGCAACAGCCAGATATTTCAGACCCAACCTAAATTTCCTGCCTAAGACATGATAATCAGCTACAATTTAAGAAGCCCATTTATTTTAGTGGATAAACACATGCACAAAAAAATAAAAATCTAGGCAGTATAGTTAGTAAGGATAAAAATTGCAGCTGTTGAAACTATTACTGTCATTGAGCCATTTTATAGATAGGATAGCTATTTCCCCTAAAGGTCATGGGATCATGTCAGTCCATTGAATATGGTTTATTTTCTTGCTGTACCCAACCTTCTTTAGTTTATTAAATACTAAAACATTGCTTGATAGGGATTTTTGCAGGTCAAACTGATCACTGACTGTCTTCCATTTCAAGTTCTCACCAATTGAGAAAAACAGAAGGACAAACTACAGTCTTTTTTTTTTTTTTTTTTTTGGTACTGGGGATCAAACTCAGGACCTTGTGCTTGCAAGGCAGGTGACAGAACCACTGAGATAAATCCCCAGCCCCAGTCTGTATGTTTTAAAAAGACCATCTCTTACAGAAAATATTTTGTCAAGAAATCACACAATAACAAATGTTGGTGGAGTTATGGGGAGAAAGGAACACTTCTCCATAGTTGGTGGGAGTGCAGACTAGTGCAACCACTATGTATCTTTCCAAAAGATTTAAAAGAATCATACCACAGAGATATATGTAAACCAATGTTTATAGCAGCACAGTTTGTAATAGCTAAAACTTGGAAACAGCCCATCTGCCCATCTGTTGGAAACTGGATAAAGAAGATGTGGTTTTTCTATAAAATGGAATACTACTCAGCCATAAAGAATGAGAAATTAGAGTCATTCATAGGAAAATGGATACATATTGAGGATATACTCCTAAGTGAAATAAATAAGTCACACATGTGTAAATACCAAATAGTTTCTCTGGTATGAAAATCTATAATAGTACACAAAATCCTAAAGGGATAATTAAGAGTGTGAAATAGGAAGAAAGGTACTAAAGGTTTAGGGAAAGTGGGAAGAGTAGGGGAAAGGAAATAAGGGAAAAGAAAAAATATGAGAAAATGAAAAAATTGAAATAAAGAGTTTGTAAATGGGGAGGGGAGGAGGGGGTGAATTGTACCAATAAACATAATAAAAAGAAAAAAAAAGAAAATATTTTGAGGACTGAAGGGGGCATTTACCTTCCTTCTTATTCCTTGAACAGAATCTAGTCTCTCAGGCTAAATGAATGGAAGATTTGGGGTTTTTTAATAAAATAGAGAAATTAGAAACATATATAGCTAGATAGATGTACATTGAGGTGATACTCTTAAGTAAAATAAATAAGACACACATGTTTAAATACTAAATAGCTTCTCTGGTATGAGAAACTGAAAGTGTAAATAAGGATTAAAATGAATAATTGATAATGTGAAATAGAAAATGTACTAAAGGGTAGGGAAAGTGGGAGGGGTAGGGGAAAGGAAAGAAGTGAAAAAAATGAGATAAGAAATGAACAGAAACAAAGCTTTTGCAATTAGGGAGGGGTGGGGGCTTGAAAGGAGGGCAAGAGAATAGGGAAAAAATCAGAACCAAGATACATCATATAAAGGTACAAGTTCCCAATGACGAATGTAAATGTATTGTATACCTAAAATGTACCAATAAAAGAATTTAAGAGAAAATATTTTTTAAAAATAAAATAATGCTCTTTGGTTCCACAAAAATAAAATAAAATAAATGAATGGAAGATTTCATTCTAGACAGGAGGTCCTAACCTGTGGGTCCTACAATATAGGAAGACAAAGTGAGGGACAGGATGGGGAGCAGAGTGAGGAGGGACAGAAGAAAACTTGAGGAATGGGAAGAATAGAAAGGAGAGAGCTGTTTCCTTACAAGTAAAGAGGGATCAGTTAGTAATATTATCTAATTGTGCTGTCACTGAAATTAAGTCAGATGCTGTGTGCAAAGTGAAAGACCTGTGTATTGTTCATAAATAGCTGCTGATGTGATCACTAATCTAAAGAATTCTGATCAATTTTTATTCTTTAAGGCCAATGTTTAGAACTGGAGACTCTGAGCATGAGAGTGCATGGCTGACATCATTAATACAAATTGTCCAATACCCTTCAGAAAAATTACCAGTGTACATAGTTTTTTCCAATCTGTTAAATGAAAATAAGTCACTCTTTCTATTATCATCTCTTTTTTTGTAAATTTAATCTCTAACTTTAACAGAGTTAATGGTACACATAATTTGCAGAGTCAAATAGTCCTGAAATTTTTTTTAGTTTCATTTTTATAGGCAGAACCCCTTCTGTCCACTGTGCCCTCACCCCCCCAACTGCACCAGTGTAAAATAGTTTAGTGTTTCAATATTACATTCCATTTTGCTAAGTGATGTGATTATGTTAGTAATTTAGGGATTCCCTTTCCATAGTTGTAATTGATTCCCCATACCCAGAGAATATTTAGCTCTTTCACACAGTTGCCTCTTTTCCTACTCACACACACCCAAATTTTCCACTTGAACAATATAGTTTTGAGTTTATCAATATTCAGTGTTGATGATGACTTAATAAGCAGTACTGAAAGTTGAGTAACCTAAAATAATATGATGTCTTTTTGTTGCCTGTGTAACATTTTGTTTTCCATGAAGAAAATTAATGAGTACCTTGCTTCTTTTTCTTAGTTTCTCAGGTTCATTGTCACTGACTTGTCCCCAAACTCTGACCCAAATTGATAGCCCTTTCTATTTTTGCTAATTAATCTTTCTAAAGAAGCCATCCCAAAGCTTTCTGATTGCAGCAGTCTGAACTGGCCTCTCTCAAGGCCTGCTACTGTTGTCTTGGATTTTCTGGATATTCCTTTTGCTTGTTTACTCACTGCCTTTGGTTAAACATATCTTCTAGCAGCTTCCTGTGAAAGTGTGCATGGAAGATAACATATTAGGCCTTTCATATTTCAAAGTTTTTATTCTATCCTTGTATCTGCTTGATAGTTTGGCTGGACTTGTATTGCAAGGGTGGAAATATTTTCTCACAGAATTTAAGGCCTTACTTCACTGTCTTCTAATTTCTCGCATTGCCTTGAGAAGTTCGATGTCACTGTGAATTCTTGATCCATTGTTTGTAATCTACTTGGAGAGCTTACAGTACTGTAATAGGGATGGCTTCTGGGCAGGGTTGAGGGCATAACCTGGATCTTAGCATCTTAAGGACTTTCCTATTGGGTTGGTCAGAATTTTCAGAGACAGCTCTTACATGAAACAAGATTATTATGCAAAATCCAACTGTATTTCTTTATACTAACAATGAATAATGTCATAACAAATTAAGACAACAGTAGAATCAAGATGAGTACTTTACTAAAAAAAAAATAATAAGAATAATGATACATCATGTAAAGGTACAAGTTCCCAATGATGAATGTAACTGTATTGTATGCCTAAAATGTATGAATAAACTTAATGGGAAAAAAAAGAGTAATTTACTTAAGAATAAACTTAATCACAGATATGCAAAATGTATACACTGAACTGCTATAGATGTTTCTCTTAGCCCTAAAAACATTACCTTCCTTTAGGATTTTGCTGTCATTAATATAAATATTGGTGGCCTTGGCAGAGGATTGGCAAGAGGCACAGCTGTGCCGGAGCCTGCAGTCCCCCCACCCTACACCTGCATGCACCTCTGGCCTCCTGGCTGGGCTGGTACCTGGATTCATACCATGGAGGCACAGGAGGTCATAAAGGTATTTTCCTGAGCTCTAGGCTTGAATTTGATTTGATTCAAACAGTTAAAGGTGATAGATTAATAACTACCACAAATTGTCATTTTTCTAAACTGTGCCTAATGCTATTGTGCTTCTGATTGTATTACTTGGGCTAAGGTGTTGTGATTGATTTAATCAGTTGTCCTTCCTGGTATAATGAAAATGAGATCGCCTCAGAGTCATTAGAGACTCAAAACCTAAACACAAGAAGATAACAGGAAGATAGAAGCATTAACCCAGGAATTAAACCAAGGACAGTACCAACAACAAAAATAGAAATGAGAAGACATTCAAGCGAGGCACAAACAAAAAGGCTGCCTGTCATCAAAGGCAAATTGTGAAGGAAATGAGGTAGAAAAGTCTGATAATCAACCACCTGGACATCCTGAACTAATAGAACAGGATGTAAAAAAACAGATGAATGAGGTTCTAGAAAAATTCAAAACAAATAATTTCTGAGATTGCTATAAAGATGGTGAGCAGAATGAAAGACATTACTGGAGACTCTGAAACAGAAACAGATTTTTTTAAAATGAGCTCAGGACCATGATAGAAGCCATGAATGTCCAACATAGGAAAGAAATGGAATCCATAAAACAGAATCAAACAGATATCCAGGAGATTAAAAACTCTATTGAAAGTATACATAACATACTGAGCCAATCTGAAGACAGGATATCAGATATAGAAAAACAGGATGATGGTCAGTGACCATGAAAAGAGGGATCTCTTAAAAAAAAAAAAATAAGGAAACATGAGAAAACAACCCAACATCTCCTAGATGACACAAAGAAGAATAATGTAAAACTGATAGGAGTCCCTAAAAAAAAGAGGAGAAAGTACAAGTGACATAAAAAAACTGATCACAGAATTAATGACAGAAAACTTCCCAAACAGAGCAAAAGAATTTAATATAAATATAAGTGAAGCTTATAGGACTCCAAACAGCCATGATAACAAAAAATCTACATCTAGACATGTAATAAACAAGATCCCCAGAAACTCAACAGAAGAATGAAGTACTACAACCAATTAGAGGAAAGAAATAAAGCACATGCAAAGGAAAGCCCATCAGAATCACAGCAGACTTTTTAACCCAAATCCTCAAGTCAGGGAGAGCCTTGAATGAAATATTTCAAGCCCTAAAAGAAAAGAACCTGCAACCTAGACTGATGTATCCTGCAAAACTCTCTTTCAAAGTGGATGGGGAAATAAGAACTTCCATGACAAGGGACACCTGAGAAACTTGGCATAAATACCAAACCAACACTCCAAACAATTCTAAATAATATCCTAGAAAAAGACAATGAAGATCACAGCTCCATGAGTCGCAACAGAGCAAATCAAGCAGGCAAGGCATGAAATTAAAAGAGCCAACAACAGGAAAACAACATGATGATGAGTTGATACATATCAGCTATAACCCCTAATGTTAATGGCTTCGATTCACCAATCAAAACAAATGAACTAGCAGAATGAATTAAGAATCAAAATCCAGCAATATGCTGTATATAAGGAGTGCACCTAGTTTCCAAAAGAAACTCATAGACTGAAAGTAAAAGGATAGAAAACAGTTCTCCATGTAACAGGAACCCAGAAAAAAGCAGGGGTAGCTATCTTATTTGCAGACAAAGTAAATTTCAAACCAAAACTACTTAAGAGAAACAAAGAGGGTCACTACATCCTTGTAAAGAAAACCAAAACTAAGAGAGACAAAGAAGGTCACTACATTCTTGTAAAGGGAAAAATCCAAGAGGAAGAGATCACAATCATATATATATATACCAAATACTAATGCCCTCAACTATACAAAACAAATATTAAGGGAAGTGAAAAACCAAACAAGTACTAATACAATTGTAGTGGGGGACCTCAATACCCCACTGTCACAAATAGATCATCTAGATGAAAAATCAACAATGAAATACTTGAACTCAAGCAAGCTTTTGAACAAATGGACTTAATAGGCATCTACAGAGAGTTCTACCCCACAAAATCAGAATATACATTCTGTACATTGGTCATTCTCCAAAATAGACCACATACTAGCTCATAGAACCTGTTAAAGTAAGTGCAAAGGAGTTGAAGTTATTGCATGTATATTATCAGACCATAGTGCAGTTAAACTGTAGACCAATACCAAAAGAAACTGCAAGAATTTCACAAACACGTGGAAATTGAATAACACTCTCCTGAACAACCAATGGGTCACAGACAAAATTAAAGAAGAAATTAGACAGTTTTTACAATTTAATGATAACACCAATGCAACATACAGGGATCTATAGGGCACAATGAAAGCAGTCTAGGAGGGAAATTTATAGCAGTGAAGGCCCACACTAGAAAAACAGAGCAGGCTCAAATAAACAACCTAATTATGAATCTTAAGCTTCTAGAAAAAGAAGAGCAAGACCAAACCAAAGCTTGTATAAGGGAGGAAATTATGAAGATCAGAGCAGAAACCAATGCAATGGAGGCTAAGAGAACAATACAAAAAAATCAACAAATCAAAGAGTTGTTATTTTGAAAGAATACATAAAATTGATAAATCCTTAGCCAAACCTATCCAAAAAAATGAAAGAAAAGGCTCATATCCATGAAATTGGGAATGAAAAAGGTGAAGTCACAACACATCCAGGAGAAATCCAGAGGATCATCAATACCTACTTCAAGAACCTTGACTCTAATAAAGTGGAAAATACAGAAGAAATGGAGAGGTTTCTAGATACATATGAATTACCAAAGTTGAATGAAGATATAAAAATTCTAAACACCCCAATTATAATCAGTGAAATTGAAAATGTAATTAAAAATTTACCAACAAATAAAACCCCAGTTCCTAATAGCTTTACTGCTAAATTCTACAAAACATTTAGAAAAGATCTACTGCCACTACTTTTGAAACTTTTCAGTGAAATTGAAAGGGAAGCAATACTTCCAAAGCATTCCTAGAAGCAAGTGCTACTTTGATTCCAAAACCAGGGAAAGACTCAACCAAAAAAAAAGAACTACAGGCCAATCTCACCAATGAACATAGATGCAAGAATCCTCAGTAAGATACTGGCAAACAGAATACAGAGGGTCATCAAGAAGATCATATACCCTGAACTGGGATTTATTTCAGGGATGCAAGGATGGTTCAACATACATAAATCAATAAATGTAATACACTATATTAACAGAGTCAAATGCAAAAACCATATGATCATCTCAATAGATATAGAAAAAGTATTTGACAAAATTCAACACCCATTCATGATTTTTTTTAAAAAACCTGCAGAAAATTGGAATAGATGATCTTTAGCTCAATTTGATAAAGGCTATTTATGAAAAAACAACAACCAATATAATACTAAATGGTCAAAAACTGAAAACCTTCATGCTAAAATTAGGAATAAGACAAGGATGTCCACTGTCACCACTCCTGTTCAATATAGTTTTTGGAAACATTAGCCACAGCAATTAGACAGAGAAAGAAATAAAAAGAAAAAAGAGAGGAAAGGAAGATGTTAAACTGTCACTATTTGCTGATGATATGGTACTCTACATAGACGACCCAAAAAACTCTGCCAAAAGACTTCTAGACTTAATTGACAGATTCAGTAGAGCAGCTAGATACAAGGTTAACACTCAAAAATAAATAGCTTTGTTGTACACAAATAACAGAATCACTGAGAGGCAAATTAGAGAAACAATCCTTTTCACAACAGCATCCAAAAAAATGAAGTATCTAGGAATCAATCTAACAAAGGAAGCAAAAGACCTCTACATTGAGAACTACAACACTCTGAAAAAAAAGAGATTGAAGAGGGTATAAGAAAATGGAAAGATATCCCTTGCTCCTGGGTAGAAAGAATCAACATACTGAAAATGGCCATACTACCAAACCTGCTATAAATATTCAATGTAATCCTGATTAAAATCCCAACAGTATATTTCACTGAACAAGAGAAAATAATTCAAAAATTCCTTTGGAACCAAAAGAGACCTCGAATAGCAAAAGCAATTCTAGGTAAAGAGACATGACAGGGGGTATCACAATCTCCAACTTGAAACTATACTACAAAGCCACTATAATAAAAACAGCATGGTACTGGCAAAAAAACAGACTTGAGAATCAGTGGAATACATTAAAAGATGCAGAAAAAACTCCAGACATACTCAGCTATCTCATCTTTGACAAAGGAGCCAACCATCTTCACTGGAGGAAAGATAGCCTCTTAGATAAATGGTGCTGGAAAAATTGGATTTCAACTTTCCAAAGATTAAAACTAGACTCCTATCTTTCACCGTGCACTAAAATAAAATTTGAGTGGATTAAAGATCTAAATATTAAAGTAGAAACACTTAACTTTCTGGAAGATAAGTTATGTAGAACTCTTGAAGACATTGGCACAGAGAAAGACTTTATGAACAAATCTTCAATAGCATAGGAACTAGCGCAAAAAATCAAGAACAGGGATCTCAACTTTTTAAAAAGTTGCTGCACTGAGAGAGAAACCACCAAAAGAGCTAAGAGATATCCTACAATGTGGGAAAAAATTTTTATCAGTTGTTCCTCAGACAAAGGTCTACTATCCAGAATATATAAAGAACTCAAAAAAATCAGACCCCCCCAAATTTATAAACCCAATTCTAAAATGGGCATCTGAAATAAACAGACATTTCTCAAACAAAGAAGTAAAAGTAGCAAATAAACATATGAAAAAAAATGTTCAACGTCACTGGTCATTTGAGAGATGCAGATGAAAACAATGCTGAGATTCCACCTCACCCCAGAAAGGGTGGCTGCTATCAAGGAATCAACTAATAACAAATGTTGGCAGGGTTGTGTGGAGAAAGTAACCCTTCTCCATTTTTGGGAGTGCAGACTGGTGCAACCACTGTGGAAATCAATACGGAGATACCTCAAATATCTAGGATTAGAAGTCCCATTTGACCCAGCTATTCCCCTGCTGGGTATCTTCCCGAAAGAATCTTACCACAGTGATATATGCGCACCCATGTTTATAGCAGCACAGTCCGTAATAGTTAAAACTTGGAAACAGCCCAATTGCCCATCAACTGGAGCCTGAATAAAGAAGATGTGGTTTTTCTATAAAATGGAGTTCTACTCAGCCATAAAGAATGAGAAACTAAAGACATTTATAGCTAAGTGGATGCACATTAAGGATATACTCTTAAGTGAAATAAATAGGATACACACGTGTAAATATAGAATAGTTTCTCTGGTGTGATAAACTAAAAGTGTAATTAAGAATCAAAACATACAATTAATATTGTATAATGGAAAAACTGTCTGAAGATGTAGGGGAAGTGAGGGGGTAGGGTAAAGCTAAGAAGTGAAAAGAAAAAATAAGAGAAAAGGAAAAAAATGGAAACAAAGTCTCTGTAAATAGGGAAGGGTGGAGGGGGTGAAGGGAATGCAGGTAAATGGGGCAAAAAAAGAACCAATATATATCATGTAAAGGTACAAGATCCCAATAATGAATGTAAGTAACTATTGTATACCTAAAATGTACCAATAAAGAAAAAAGGAAAAAAATGCAAGTATTGGTGCTAGAATTTGGATGGATGTTAAGTGTCCTCCAAAGGCTTGGAGGCTCTTAAAGGCTTGGTCCTCAGGGTGATGCTATATGAAGATAATAAAATATTTCAGAGGTGGGGCCTAGTAAGAAGTGCTTAAGTCACAGCAGGCACACCCTTGGGGCAGGTAAGACCCTGGCCTTCTCCTCACTCCTTCATTGCTTCCTGGCTGAAAGTAAGTAGCTTTGTCCTGCCACATGCTCAAAACAACCAGACCAGCTGATCATAAATGGGAATGACCAAATCTATGCACCAAAATCTTTTCTCTTTACAAGTTGATCATCCCAAGTATTTCATTATAGTTTTGGCGAACTGACCAGCACAATTGGCATATGTCATAGGACCTGAATCAGCACTGTGTGACATTTCACTGCCAACAATTAGGCCATGAAGTGCTAAAGCATACCCTTCACCTCCACTATGATAAGACTCCTAATATTGCAAGTTCTTGTAAAATTTAAAGGTGGGGAAAGAACACAAACTCCTACCTTAAATTCCAAGCATGATCAAGCTTTGTCTGAGAAAACTCTGTAGGTCTTCACCTGGGAATCACACCACAAGGAACCCATTGTGAGCTAATATGTTGCCTCCTTTCATGGACTGAGAGGGTGATTATAAGCTAAGAAATAATTCATGTTTTCATCTTTTACAGCATGGACCAACGATGTGAGGGACCCCCTACCTCTTCTCACTATGTCTGCTCCATCACACTTAATCATTTTCCTGAAAACATTTCTCATTTCACACCTTTCCTAGCAAACATTCTGCTGTGTTCAGGGAGAAGCTTTCATAACTATAATCCATCTTACATAACCCTCCTAAAAAATTCTCTCCCTGATACTAAAGGAAATGTTAACTGCATCCATGGAATTCTCTTCAGTATAGTCCCCCAAAACTTGAAAGTGATTTGGAAATAAAAGGTTTTTGTCTGAAACATTATATATCAAATTGTTTATGAAAACATTATGATCAGAGGCTTGCAAGACCCTAATCCTAGATTGGAAAGTAGGAAAAAGGCAAAAGGATACTTACTACCTCATCTTGAGATCATCTTTCCCTAATTCTCTCAGACCAGAACTTGTATCCTAGTCCATTTGCTATTGCTATAAAAGATTTCCAAAAACTAGGAAACTGATTAAGAATAAAGGTTTAAATGGCTTATAGTTATTCAGGTTGGCAGTCCAAGGACATGGTACTATCATCTGCTGAGGGGCTTGTGCTGCTTCATAACGTCACAGAAAGCAGAGGATGAAGTGAATGCAAAAGACTGGGCTTGCTTTGTAACTGACCCACCCACTCCATCCCATCATGAAAACCAACTCAAGGGTGTTCATCCCTCTTTCAGCCTTCAGGCTCTACCACTTCTCAACACTATTGCACCAGAGGCCAAGAACTCAACATGAGTTCTGATGAGGATGACCCATATTCAAACCATAGCACTCACCTACATAAAAAATAAGGCCACGATTTTCAAATGGGATGTCTTCGAACACTCATGAGATTGAATAGTGTGGGTAGTTACAGAGAATCATGAGGTTCTGGATCTTTGGGAACCAAATGCAATAAAGCTAGGTACAGTATGGAACAATGGGTGGGAGCACTGTGGCCAGGAAAGAGGAACCACGCATTATAAAACAGATTGCCTTCTGGTTGAAGGGAAATGTGGTGCAACTGTTTGTTCACAGTGTCAGTTCCAGTTGACTGCAATACAGGCTTTGTCACTGAGGCATATTAGTGCATCCACTACCCACCATACCTGGCCATGTGCTATTTCCTGTGTCACAGATTCAGGGAAAGCTTGACTTAACTGTAATTATTCATCAGAGGCTTTTGCAACCCTTGCATACTAGAGAAAAGCATCTTATTTGGAGGCTTCTAGCAAAGAAAGGGCACTAATGTTTTAGAAGAAAACAGTGCTTCTAGGAAACCTAGAGTAATTTAAATCACTTTTTAAGATTTTTGGACTATAATCTTGGGAAGTTCTGGGCTAGGTGAAAGAGTCTTGATGGAAAGAAAGCAAATAGAAATTGCTTGTTGAACTCTATTATTATGAAAAAGAAAGTAGGACCAGGATGCATCACTGAAATATTTAAGCTGTAGGTTAGGTTTAGAATGACAGGAAAGGAGGGCAAGCCTGCACATCTATTTAAAGATCCTATGGTAAAGTGTTTCTCCAGTGAGTTGTAGGGTTTCCACTGGCGGAATAGGGAAAGAAAAAATGTGACTGATTCCAGCTGTGAGTAGTTTGAGGCAATTTGGGAAGGGGCTTTGTAGGATTGATTTTCATTGGTGGGCAGGATGAATGAAATTGATCTCATTTATCTTTTGAGACTAAAGGGTGAACCAGAAAATGCAAATGCAAATATTTTCTTAATGAGCAGAAGCTACTAGAAAGGAGGTCCTAGATAGGGAAATTAAGTTGCATCAGCACATATGAAGAATTCCATCTCAGAAGAGGAACATCTTATTTTGCAGAGGATAGATCTGTGAGGGAAAAGGGGGAGAGGATTAAAAGGAAAATAAATTGATCAGAAATGTACCTGAGAGATATTTACAGTAAAGGATGATGTGATGGAGATTTTTCTATTGCATTAAATATTTCAGGATGGAAAATGGGGGAAAGCTTGAACTCAGATCTAAGCAGAGATGTGAGTGACCTTGACATTAACAGCGAACTTTACTTCTGTGTCCATGAGGTAAGGAACAGAAACAGAGACGATGTCACTATTTCCTGGGCTTTCTGTTGCGAAAGTGGTAGCCCCAAGAGCCGGGCTGTGGGAGAAAGATCACAGTGGGTAAGTGATTTTTCACATTTAACTGATGAATTATTTTTTCCCAGTAACTTTCCTCAGATTTTCTAGGTATTTTCTGGGGCCTTTCTGCCTCTACCTTATCGCTATTATAATCCTTTTCCTAAATTCCTCCTACCCCTTTAATGAGACTTTAAAACTTTTGACACTATTGGTATAATGATGGGCGTTTCCACTTTCATAAATTGGCAATAGTTCCAGCACCTAAGTCATTTGCTAATTTTTGTCTGTCAGGATATATAGATGAATTTATGTTGCTCCTGGACCTTGATAGCTGTGCTACTCATGGAATCAAATGTGGGAGTATTGGGGGGGTGAAAATCTACCAAAGATTTTCTCAGTGTTTGGTAGTCAACTGGCATTCAGTTCCTCCTTGCTTACGGTGGAAGTAAGGCTTATCAGAGAATAGGACCAGGCAAACAGTGGGAGGCCACTCAGCCTCCATCCTCAAAAATTTCTAATGTAGCACTAACCACACACACACACAAGTTCACAGTATAGGAGCAGTTTTGTCTCTAATTCTCCTTGAAATTTACAAGATTTCTTTCTAAATGTAGATGAATACACAATTTCTGAGTAAATCTCTGGAAATCCAAGTGTTCTGTGTAGTTCCTGTTGTGATAGACACAGAATTCTCTTAACAAAGTACCCAAAGTAGAGAGAACTAACTTGGCATAAGTTGTACTTGCTACCTGAGAAATGGACTTTTTTTTTTTTTTTTTTTTTTTTAAAAAACA
>NW_022900914.1:58756998-58773737 GCF_012274545.1 Fukomys damarensis
TTTTTTTTTTTTTTTTTTTTAAGAAACAGATATTTGGTCCAAAAAAGAGAGTGACAAAATTCTACAGAAATGCAAGGCCTCCATTAGGGGTATGTGGCGGCGGGGGTGATTTTGTTTTGGGAGGAGTCTGGAAGGGGTTATTAGTGGTTGAAGAAAACAATAAATAATATAGCACCAGAGTTAGTATCTTTTCATCAAGTTGGAAGTTACAAGAGGGAAGTTTTGTCCATATTCACTTTATTCCTTCAGAATCTTAATATTTTTAGTTGGGTTCAGAGCTTAGAATGCATATACAACTTTGTTTGCCTGTTTGTTTACATAGCAGGCCAACTAAGAGTCGTGCTGAATCTCAGAGACTAATATGACTGCCTGCTCCCTCGTGCAAAGCTCTTCCCAGAGCCCCTCTATTGCCTCACCCCAGGAGAACCACTTCCCTTCTTAAGGAATCTGTAGAACTCATGCCAATAACCTTTAGGGTGAATCAGGCACTGCTTTCAACCCCCACACATCTCAAGACACATGAAAATTCAGATTCCACAGAGATGGACCGCAAACTCCTGGAGCACAGGTTTTTCCCAACCTTCAGTCTTTGGGCTGAGAGGTTATAAACTGGTACTCAGGGAGTCTGTGTTGCAGCATTCTTGGCTGACTAAAGAGTGTGTGATGTAGTTAGTTTCAAGGACAAAAAGATCACCCTGAATATAGCTAAGAACTGAAGCTTACCTCCTGAATCCATAATGAATCCAGAACAAGTTAGATTCCTTCCTGAAGTGGGAACACGGAAATGCCTCTCGTGGAAGCCCAGTTCGATCACAGCACATGTCCTAGTACAACATGTGCCTGATGCCAGAAACTACAGAGCAGTCAAAACCCAGAATCCTTTTTTGTGTTTAAACATGGCTGGCACAGTGGACAGCTGATGGGATTTGGAAAAGGGGGAAGAATTCATCCAACTAGGCAGCTGTGAGGGTCCCTGACAGCCATATACATAACCTCCTCCACGTCAATAAACTCTCGGGCAGTTGTTCTCAGCACTGGATACATCATGCAATCAACTGAGAACTTTTCAAAACTACTGAGGACACCCTTTCCTCCAAGAATTTTAGAAAAACATACACAGGTACTTAAAGAAGAAAAAAAAAAAAAACAGGTCCATCCCCCATTGATTAAATGAGAATCCCCAGAGGTGACAGGTGCCCCAGTTATTAGATCACGTGATCAAGGTTGATGCTCCATCCTCTGAGCAAATTTTCAACCCCAACGTTTCACTAGAACCTGCTGATAAAGCTGTCACCAGTTAGCATGGGGTTCTTTGTCGCACACAGATGGAAATCATACATGAGACAGTTTTAAGGCTAAAATAAAAGTTAATTATAGGAAAGAAACACAGGCACAGACAGCAGAAGGGGGCTGCTCTGCAGACAAAGCAGCAGGAGACCTCACAGACAGAGTTACACTGGAAAAAAGACACATCTCGTATTTATGCGGCCCCACATGGTTTCTCATACATCCAGTTTCCTCATTCCCAGGAGTGCTTCAGCTTGTTTGATTAACTGTTTGCTTTCTTACTCCCTCTTATCACCCAAAAATGCAGCTGGCTGCTTGTTTCCTATGAGGAAACTACACAAAGACCTGTTAGCTCCCTGCCTCAGTTATACATCTGGGTTCAAATCTGCCTCTGTAGCTTGTTTGCTGTTTAGCTTCGAGCAAGTGATTTAACCTACCTTAAAATCCTCTTTGCTCTCTGCAATCAAATTACGAAGGTGTAGCCCCAGACAGATTCAACTCCTCAGAGGATTATGACACACAACCCAAAGTAAAGTGTCTGACTGGGAAAAGTCTTGTTTGAGGTAACTGGCCAAGGCTGGTGATAGGTGTGCCTGAGGAGAACTTTGTGACATCGCTGAAGTCTACAAATAGTTTTGGACCCTAAAACTTCAACTCAGAAGAACACAGAAAAACCAAGTTCATCTCAGGTCAAATTCTCTCAGTGCACAAACCAATCTGCCCCTGAGTTTTGTTCTCCAGCCCCAGGTCAATCCAGATGGACAGTGAGAGAACTGTGTGAGACTAAGACAAAACAGCCATTCTGCAACTCATTAAGGCCTTTAAAAATATGAGAACTCCAGATACTGATGTCACATCCAACTATTCTTCTTCCCTAGAGTTTGGCACAGAGTCTGGCCACAAAGACGTACACGGAGGGATCACAGACAAAAATCCGACTAACACAGGCAGACACTAAACAAAAGCCCCAAAGAGAGATAGCAGAATGCTGCTCACCTTGTTATTCCGTGCCAGACCTTCAGTGATGAATAATCTATCCTTTGCCCCCAGCGTGGTACAGCCATGTAGGACCCAACCACCATTGTAAAAGAAAATGGAATTTGTTATTTTATTTGGTTTAGCTTTGCCAGAGACATGCTGTAGAGTTGAGTATAAGCCTCTGCAATGAGAGATTTCTGCTGATTTGAAAACTCCGTTGAATTCAGAGAATGACAAACAAACTGGAATACAGTGCAGATAACAAAGGCAGAAAATTCCATCGCAGGAAGCTCAAGGGAAACCTCGTGATTCAATCTAGAGGGGCTAAGAAAGATCATCAGTTGGTCATTGCTAAATATATGTGAGATAGCTGTAGGAGAGGATTTAAACTATACTTCTGAGGTCCTTTATGCAGGTGAGGAGACAATGAAATTTGACCACTGATGTGATCTTATTTTATACTAAAAAAGTAGTAAAGTCTGGGGAAGCTTGAGTTTCAAATATAAAATAGTAACAGAATTAGAACTCAATATAATGTTCTTATTCCTGAGCCATGATCTCACTCGTCCTCACCCTTGGGCAAAGATTTATGATTCACCTTATCCCTTGGAAAGTACTGGCTCAACATTCTAACTACACAAGCTAGATCTGGTTATAGCAGTTTGAAGGCCCCAGAAATAATATGCGTTTATCAAAAAATTTCCCCTTAATACCACTTTTATTAATCCCAAAGGAAAAAAATGAACATAAAGATGTGAAAACACATATATATTCCTATACATGCAAGTAAGAATGGTGTGTGTATTTATACACACAGCTATAGATATAAATATGATACATAAAGATACACACTAGGGGTCACTGGCTATGTCACAGGAAAGTTTTCAAATTAATGTTTTACTTTAATAATCTCATTTTACATTTCAGTTAAAATTTTTTTAAAGGAGACCTGTCATGAAAAGGTACAAGATCCCAATGATGAATGTAACAGTACTGCATACCTAAAATGTACCAATAAACTCAATGAGGAAAAAAGTTCTTTCAAAGGAAATGAGTTTTAAAAGGATGGGGTTTTTACTAGTTTGAATTTCTACTTCATTTTTCAATAAGGAACTGCTTTTATGTGGACAATGATAACTTGATTTAGTGAATCTGATAACAGTTAAGTCTGACTAATGACATCTGATGATATTGCCTGTGATGTGCAAAGTGTGTGTGCGTGTGTGTGTACTACATGCCTTGCCTGAGAATAAGGCTAGCATCTTAGTTCAAGCTGTTTTAATAGTATCATACTCTAGGCGGCTTAGAAACAACAGAGATTTATCTCTCATATTTCTAAATATGTGGGAAGTCCAAGATCAAGGCCAGCAGAGTTAATGCCTAATAAGGGCCCACTTTCTGGTTTATAGCTGATGCCCTCTTGCTGTTTGCTCCCACGGCATAAGGTGAAGGGGAACTCTCTGGGGTTGCTTTTATGAGGACACTAATCCCATTCATTAGGGCTCCACCTTCATTACCTACTCATCTCCAAAGGCCCCATCTCCAAATGCCAATCACATTAGGAATTAGGGTTCATCATAAAAATGTGGGTGGACACAAATATTGTGTGTATACTGGCTAGTGACTCACTAGACAACTGTATGTTCCATTTGCTTGGAAATCTTATTCTGTGTAGCTTTCTAATCTGTCATGTGTGCCAGTCTATTGTTTCATTAAAAATTGTTTTTCAGTACCCATGGCCTTCACACTAACCTATGCCCCAGATCTTCTTCATTTTTTATTTTGAGAAAAGGTATGACTAAGTTGCCCAAGCTGGGCTTGAACTTGTCATTCTCCTTTCTCAGCCTCTCAGATCATTGAGAGTACACCTCCATACTCAAATGACTTTCAATACCCAATTTAAAGATTTACATTTGGTTTGAGTGATATAAGTTGGTTTTCAGTTTTGAGTTGTGAACATTTTATTGAATACTGACTTCTTGAGAGCTTGTTTGGAGGTTCTAGCAGGTGAGCGCAGCTACTTGTATACCCTTGATCGAGGAAACGGTCCTCCTCTACCTGGGGTGGTCGTCCTCTTCGACGAAGCATGCAGCTTTGGGAGGGACGCACATGGAGCGGTGAGGGAGGAAAGGGACACCCACCTAGCCAGCCAGATCAGCCAAATCAACCCTGGCAATCAATGGAATAACAGATGTCGCAGCCAGATCGCCCTCACATCCAAATATTGATTTCTTGAATGATTTTCTTATCATCTTAAACTTCTGGTAACAAAGCTAGAATGAGCTTCAGTCAAAACTTTTAAATGCACAGACTATCCAGTTGATTTTAAAATTTAGTAGTTAAAAAAGAAGAAAGACATAACTGAAATAATTGTCATTTGTAGACATGGGTGTTTTATACCACAAAGGCAAAACCTAGTGTGTATGGCTTAAATCAATTCATTGGATATTTTTTTCTACAAAAAAATATTTTAAATCAAATTTTAGGCTATCTGCCAGAAAACTATAAGTGACTATAAGAATTATTTACCAATATTTAAAAACTCATGAAACAGGTAAATTGTTCAAATTTTTAATTAATTCAAATTATATAATGGAGATTTGCTTCAGATTTTTATATATAAAGTACATATCAATATATATATATATATATATATATATTCATTTTGTAATCTTCACACATCCTTGCAAAACAATCAGAAAATATGTTAATTCTCATAACCTGTGTGTAGTCAGCACTAGTTCATCTTACATAAATAAGATGCATAAATAATTCATCATTTACATGAATTAATTTTTGATTGGTAAATTTTATTTTTAAAGCCATAAATTGTCCTATTTTCCCAAGTTTTGAGGAGTAAAGACCAAAATAACTTTTACAGACATTCATAAATAAAAGTTGAGTTAAAATACAGGTAAGATCATGCAGTTAAAATTTTGAAATAAGCCAGGATGTTACCTAGCAGTTGCAAAGCGGCATCAGTAAATGCACTTGCCATATTATCAGTAGGTTGTGGTTGTAGTATGTACACTTTTCAAAATTATAAACTAAAACTTTGTGTGAGTTTGAATGAATAAAATTTTTACTTAATCACTGTCTCCAATAATTAATGCCTTTAAGTACTAAAAATTGTATGCAGTCAGATATAATTGTGCTTTGTTATCAAAAGAAGAGAACCATCTTATACAGCAAACCAATTAGAAATGATATCAATATTGATTGAGCCTTTGTATCATTTTTATTAGAATCAGTGATGAAAATGTACTTCTATCAAATATTTTAGTAAGTTATTGATTTATGACTTTTCCATTAATAGCATGCAAAACAGAGAATGAGGACCTTTTGGAAAATTTAACAGACAACATGAAATCATTTGCCATCTCTGACTAGGAAATTCATACCCAAGAAATTCTATGCATATGATGAATACAACCCAGACCACCCTCACCTCCCCAGTTGACAGAATTTTATATACATCAGAAAATTCACACCCAGACAAAGCCATTAAATCTAGAGAATGTAAAACCCTTGCTAGCCAGAAAAGACAACTTAGCCTACATCTCCTTTTCAGTGCAAAAACATCTCAAACATCATGGCTACAACCAAGCATTTATTGGCCCCCAAAGCTGCTCCTCCCCTGTTAGCAATGACGCCATTATCTGCCAAGTGGCTCCAGCCCCTCAAGTAAGAGTAGGGTATCCTTGACTCCTTTCCTGGCTTCATCCACACTGATACCAAAGACTCCATCTCTTGTGCATTTTAAAATTTCTTCCTCCACGAGCATTGTCTGACTCAGTCTTGTAAGGAAAGGAACGTTCACTATTGGTCTCATCACTAATTGCTACCTTGCTTATCTCTTTTGCTCTCACTGTTTCTGTGCTCTGTGACACCCACAGCACAACTGGCAATGACAAAGAAGTATGTGAGGAAGCTCTCAGATGAACCTCAAAGGGCCAAAATATTTGGTCCAAAAGATGTTAACCTCCAGCTAGATAAACAGAAGCAGCTCGTTTATTTTTCCTTCTATCTGACCTCATAGAAATAGCAGCCATGGAGACAGACAAGCTGAAGAAGGAAGGCAACTTTGATAGTAATCGGAAAACATAAATAAATACATAAAGATTTCAAATAGTAATGATTGCTCAAAATGAAACAGAACAGAACAAGGTGATAAAGAGAAATTCAGTAGAAAGGACAGCAATTGGATCCAACAACAAAAAAAGTACATGTTAGAAATAGAAAAAGATCCCGGGACTGTGATTTTCATCAGGGTTAATGAACACTGTCAGGAGTCTGAGACAGGTGGAGAAGGGCAGAAGATGAAGATAGAAAATCCTGCTGATCTTGCTGAGAAAGAAATTCAGGAAGATTGCCAAGGAGATTTTCTGTCATAGTGTTTGGGCAGGAGAGATTAGGAACCAAATTTCAGGAGTTAAAAAGAAGTGTTAATTGAATCCAGTTACAGACTATGTTTTTAGTGTGATCTGACAGGAAAAGAAATGAGTCCAAGAAGGAGGTAGACAAAAGAGATAAAGTCAAGTAGTTTTTTTCTGTTTTTAATGGAGTCCTATATATTTCTGAATGAGTAAGAAATTATATATATAAATATGGGAAGCCAGGGATAAATGGAGGGAGGGGAAATTTAGGACAGTAAGGATCTTCATGAGATATAGAAGTAAGAGTTCTAGATCCCTAGCAAAGGCTAAATAAAGAAGAGATAAACTACTTTCTCTTACATCAGAGGGAAGTATCAGAAAAGACATTTAGGGAGAGTGTTCTGTGGAAAAAGGAAAGATAAATAATTTGGATCCTGTTCGGAGTGAGGAGGTTTTTCCTAAGAGGATTAACCCCCATGATTCAGTTCCATGCCCCTACAATGGGGCCTAAGTAGTAACCACTTCATAGTGGTTGTGATTATTAATGAATTCATGTGTAAAGAACTAAGAACTGTAACAGATGCAAAGTAATATCTCAGTACATATTAGCTGCTGTCATTTAATTTCATAATTTCCTCAAGAGCAAAATGATTTATTTTGTCAAAATGATTAATAACTAAAGCCTTACTGTACACAAGTTGTTTTAATGAAAATTATACAACTTCTTTTTCTACACAATAATGTTTCCACCATTCATTAAGACTCCAAGCAATATTATTTTCATACTGCACAGCAGCTAAGAGTCAAAGCTATGCACAAAGCTAAAGATCAAAGATATCGGTGATTTGTAGTTTCACATGCCTAGTAAATGATAGAGTCATGGCCTAAGTCCAGGTGTTCTGAACCCAAATTCGATTGTCTTAACACTGAGCTGCCTTTCTGATTAAAGGAGAACTTCTGTGCAGCCATTTTTGTTTATTCTAAATACATCCTGCCTGCTTTCACTATACTTTAAATATTTCATCTAGCTTTCCATTATCACTGATGAGAATTGAGAGAAAAGTATGCACTGACCTTTGGAAAAGCTATTGAAACGAAGAGAGAATAACACTTGAGAGGAGCTGGTCCAGGGACCAAAAGGAGATGCAGGCAGTAAGCAAGTAAGGCCTGAGGGAAAAGCAGAGAAGGCAGCTGCTGAGGTAGACAGTTCACCAAAGCAGCAAGTCAGCACCACACACGAAGCCTGATGAGTCCTCCCTAGAGAATCCCAGACTGACCAAAGGAAAAAACAGAGGGTGGGTGAGCAGATTTCTTATAGTTACAAAAAAGCATAAGGGTATCTATCCACTGGGTTTCAGTTATGAAAAGTGAAAGCAAGTTTCTCAGTTTCTAAATAGCAGAGTGAAAGCATTTCTTCATTCTTTCCATCTCAAAAATGACTCTAAACACATGTAGCAAAGTACAGACATTAAAAACTCTTTAGTGAATTGAGTGGTAACTTTAACCCTGGACTCTATGTCATTAGTCAGGTACTAAACATGAAAAAAGAAAGCAGGCAGAGGTATAATGTAAAGTGACATGCCAGATCAAGATGGAGAGATGCGGAAACTCATGAGACATGGCCAGTTTGACCCCAAGGTATTCTCAAAAAGGTTGGGAATTGAAGGAACCAGTCCAAAGCAAAAGGGATAAGTTTTTTGGAAACTAAGAATAGTAGAGACTATTTTCAATAAGTTATTATATCTAATCCATTAAGAGAATAAAAACAGGTAGATTCAAAAATTTTATGAGATTGAACCATATGCAATTGTCTATTAATACGGGTTGATGTGTACCTCACAAAAATTCATATTTGAATGTGACTTCACTTGAAAACAGGCTCAACTAGGCCAGACATTCAGGGACCTTGACTTCACAGCAAGATGATGTTTGAAGCCATCACAAAGACTCAGGGACCTAATTCTAAACATCACATCTCATAGTCATCGGCCTGAACAGTGCTGGGATGGCTTGACTGGTAAACTGAAGAATCAAATTCCATGAAAAGACAAGCCTTGGGCTGAGAAAATACCTTCAAGTCTGATAAAGGACTTGATACACATAAAAAGCTATAAAAACACAAAAAGTAAACAAATAACTCAATTTTTTAAAAGGCTGTCAAAAGATTCAAATAGCCATTCCACTGAAGACACATGAATGGCAAGTAAACACATGGAAAGATGTTCAATGTCATTAGTTATTAAAGAAATGCAAACCAAAACTATCATAAGGTACCACTTTATACCTATTTGGATGACTAAAATTTTAAATATTGAATATAATAAATGGATATCAAGCAACTGGAATTCTCCTACCCTGCTGATAGGAATGTAGAGTTGCAAAATACTTTGCCAAAAAAGCTAAATATGCACTTACAGTACAACCCAGCCACTCTACTGCTAGGTATTTACTCAAGATGGATGGAAGCATGTGTCATTTGTGAGTGTTCATTGTAGTTCATTTGTCGTAGTTAAAACCTGGAAGCAGGCCAAACGTCCATCAACAGCTTCATAAACAATGGAATGATGCTAGGCCATAAAAGTTAACTGTTAATACGTGCATCAAGATAAATGAATCTTGAAATAATTATATTAAGTATACATACTGTGTGATTCCATTCATAAAAGATTTTAGAAAATATTCATTAATCTGAAGTGACAGAAGGCAGGTCAGTAGTAGCTACGAAAGGGGAAGATTTGGACAGGGGTGAGAAGAAGAGATTCCTGAGGAGTGGAAGGAAATCTGGAGTAGTGGTTGATACACTCATAGAAACTATTAGGATGGCTTCAGGGGTAATACAGTTGTGAAAACATATGTCTATACCCTTTTAAGATGTTTCATTCTACATATGTAGTCTATTGTACATATTATGTCTTCGATGCTTTTCCATCACTAGGACAAAATATCTGACACCCACAACTTAAAGAAGGAGTTTATTTTGGTTCACAGTTTCAGTCCACAGTTAGCCTGCTCCAAGGTAGAAATGGTAGATGACAGGCACAGTGGAGGAAAACTGTTCAGCTCATGGCAGCCAGGAAGCAGAGAGCAGAGGGGAGAACTGAGAGGAAGACACACCCTTCCAGGTCATCCCTCTAGTGACTTGCCCCTTCAGAGCCGGCCCCACTTCCTAATTGCACATTTAGCTATGAACTCATAAAGAACGCTCTGATGAATATAGCACCTCCATGACTCAATCACCTTCCACATATATAAGACTTTTGGGGGCATTTTGAATCTGAATCATATGTATTATATTATAACAAAGCTATTAAAAGTTTTTCAAAGCTATTTTATGTTTTTCCTTTATTTCTTTAAAAAATATTTTGGAATGGCTTGTAACAAAAGACACACACTAAAAAAATTATCATGCCCCTATAAAGCCATAATAGAAAAAATTCAATGTTGTTAACACTAGGGGTTATATTTTTTGCAAGTAAGCAATCCATTTAATGTTGAGAGTCCTGACTACTGAGGAGGAAAGGAAGACATGAAATGTAAGGGGTTGCACAGTTCTTATTATCTCATAAATGGAAGCATACCAATTATTCAAGATATATTCACTCTTGAATTCTGAAAGAAATTTATTACACAGGACTTTATGAGGGCTACTGAATAATATAATGAACAATTCCTTTAATAGCAACTCCATAGCAACAGCCAAAACCTTCTTTGTGTAGCTGTTACCTCAAGTCAGATGAAGGTCATACCTTTAAAGTCTAACCATTTTCTGGGATCTGATCAATGTAGTCAGAAATGAAGCATTCTGATTTTCTAATTCCATACAGTGTGACATCCCTTGCAGCCTAAATTATCATATAAACTTTGCCTCAGTCCTCGGGCCTCAGCAGTTGTTAAATAGATGCAGAATGGCAGCCAAACCAGTTTTAGCCTCTTATTACCCACCAGTGTAGATGGCAGCACCCTAACACACATGCCATTTTCCCAACAGACCTGCAGGTACAATCCCTGCCCCTGCAGATTCCACGGTGCAGACCTCTGCAGCAACACTTTGCCTTTGCTGGGCACAATTACACAGGGCTTTGCAGTCTACTCTAGAGATCACTATGGCTTACTGGGCCCCTTACTGCCCTCCAGTTTTGGGGTGGCCTAATTGCCCCACGGTTTGCAGCAAAATAGAAGAGCCTGCCTCACCCACTCACATTATATCACACTCTGTTGCTAGTTCTGATGAGATCTATTGCTCTAGGCAGCTCTTACTGGGAAAGAACTTTCTGTCCCTTCTCGTTGTCCTCCCTGCCCTAGATCTGAGATTTGTAACTCTGACACTAAGCAGGGACAGAGCAGGGAACAGAGAAGTAACTATACCCAGAAGCAGAACTTTTAGCCTTTGTGAAATGGTTTGCCTTGGATATTCCTTCTTCCTTCAGGATGGATACTTTCCTAAGAATCCACTCCTTTACTCCAGGAAGACATCAGTCAGGTCATCTGATTCAGTCTCCACAAATGTTTCTCCATCTCCAAATCCATATAGGTAACATAACATATACCAGTGGTTCTCACACCTTGCCACGTGTTAGGATCACCTAGGCATCTTTGAAAAGTCACAATATCCAAGACACACTCCAAGACATTTAGTGTCCAGAACACTAAGATTTTAGATAGGTTCCAGGCACCAGAGTTTTTCAATAGTAGCCAGCATGTGCACTGAAATTTGAGGGCCCATGGAATAGAGGCAGATTGAAAACTACAACACAAATACACCTGACAGTTCTCTTTTTGTCTTCTGAGACAAATGAAAGTGAGAGTTCACTTACTTTGGATGGTCCTGTTCTCATCTTTCATTTTGTGTCTTTCAGAGAAGCTTCATAATCTAGAAGTATGGAAGCCAAGGAATGTTTAATAGAAAAGTAATTCAAGTTAAAAAGTTAAAACCAGGGACTGTGAAAAGTCTGAGTACAATCAGAAAAACAAATTTTATGCTCAAGTAAAACACATACCAGGAAGTACGTACTCCCACCTTTGCTCTCTGCTGTTTGTTTGTTCTGTGCTGAAATGATAAGTTTTGTAAAGAAAGCATATTTCAGATTCAGCCTTCACAGTAAGCCTTCTACATTTTCTGTTTAAATGACAGCACTTAGGATGATGTATGAATTTCAAAGAGGCAACGTCCAAGCTCATCACAGGTTTACTTGGGCATTATTATTCATGAAGCCCCTTCTAAGCACTATTTGAGGATATCTATAAGCTGTTTCTAAAGACTAGGGACCCCTACTGTAATAAACAAGTCATTTACATGAGGAAAATGAAAAACCTGCCATGTCTTCCAAATGAAGGCAGACATGCCTGAGCAGAGATGGATAGATGAAGTGAGATTATAGAAAACTAAAGGCTGGGTTAAAATACATCAAATCTGCCAAGTGATCGCAAATATACCAACAACCAACAGGAATGGATGCTGATGCCTAGATCATGCAGCATTTTTTTTTTCAGAAAGCAGTATGAACGACAGCTCTAAATCCTAAGATTTAGCTAAGTCACAGCCCAGAGACCTTGGACACCTGCCACATGCTGGTGAAGTGCAACTGCCTTTCTTATTGATTCCTCTCCTGGAATCAGAACAGCACAGGTGTCCATCCTGCTTAAATAGGCATAAACTACCTACACTCTGCATCTGGTCCCTCAGTGTCTGCATAACAGCTCTGGCTGATACACAGGCTTGGTCACCAGCAGGCTGTACCAAAGCCCACTGTGGCAAGTGGTGTGATTTATTCTACCCATATGTCCTGTATTCTTTCCATCGGGGCCTCTTAGATCACATCCCCTGAAAACATGAGCTTCAAATTCACTTCTTTTCTTTAACAATCAAATATGCAGCCCACACCCTCTGCTAGACACTCTTCTAATTACTTTTGAATAGAAAGTTATTCATTCCTTACAATAGTCCTCCCTATAAGAAAAGTATTAGTGTGACCTCAGTGTTACAGATAAAGAATTAAGGAATCAGAGCCTCAGAGAGTCTGAGGAAGGTATGCTAGGTCACAGAGTGAGTGAATGGTAGAGGGAGGCTACAAATGCAAGCCAACTTCTGGCTTCATAGTTCATTTCCTAATAAGTTTCTACATTGCCTTTGTGAATATTTTATGTGACCTGGTCTTGTCTTGCTCTTACATTGTCATACGACTGCTTAAAAATAGATCTTGGGGTGCTGGAGATTTAGTTCAGTGGTTCTGCCACTGCCTCTCAAGCACGAGGACCCAAGTTTGATCCCTGGCACACAAAAAAAAAAATAGACCTCTTCTTATAGACTGTTTTACCTTCATTCCCCACCCACACACACACACTCTCTCAGTTTCTGATACGTTACAAAAAAATATTGTGGGCTGGGGATTTAGCTCAGTGGTTCTGCCACCTGCCTCATGAGCACAAGGTCCCAACTTCAATCCCCAGTACAAAAAATATATATATTTTGCTTTTTATGATCATTTTGACTTTGAGTCAAAAATGAAAGGTCACGTGATATCAGATCTGGTAAACAAAGTGGATGAGGACACACTATAATGTTTTATTTGACAGAAATTGCCGTAAACATTTTGAATCAGTTTAGGATATAAAAGCAGCTACGACAGAGCAAGAGCAACTAAAGACACTTAGGAAAGAGAATTTCCAGAACTGCTTCAGAAAGTGCCAAGAACAATGGGATAAATGTGTTTGAAGCAAGAAGAAATATTTTGAGGATTAAAGTCAATGTCTTTTACTGAAGTAAGCCTAAATATTCACTGTATTTTTTATTATATCTCATATTTACTATTAAGAAGTTCATATTGAAGATATACTCCTAAGTGAAATAAATAAGTCACACATGTGTAAATACTGAATAGTTTCCCTGGTGTGAATAATCTGCAACAATGCATAAGATTCTAATAAGATTACTGACATTTAGAAATGGGAAGAAAGGAGCTAAAGGTGTAGGGAAGGTGGGATGGGTAGGGGAAGAGTAAAAAGGGAAAAGAAAAAAATGTGAGAGAATGAAAAGATGAAAATAAAGTGTTTGTAGATGGGGAGGGGAGGATGGGGTGAAGGGAGGGCAAAGGTAAGGGGAAAAAAATGAGAATCAAGACTTGTCATGTAGAGGTACAAGATCCCAACAATGAATGTAACTGTACTGTATCCCTAAAATGTAGCAATAAACTCAATTAAAGCTGAAAAAAAAAAAAGAACATAATGACTTCAGTCCCACAACAGCAAGGAAATGAACTCTACAAACACCTGGAATGAGCCCTCAAAGCTAACGCTTTGATCTCTACCTTGTGGAACTCTGAGTAGAAAACTCAGTCAAGCTATGCTGAATGTCTTAGTTACATTCTTATTGCTAGAAACCAATATTCCACACATAAAGGAAGAGAGTTCATTTGGGTTCACTGTAGAGGTTTCAGCCTATAGTTGGCTGGTTCCAAGGCAAGGCAACATGGCAGTTAGGAGGAAGAGCGAGAGAGATCAAGGGAGGAGGAAGAGAGATAAACCCTTCCAGGCCAGGTCTCCACTAACCTTCTCCACCAGGCTTCACCGACCAACGTCATGTTTGGCCATAATCCACTAATCCACCCATGAATATCACGCCCCCATGATGCAATCACATGAGGCTTTGGGGTGACATCTAGATACAAACCTTAACATTGGACTTCTCATTACAGAACTTTCAGTTAATAAATGAATATTGTTTGAATCAAGAAAAAATAAAAAAAAAAGTTCACAAGCAAAAGCACTTAAACATGTCTTTGGTACACAAATGTATTCACAATTGTAAGACTTAAAGTCTCACTTCTACTTCACAGAGCGTGAACAGCTGAAAAGGCCTCCACGATGCTGAGTCCTATAGCCCAACAATGGCTCCGCAGGCAAGACCCAGGGCCTTACTTCCAAAGGCCGTGAACAGCCAAAAAGGCCTCCACAATGCTGGGCCCTAACACCCAGTGAGGCTCCGGGGGCTCAACGGAGAAATGAGAAACCCAGGAGTGAACACACCAGGCTAGATGATAAATAGATCTTTATTGGTCTGGCCAGATGGCACTCCTGGAGCCAGGTAGCTCAGAGAGGCAATGCTCAGGGGCTGAGGTACTTTTTATAAGGATTTTCTAAACAAACAGTCAGGGAATTCACAGAACAAGACTGCAAACACATTGCTTATCTTATGCAGGAAATGCTCTAAGGTCACCTTTTGTTATACCATTTGCTCCTGATCAGGCTGTTAGCCAAGTTAGCAATTAGCATATGAAAAGCACATTTTGTGAAGACTAGTGGAGAGGATTGTAAGCGCAGTAAGTGGGCAAGGGGTCAGTTTCCTGCTATCCCTTAGGGGGTCTGGTTTATGACATGTCTGGCATCCTGCGTTGGTCAAGCCCAGACCCAGTATGCCCTGTCTTGATCAAAGTCCTAAGACACTACCTTTGTTTACTAATACCAGGTTTACATACACTTCCTTCTAATCTTATCTGTAGATGGAAGGGAGCAGAGTAGAATGGAATGTACTTTGTTATATGCAGACTGTCTAGGGCCTACACAGTGGTTGGGGTCCTACAAGAATCATAACAAAAAGATGTACCAGATGTTATGAAAACAGAGAAGAAGCTTCAGCTAATTGTTCTGGGATCAAAGGGTCCTGAAATTTTCATAGAGAAGATAACCCTGATAAATGAGTCATGAAAGATGGGTGGGAAATTGTCCAGCATGTTAATTGTACACTGGAGAGGACTTAGCATTGCATATGTCCTTGGTATGGGTAGGTGCGAGAAGGCCTCACAAGAAAGGCATTTCAGAAGATCCAGTGAGGTTAAGTGGGGAGAGCAGGTGGCTATAGGAGACAGTTGCAGGAGAGGCACTCACCTGTGAGCCTGATGGGTTTCCATTTCACAAGATGGTTATACTTTTATCCAAAACAAAATGGGAGAGCACCAGAGTAGTGGTAAACAAATCTCATAGTGCAGAGAGCACTCAAGGAGGCAGTACAAGGTGTGATAAAAAGAGAGAAAGATTCCTACAATATTCCTGTGTAAGATGATGAGGGTCTTGCACAGCCCCCAACCAAAGGCACTCCTGGACAACAGATACATAGCAGGGCAGGCCCTAGCCAGAGGCATGCCTAGATACTATTCCAAGTGTTCACAGGTCCCAGACAGAACCCCTCCCAGTCAACACGACAGTGCAGGAATCTGGAAGGCCACCACTCTGAACCAGGAACTGATACAGTGGTGAGCGGCAGAAAAAAGGCTGCTCAGCAGCTTGCTGAGAATTGAAAACCACTGGATGAGCAAAAATTTGCCTCAACAAAGGCATGATAGACTGCATCTTTTGAAATGAGAAGACACACAAAAAGTCTCAAAACCAGACTTCCAGATCACCTAAAGCAACTTCAAAGGGCATGGAGATGGAACAATCTGACACTCAACAACCTGGACTTTCTGAACTGACAACAAAAGAGGCTCTGGAAAAAATGAAATCAGAAATAATTTCTCAGATAACAGGAGAGATTTTGCCTATAGTGCAAGACATGATTAATAAATCTAGAGCAGACACAGGTTTAAACAAAAAATAGAGAAGCTGAGGAACATGATGGAGTCCCAACATAGGAAACAAATGGAATCTATAAAACAGATGCAAACAGATTTAAAGGAGATTAAAAATTCCATTGAAATTTTACACAGCAGAATGAGCACAGAATTTCAAATATAGAAGACAGGATTTCAATTAATATCTGGGTAAAGAAAAGTTTCTTAAAAAGAAGAAAGGACCACAAGAAATCAATCCAGCAGCTGCTAAATGAGGCAAAGAAGAATAATATAAGACTGATCAGAGTCAACAAAGAAACAGGAGACAGTACAAATGACATTTAAAAAAAAAATCACAGAAATAATGTCAGAACATTTAGAAATTTGAAGAAAGGAGCTAAAGGTGTAGGGAAGGTGTGATACGTAGGGGAAGAACAAAAAGGGAAAAGAAAAAAATGTGAGAGAATGAAAAGATGAAAATATAAAGTTTGTAGATGGGGAGGGGAGGAGGGGGTGAAGGGAGGGCAGAAGTAAGGGGAAAAAATGAGATCCAAGA
>NW_022900914.1:58773777-58783872 GCF_012274545.1 Fukomys damarensis
AAGGTGTGATACGTAGGGGAAGAACAAAAAGGGAAAAGAAAAAAATGTGAGAGAATGAAAAGATGAAAATAAAGTGTTTGTAGATGGGGAGGGGAGGAGGGGGTGAAGGGAGGGCAGAGGTAAGGGGAAAAAATGAGAATCAAGACTTGCCATGTAAAGGTACATGATCCCAACAATGAATGTAACTGTACTGTATCCCTAAAATGTACCAATAAACTCAATAAAATTTAAAAAAAAAAAAAAAAGAAATAATGTCAGAAGACTTCCCAAACAGGGGAAAGGAACTTGACATACAGATAAGTGAGGCATATAGGACTTCAACTAGCCATGATCAAAAAAATCTATACCTAAGCATATAATAGTTAAGATTCCAGAAACCCAACAGAAGAAAACAATTCTACAAGCAGAGAAAAGAAAGAAATCGCATCCAAAGGAAAGTCTACCAGACTCACAACAGACTTCTCAACACAAACAAACCCTCAAGGCAAGAAGAGCCTGGAGTGAGGTACTTCAAGCCCTAAAAGAAAACAACCTCCAACCTATTCTGATTCCTGCAAAACTATCTTTCAAAACTGATGGAGAAATGGGATACTTTCATGATAAAGAGCACCTGAGGAATTTCATGACTACCAAACCAACATTCCAAAACAGTTTAAATAATATCCTAGGACAAGACAATGAGGATCACAACCCCAGGAAGCCCAGCAGATTGAATCCATCAGGCACAACAGGAAATTAAAAGTAAAGGGGAAGAAGTCAACAAAAAGAAAAAGTCAAAACAAGGATAAGTCAATAATATCAGTTATAACCATTGATATTAATGGTCTCAATTCACCAATCAAAAGAAACAGTCTGTCAAAATGAGTCAAGAAGCAAGATCCAACACTGTACTGCAGGGCCGGGGATTTAGCTCAGTGATGCTGCCACCTGCCTTGCAAGTACAAGGTCCAAAATTAGGACCCCAGTACAAAAAAATAAAAAAGAAATTATACAAAATACAACACAAAGGTGGCCAAGAATCAAAAATATAGAAGAGGGTGGGAGATTTAGCTCAGTGGTGTTGCCACCTGCCTGCAAGTGCAAGGTCCTGAGTTCAATCCCTGGTAATGCAAAAAATTTAACACACACACACACACACACACACACACACACACACATACAAGAAACACACTTAATCCAAAAAAACTCATAGACTGAAAGTTAAAGGGTGGAAAACAATACGTCATATAATAGGAACAAAAAAAAAACCAGCAGCAATTATCCTATTTGCGGATCAAATGGATTTCAAATCAGCATTGATTAAGTGGGACAGGTGGGGATTTAGCTCAATGGTGCCACTGCCTGCCTCATAGGCACAAGGTCCTGAGTTCAATATCCAGTACCAAAAAAAATGTAAAAGTAAAAGAAGGACACTATATCCTTGAAAAGGGAAAAATGCAAGAGGAAGAGATGACAATCACAAATACATATGCACCAAATACTAGTGCACCCAACTATATAAAACAAATACTAATAAACATCAAAAATCAAATGAGCATTAATACAATAGTAGCGAGGGAACTCAATACCCTAACCAACAGGTAGATCAACTAGACAGAAAATAAATAACAAAATACTAGAACTCAATCAAACTCTTGAACAAATAGACTGAACAGATGTTCACAGAGTGTTCCACCTCACAAAATCAGAATATACATTCTTTTCAGCTGCAATGGGTTGTTCCCCAAAATATACAACATAATTGCTCATAGAACACGTTTAAGTAAGTACAAAGGAATTGAAGTTACCCTCTGTATATTATCAGACCATCCTAAATGGTAAATATACTATATTGAAAAGTTTGTTCACTGCAGATATGTTCTGGACTGCTTCTTGATTTCAATTTAATTCACATGGTTTAAGGGTGATAGACTAGTGACTACCACAGGTGGTCAGTTTCCAAGTTGTGCTTGATCATGTGGTGTTGCTTATTGGATAAGTTAGGATAAAGGATTGTGGCTGATTTGATGAGCTATTTTCTCTGATGTTATGAAGATGAGAATGTCTGTGGGTCGTTAGAGACCCAGAAGCTAGGGGGCAACTGTATCATGAAGATTTGGGTGATAACCCAGAGATTAAACCAAGGACAGCCCAACAACAAAAAAAAAAAAAAGAGAGAGAGAGAAAACACTTAAGCAAGACACAAAGACAGACTTCCAGTTCACCAATGGCAAACAGTAGGGCAAATGAGGATGAAAAGGATACTGAACCACCAGGACGCCCTGAACTCAAAGCACAGGAAGTAACAAAACAGATCAATCAGGCTCTAGAAAAATTTAAAACAGAAATAATTTCCCAGATAATCATGGAGATGGTGAGCAAAATGAAAGTCGTGATTCGAAACTCTAGAGCAGAAACTGACAAAAATTAGATGAGCTCAGGACAATGATAGAAGCCATGAAGGCCCAGCATAAGAAAGAAATGGAAACAGTAAATGCCCAAAACAGGAAAGAAATGGAATCCATAAAACAGATTTAAATAGATATCCAGGAGATTAAACATGCCATTGAAAGTGTATGCAGCAGAACAAAAGAATGAGAAGATAGAATCTCAGATATAGAAGATAAGATTGCAGTCAGTGACCGTGAAAAGAGAGGTCTCTTAAAAACAGTAGGGTATCATGAGAAATTGATCCAACAACTCCTAGATGATGCAAAGAAGAATAACATAAGACTGATAGGAATCCATGAAGTAGCAGGAGAAAATACAAATGACTTAAAAAAGCTATTCACAGAATTAATGACAGAAAATTTCCCAAACAGAGGGGAAGAATTTGACATTCAGATAACTGAGGCATATAGGACACCAACTAGCCACAATAAAAAAATCTACACTTAGACATATAATAATCAGAATCCCAGAAACCCAACAGAAGAACAAAATACAAGCAGTAAGAGAAAACAAACAAATCACATGCAAAGGAAAGCCCATCAGAATCACAGCAGACTTTTCAACACAAACCCTGAGGTCAAGGAGAGCCTGGAGTGAGATATTTCAAGTACTAAAAGAGAACAACCTCCACCCTAGACTAATGTAACCTGCAAAATTCTCTTTCAAAATGGATGGGGAAATAAGATACTTCCACAACAAAGAACACCTGAGAAACTACATGAATACCATACCAGCACTACAATTCTAAACAAGATCCTAGAAAAAGACAATGAAGGTAACAACACCATGAGGCCCAACAGAGCAAATCAAATAGGCAAGGCAAGAAACTAAAAGGAGAAGGTGAAAACGTGGAAAGAGCCAACAAAAGGCCAATAACATGACAATAATAAGTCAGTACATATCAGTTATAACCATCAATGTCAATGGCCTCAACTCACCAATCAAGAGAAATAGACTGGCAGAATAGAACAAGAAGCAAAATACAACAATATGTTGTATACAGGAAACACACCTAGTGCAAAAAGAAGCCCATAGACTGAAAGTGAAACGATGGAAAACAATTCTCCATGTGACAGGAGCCCAGAAAAGCAGGGGTAGCAATCTTATTTGCAGACAAAGTAAATTTCAAACCAAAACTGATTCTAGTATTATTGATGTAGGACAGTACTATATCATACCTCTGTGAATGTAAAATATCTTATACCTGCTTTATGATATGTAGTAGTGACCATGCTTTATCAGAGCTATTTTTAACGATGTTACTCTAGATTGTTCTCTTTCCAGATGATGATTAAGGTGCTAATTTAAAAACTGGTGCCAGGTACCACAGCAGCAACAGAGCTTTGCTGTTTTCTGGGTATTATTCTTTTCTTTTTTTTTTTGTTTTTTGTTTTTGTTTTTTGAATGGAGTGTGCTGAATGTCTATAATTTTGTTCAGATGACTGCAGAACCTGGAAAAGCTGTTGCTGCTGTTGATGTGCAACATACTGCTATTATTGGTCTTTTTATATAAATATAAATATATATATATATACATATATATAATTTGAATATTTGGAAACTTTAACTGTACTGTTGACTTTGGAAAAAGTTATCCCAATTTACTGTGTTGAATTGGTATTGTACAGAAATTAACAGCTATATTGGTCTACAAATATTAATTTTTTTCCATTTGTACAGGGGTAACACACTGTATTAAATATGTAAGGTCATATCTACTTGGGTTTGATTACAGAAACTAATAAAGTATTCTCTAAATAATGAAAAAAAAAGAATAAGACTACAAGAGCCAGAAGCAATTTAAATATGTTCAGGGACCATTTTCACCTTCAGAATTAAGGATTATTTTAATTTTACATCATTGCCTTTTCTCTTTTACTTTCCTTTTTAGTTTTATTTTAGAATCCCCTATTTTTAATGTTCATACAGAGATTTCTTTAACCAAAATACTGAATAGTTTTTCTGGTGTGAAAAACTATAATAGTACACAGGATACTAATGAGATAATTAATAATGTGAAATAGGAAGTAAAGGGCTAAAGGGGTAGGGAAAGTGGGAAGAGTGGGGGAAAGGTAATAAGCAAAAAGAAAAAATATTAGAAACTGAAAAAATGGAAATAAAGTAAATGGGAAGGGGAGGAGGGGGTGAAGGGAGGGCAGAGACAAGTGGAAAAATGAGAATCAAGACCTATCATGTAAAGGTACAGGATCCCAATAATGAATGTAACTGTATACCTAGATTGTACAAATAAACTCAATAAAAAGAAAAAAATAAATTCTTCAATGAAATTAAAAGGGAAGCAATACTCCCAAATTCATTCCTGGAAATAAGCATCACCTTGATCCCAAAAGCAGAGAATGAACCAAACAACAACAAAGAAAGAACTATAGTCCAATCTTACTAAAGAACATAGATGCAAAAACCTTCAATAAGATTCTGGGAAGCAGAATGGAGAAGATCATCAAGAAGATCATCACCCTTACCAAGTGGGATTCATCCCAGAGATGCAGGGATGGTTCAACATATGCAAATCAATAAATGTAATATTAACAGAGCCAAGGACAAAAACCATATGATCATCTCAATAGATGCAGAAAAAGCATTCAACAAAATTAAATACCCATTCATGATTTTTTTTAAAAAAGCCCCACAGAAAATTGTAATAGGCTGTCTCTACCTCAATCTAACATCCCTTGCTCCTGTAGGAAGAATCAACATAGCAAATATGTCTATACTTCCAAAACTGCTATACAGACAATGCAATCCCAATTGAAATCCCAAAAGTGTACTTCACAGACCTTGAGAAAATAATCCAAAAATGCATTTGGAACCAGAAGAGTCCTAGAATATCAAAAGCAATTATAGGCAATAAAGATAAGATAGGGAGTATCACAATCCCCAACTTTCAACTATACTACAAAGGTACTGTGATAAAAACAGCACGGTACTCACAAAGAAACAAACCTGAGGATCAATGGAACAGACTAGAAGATGCAGAAACAACTCCAAACACACTCAGCCACCTCACCTTTGACAAAGGAGCCAACCATCCTCACTAGAGGAAAGAGAGCCTCTTTAATAAATGGTGTTGGAAAAACTGGATTTCATCATGCCAAAGATTAAAACTAGACCTATATCTCTCAGCATGCACTAAACTAAAATTGAAATGGATTCAAGATCTAAATATAAAAACAGAAACACTAAACTGGCTAGAAGAGAGGTTTCATAGAACTCTTGAAGACACTGGTGTAGGAAAAGATTTTGTGAACAAAACCTCAGTTGCACGTGGACTGACACAAAGAATCAACAAGTGGGATCTCTTCTTACTAAAAAGCTTCGGCACAGCCAGAGAAACCACCAAGAGTGTGAAGAGACAACTCATAATGTGAAGAAAACTTTACCAGCTGTTCCTCAGACAAAGGGCTACCATCTAGAATATGTAAAGAACTTTAAAAAATCAGACCTCCCAAATTTCAGGACCCAATCCAAATGGGCATCTGAAATAAAAACATTTCTCAGACAAAGAAGTATAAATAGCAAATAAACATATGAAAAAATGTTCAACATCACTGGTCATTTGAGAGATGCAAATGAAAACAACACTGAGATTCCACCTCACCTCAGAAAAATGCTTGCTATCATGAAATTAACCAATAACAATTGCTGGTGGGGCTGTGGGGAAAAAGAATCCTTCTCCACTGTTGCTAGGAGTGTAGACTGGTGCAACCACTGTGGAAATCAGTATGGAGATATCTCAAAGAACTAGGATTAGAAGTCTCATTTGACCCAGCTATTCCCCTGCTGGGTATCTTCCCCAAAGAATTAAAAACATCGTACTACAGCGATACATGTGCACCCATGTTCACAGAGGCACATTTTGTAATGGTTAAAACTTGGAAATAGCCCTATTGCCCATCAACAGGAGACTGGATTTTTTTTAAATGTGCTTTTTTTTTTTATAAAATGGAGTACTATTCAACCATAAAGAATGAGAAATTAGAGACATTTATAGCTAAGTGGATGCACCTTGAGGCAATACTCTTAAGTGAAATAGATAGGACACATATGTGTAAATACCAAATAATTTCTCTGGCATGAGAAACTGAAAGTGTAAATAAGGATCAAAAGGCATAATAAATAATGTGAAATAGGAAGCAAAGGGGCAAAGGGAAGGGAACATGGGAGGGGTAGGGGAAAGGAAAGAAGGGAATTCAATTAATATGACAAAATTTAGAAATGGAAACAAAGTATTTGTAAATAGGGAGGGATGGAGGGGTTGAAGGGAGGCAGGGGATTGGGGTAAAATTAAGAATCAAGATGGATTATGGAACGGTACACATTTTAAATGATGAATGTCATTATGTTGTATACCTAAAATGTACCAATAAAATAAAAAATAAATAAATGATTAGGGTCTGAAATCAAGGTGAAAAAGGGCAAGAGGAGTAAGGAGAATACAGTTTATTAACAATACAAAGTTGATATTTAAAATCTATATGAATGTGATTTATGAAAAAGAAAAAGCATAGAATAACATTTTGAGGAAAATTTCCATATGAATAGAAAGAAATAGAAGTCAGGGAAACAAAAATACTGGCAAGCAAATACTAAGATTAGCAAAATGAACACAAATATATTAATAATTATGATAAACATAACCAGAAAAAATTCACAAGTTAAAAGATAAGAATTTTCAGATTTGCTGAAAGAAGGACATCAGTAAGTACTATTTACAGAGAAATGCCAAAAGCATCAGTACTCAGAAAAGTTAGAGCCAGAAGCAGAAAAATTATAGTAAAGAAATAAAAATCAAGCAAAGCAAATGTACCCAAAAAATACCCATTCATGATTTTTTTTAAAAAAGCCCCACAGAAAATTGTAATAGACTGTCTCTACCTCAATCTAACATCCCTTGCTCCTGTAGGAAGAATCAACATAGCAAATATGTCTATACTTCCAAAACTGCTATACAGACAATGCAATCCCAATTGAAATCCCAAAAGTGTACTTCACAGACCTTGAGAAAATAATCCAAAAATGCATTTGGAACCAGAAGAGTCCTAGAATATCAAAAGCAATTATAGGCAATAAAGATAAGATAGGGAGTATCACAATCCCCAACTTTCAACTATACTACAAAGGTACTGTGATAAAAACAGCACGGTACTCACAAAGAAACAAACCTGAGGATCAATGGAACAGACTAGAAGATGCAGAAACAACTCCAAACACACTCAGCCACCTCACCTTTGACAAAGGAGCCAACCATCCTCACTAGAGGAAAGAGAGCCTCTTTAATAAATGGTGTTGGAAAAACTGGATTTCATCATGCCAAAGATTAAAACTAGACCTATATCTCTCAGCATGCACTAAACTAAAATTGAAATGGATTCAAGATCTAAATATAAAAACAGAAACACTAAACTGGCTAGAAGAGAGGTTTCATAGAACTCTTGAAGACACTGGTGTAGGAAAAGATTTTGTGAACAAAACCTCAGTTGCACGTGGACTGACACAAAGAATCAACAAGTGGGATCTCTTCTTACTAAAAAGCTTCGGCACAGCCAGAGAAACCACCAAGAGTGTGAAGAGACAACTCATAATGTGAAGAAAACTTTACCAGCTGTTCCTCAGACAAAGGGCTACCATCTAGAATATGTAAAGAACTTTAAAAAATCAGACCTCCCAAATTTCAGGACCCAATCCAAATGGGCATCTGAAATAAAAACATTTCTCAGACAAAGAAGTATAAATAGCAAATAAACATATGAAAAAATGTTCAACATCACTGGTCATTTGAGAGATGCAAATGAAAACAACACTGAGATTCCACCTCACCTCAGAAAAATGCTTGCTATCATGAAATTAACCAATAACAATTGCTGGTGGGGCTGTGGGGAAAAAGAATCCTTCTCCACTGTTGCTAGGAGTGTAGACTGGTGCAACCACTGTGGAAATCAGTATGGAGATATCTCAAAGAACTAGGATTAGAAGTCTCATTTGACCCAGCTATTCCCCTGCTGGGTATCTTCCCCAAAGAATTAAAAACATCGTACTACAGCGATACATGTGCACCCATGTTCACAGAGGCACATTTTGTAATGGTTAAAACTTGGAAATAGCCCTATTGCCCATCAACAGGAGACTGGATTTTTTTTAAATGTGCTTTTTTTTTTTATAAAATGGAGTACTATTCAACCATAAAGAATGAGAAATTAGAGACATTTATAGCTAAGTGGATGCACCTTGAGGCAATACTCTTAAGTGAAATAGATAGGACACATATGTGTAAATACCAAATAATTTCTCTGGCATGAGAAACTGAAAGTGTAAATAAGGATCAAAAGGCATAATAAATAATGTGAAATAGGAAGCAAAGGGGCAAAGGGAAGGGAACATGGGAGGGGTAGGGGAAAGGAAAGAAGGGAATTCAATTAATATGACAAAATTTAGAAATGGAAACAAAGTATTTGTAAATAGGGAGGGATGGAGGGGTTGAAGGGAGGCAGGGGATTGGGGTAAAATTAAGAATCAAGATGGATTATGGAACGGTACACATTTTAAATGATGAATGTCATTATGTTGTATACCTAAAATGTACCAATAAAATAAAAAATAAATAAATGATTAGGGTCTGAAATCAAGGTGAAAAAGGGCAAGAGGAGTAAGGAGAATACAGTTTATTAACAATACAAAGTTGATATTTAAAATCTATATGAATGTGATTTATGAAAAAGAAAAAGCATAGAATAACATTTTGAGGAAAATTTCCATATGAATAGAAAGAAATAGAAGTCAGGGAAACAAAAATACTGGCAAGCAAATACTAAGATTAGCAAAATGAACACAAATATATTAATAATTATGATAAACATAACCAGAAAAAATTCACAAGTTAAAAGATAAGAATTTTCAGATTTGCTGAAAGAAGGACATCAGTAAGTACTATTTACAGAGAAATGCCAAAAGCATCAGTACTCAGAAAAGTTAGAGCCAGAAGCAGAAAAATTATAGTAAAGAAATAAAAATCAAGCAAAGCAAATGTACCCAATCTTAACATCAGACAAAACAAACATTAAGGAAAATAGTATTGTGAGAGATTTTTTTAAGTCAGTAAACATTAATTTAACATCAAAATTATTTAACAATTTAGAATTTAATTGTTCTGGAAGGTGAAGGACTTGTTGATCCTGGGTTGCCCAATTAAAGGAGCAGCAGGTCTGTGTTTCCAGCCCACACAGAACTTTCTCCTTCCGTTTCCAGGCAGTCCACAGCTACAAAGGGCAGGGAGTGGGCTCATTCAAGCCTTAGATTTGGTTGTAACAGCCATTGCATGACCAGAAGTGATCTTGAAATTCCCTGGAAGTGAATCCTACAACGGAAAGAGTAATCCTGGAAGGAGGGGGGTTCCAGCAGAAAAGGATAAGGAGATGCTAAGTTCTGTCAACACACCCATCCCGGTCAGGCACATAGGAGGGTCCATCACTGCCATTCTGTCAGGAAAGCAGTAAGGGAGTACTAAGAGCCCAAAAGCACAGTTGAAGGAGTGGGAGAGCATGAGTCCATGGCTGCCTCTGGAATGTAGGGACAGGGAGAGCTGGGCAAAAGAGATTTGAGTGTTTCGGGGGATTTTTTTTTTTTTTTTTTTTTTTTTTTTTTTTTTTT
>NW_022900914.1:58783920-58822202 GCF_012274545.1 Fukomys damarensis
GATTTGGTTTTTTGGTTTGGGTTTTTTTACTGAGGTGGTTGTTGTTTTTGACACAGGTTCTCTGAGTAATCCAGGACAGCCTTGTCCTTGCTATGTAGGTCCAGCTAGCCTCCAACTACTGATCCTCCTGCCTCAGCTTCCCAAGTGCAGGAATTACAGGTTGCTTCCTCATGAACAGTAGCAGTAGGGATTTTGAAAACCTGGGCTGCCAAAAGCAAGAAGCCAAGGCAGAGAGATTAGATGTGTGCACACTTTAGATAGGGTTTAGGGTTGAGGATGGGCAATGCAGGAGATCTTGGTTTTAGGTTTTCTGCCACCTTGCCCCTTTTGGGCAGAACCACACTCCATTCTTGTGTACAAGAAATGGTGTCTTCTGGGGAAAAAAGGGATACAGGAAGCCCTAATTCTTATGTTGCCTCTGGCTAATAGAGTCATTGAATCTGGATGGATGCAGAATTTTGATGCCAACCTGAAATAAGTCAGGGAGCTTGCACTGTTAATTTTTGAGCGAAAAAGAGAAAGATTTGTCTCCTGATAATGAGAAAAAAAAATTCTACCTTTTCAATATATGTTTTTCACTGATACTTCTCCAGCAGTGAAACTCCATGGTGACCTTAGCCAAAGACATTTTTCTGAAACCCAAATGCTAGACAAAAGGAAACTTGGAGTGTGTCCAGAAACTGATACCAAATTGGCAAAGATTGTAACATGTAGTGTTCCATGACGAAAGGCTACAATACACTAGGTATCAGAAGCTGCAAAGCTGGAGGGAGAGCCAACCTGAAGAAAGAATTTTTGACACTGATATTTTAATATCTGTAGGTCTAATCAATCTTATGACTGATGCAACCCAACTAAGTGCAGTACATTTCCTGTGGGACCTAGCAGAGAGGACGTCTTTGTTTATTCATTAGCACAGTGTTCACTATGTGGAAAAATGGTAGAGAAAAGATGGTAACTTTCTGACTATAAATTGAAAGCTGAAAAAAATGAGAAATACTGAGCTCTATCATTGAAGCACCAGCCAGATCATGATTTTCAAGCCCAAAAAGTAGACAGGAAGTGGGGGAGAGAAAGGAAAAAATGAACACCTTGTTTAAAAAAGAGAGAGCAATGCTGATTTTCCTGAGACAACTGTGCCAACAAGTTTTCTCCATGGTGCAAAATCACCTATGCCAGTAATTCCCCCACCACCTCCTGCCACAGCAGTGTTTCTTTGGGACAAGGAAATGGCTCAAAAAACACAGCCACAGCTGACCCTGCTGCCACAGACACCTTCAAGCCAACAACCACACCTCAGGAAGCTCAGTAGTGGTTGTGTAGAATCCATTCCTCTATGTTCACAAGGCTTTTTCCAGACTTCTTGGGCCCAGATCATTGAAACTAAGTAGAGATGTTGTGGTCTAAATCTGCAGATGAAAGCAGACTTTTTAATATATTAAAAGGCCAGCAGTATATCTGAGTTTAACCACCTGTTTGTCAGGAATTTAGATGCTAAATTTGGTGATATTCTGCCATGTAACAGGGCCTTTGCACTGAGCTACATCTCCAAGCCTTCTGTACTTTCTGCTTTTGACACAAGATCTCACTATTTCACAAAGCTGCCCAGGATGAGTTCGAACTTGCAATCTTCCTACCTCAGCCTTCCAGCACATAATATTTTTGTAGCATAAATATGAACATCTGTATTCATAAGACTAGGTCCTAATCTCTTTAGCATCAAGCATGCAGGTACCTCTACTTTTTGCCACAACTGATTGATGGATTCAATAAAGAAAAATAGAATTTTTCTTCTGGTTTTCCTGTAATACTACAACAAATAGTAGTTTCAGCAAAGATTTATTGAGCTAGGCAGTGTGATAAATTCTTTAAATGGATTATCTTGTTTAATCCTCTTAATATCCCTATGTGAAGTGAATATTATAGTGATCCCTAACTAAAGACACATAGTGGCTCCATAGCTTACTGAGTAACCTGTCGCTAATAGGAAGTGGCACTCAATGAAGTCCAAGCCCAGGTTGTCTACTTCCCATTATTCACCATCCAGTATCACCAGTGCCACTGTGTAGTCTGTGCTCAGCACTGCTTCTGACTGTGACTCCTCCGGAGCACAGGACATCACATCGAGTGTGAGCTGAGGAATTAACCACAGAAGAAACACAAACCACAGAAAGAGCTTAAACAATTAGGAGCACATCAAGACCTATGAATAAACTAAAACACAAACACTTTATAAGTATTATTGGGTGTGAGAATCACAGAATTTGAGTGACAAAAGTGGGATTATCTCAAAACTCACCATTCTTCAATGACATTATCAAGCTACTTAGCCCAATCATCTTTTGGTTTCCCTTCTTTGCATGCTGTCTTGGTACAGGAAGTTACTGTACTCGTGTTATTTTACCATATACAAGCTTGAAAGAAATTCTCTCCTGTCCTATTCACACTCTTACCAAATGCTTTTGTTCTTGAATGATTATGTATTTATACATGTGTGCAAATGTATAGCATCATGAATACTCCTTTTTACATGTAAAGTTTTTTCTGCTACTTTCCTTACAGGTTATAATGAGGGGAACAAAGGTAATGTTGAAAAGTTCTGTGTTGGATTTGGACTGTGTGTTTTAAAAAGCATTAGATGATATTTATGTAGAGATTTTGTTCATTAAAATCAATCTGCAACAGGGCCTGGGATTTAGCTCAGTGGTTCTACTGCCTGCCTTACAAGCAAAAGGTCCCAAGTTTGATCCCTGGTACCAAAAAACAAAACAAAACAAAACAAAAATATCAATTTGCAACATAGAAAAATATAGACTTCATATATCTTTATTAACAGTTCCTAAATCTGTAAAGCAGTATTTGAATACGGGATAACCCAAAAAATCACTATTGAAATATGGGTTTTTAATGTTTTCATATCATTCATTGAGAAATAAAACAGAAATAAATACAAATGTAAAAACATTTGAAGCAACAAAAATAAAATCTGAATTAACAACACACATAGAAGACTGCTCTCAACAACTGTGAAAAAAATCCAGTAGAAAAACAGGCCAAAATGTAGGTGTAAGCTACTTACAGAAAAATACAGTCTATAAATGGCTAAGAAACATTTTTTTAAAGATATTCAACCTCACTACAAATCAAGTGCAAATTAAAGTCACAGTGTAATGCATGTCAGGCCTTCCTCCCTCATTGATTAGGAGGCCCAGTGCTGGGATTTAATTTGCTTCAACCATTTTGGAGAGAGGTATGAAGTCAAAATTACAAATATCCCTCACCCAGCTGTTTCATTTCTAAGAAAGTTTTTTTTTGGTTTTGGTTTTGGGTTTTTTGTTTTTGTTTTTGTTTTGTTTTTTTTGCTACAGCTGACATAACAAAACATCACAGATTGCATGGATTTAAAAACAAATTTATTTTCTGACAGTTCTGGAAGCCCGAAGTCAAAGATCACGGTACCTTTGGCAGGTTTGTTTCTTTTAAGCATCTCTCCTCATCTTACAGATGCAGCCCTCTTGTTACCTCTTCCTATGGAGAGGCCTCTATGGACTGGCATCTCTAGTGTCTCTTGTGATGTCCTAATCTCCTCTCTTTTTTTGGTACTGTACTTGCAAGGCAGGTATGGTGCCACTGAACTAAATCCCTGGCCCACTAATCTCTTTTTATAAAGACATATTTTATTGGATTAGGACCCACTCTAATAACCTCATGTTAACTTATTCTCCTCTTTAAGGTCCTTGCTTTCAAATAGTTGCATTCTGAAGTACTTAGGGATTAAATTTTCTTTTCTTTTCTCTCTCTCTTTGAGTTTATTGGTACATTTTAGGTATACAGGACATTTACATTCATCCTTGGGATCTTGTACCTTTACATGACAGGTCTTGATTCTCATTTCTTCCCCTTGTCCCTGCCCTCCCTTCACTCCCTCTTTCCCTCCCCATTTACAAACACTTTATTTCCATTTTTTTATTTTCTCATATTTTTTTTCTTTTCCCTTATTCCCTTTCCCCTACCCTTCCCACTTTCCCTGCACCTTTAGCCCTTTTCTTCCTATTTCACATTGTCAATTATATCATTAGGATCTTATGTACCATTATAGTTTTTCACATCACAGAAACTATTCAGTATTTACGCATGTGTGACTTATTTATTTCACTTAAGAGTATATCCTCAATATGTATCCATTTTCCTATGAATGACTGTAATTTCTTATTCTTTATGGCTGAGTAGTGTTCCACTTTATAGAAAAACCACATCTTCTTTATCCACTTTCCAAATGATGGGCAGATGGGCTGTTTTCAAGTTTTAGCTATTACAAACTCTGCTGCTATAAATATAGGTGTGCATATACCACTGCGATATGATTCTTTTAATTAAAGTTTCAATACATGAATTTTGGGGTTATACAGTTCATCCTCAAACAGAATTTCTTTAAAAATTCTCCCACATGCTCATTAAGAAACACGTGAGCATCTTTATTGTATTTAGTGAAATAATGTGTAAAAAGTCAAAAATATTGAAAATAACAGATACACATTATCAGGAGAATGGTAATGAATTGAGGTATTTTAGAATAGCATGTTATTATTAAAATGAGCTGAAATTACATGTATGAACACAAATGACAAACATATATTTTAATTAAGTAAGCAAGTTATAAGATAATCCATACAAAATGATAGCATTTATAGATAATTTTAAAATATGCAGAGCAATATGTATTCTTCAAAGCACCTTTCATAATGAAAGCAGAAAGAGATATACAGGAATAATAACATATGCAACACTTAAATGGAGGTGGAGTATGAGAACGCATTTGGGAAAGGTACACAGGGGCTTCAACTGTACTGATGCTTCATTTCTCAAGTTCTAGATATTCATTACATTATTATGTATAACTTTTGAATGTTTGAAATACTTATCATAAATTAAAACTAAGATTAAAAAAGTATTACCATTCTCTGGGTTTTTGTTTAGTTTTGTGGGGTGTTTTTGTTTTTGATTTTTTGGTACTGGAGGATTGAACTCAGGACCTTGTGCTTGCAAAGCAGGTGGCAGCACCACTGAGCTCAACTCCCAGCCCTGTGTTTTTATTTTTTGTGCAGAGTAGCTTATGCCTTTTTGAGCTTTCCCATACTTAACAAAGGATTTTAAATTTTAAGCAAAATTTTAAAAGAGGCTCAACTATGTATAAGAATCTAAAGTACTCTGAAATAGAACTTCAGAATTAATAAAATAAAATATCCCTTTAAAATGAAATGCTCCACAGGAAGCATAGAAATCTGACTTGCTCCTTCTGGATCTACATCTCCAACCTAATAGTCCAATCACTCTCCTGACAAATTCACGAGACTTTCTCCATCAAATAGGCAGTTCAGCAATCCTTCATACAGACACTAACTCTTTTCTCATTGTCTTCTGACAGGTTTTTATTTCTCCAAAGCTGCCAGTGAGCCACAGCACCCCAAGTTGGAGTACATAATCCACAGCAGGTCAGCCTACAGCCCCTTTGAGCAGGAAGTTGCTATATGAAGATGGAGACCTCCACTCCCTCAGCACCCCCTAAAGAATTCTGGGGATATGTGTCTCTCGGGGGAAACGAGGCAGGAAACTAGGCATGGCAGAGTGGCTGGGGAAATAAGTATGACCTGTCAATTACAAAATCCCAGGACAGGGCCGGGAATTTAGCTCAGTGGTTCGGTGGCCTGCCTTGCAAGCGCAAGGACCTGAGTTCAATCCCCGGTACCAAAAAACAAAACAAAACAAAACAAAATCCCAGGACACATGTGCAGAACAATTCCCAAAGCCCTGAATGTGGACTTCTTGCAAGAATTTGTGCTGTTTCAAATAGGACAGCCTAGCCCTGACACCCCTGAGGAGTGGGTGACCTGAATGGCCAGTCGCTACTGAGCTCTCTGCTACTATGTTCTTTCACAGAAATTCACCTGCATGCTGTAGAGTGTACTTCTTTTCCTGCTTTTTCTTGGCTCAAGCTCACTCTATAGAGCATGTTTCTTTCCCTATCTTTTGTAAATGTCAAACTTGCTACCATTAAATAAAATAAAATAAAATAAAATGCTCCAATATCAAGTCACAGAATGATGAAAGAAGAAAAGGGCAATTGGAAATAAGAAGAGTAAAATGTTTTAAGGCTATTAAAATTCTTAGAAGCCAATAATCAATATACATAAATTGATCTGGAAGAGTATGAGTTAGAAATTATAGCACTGCTATGAATTTGAGTGCTGTTCACATCCCATTTATATCTTTAACTTCATGGTGATTTTTTAAAATGTGCCTTTCGTGCTTAAAATAAAATAGTTTTTCATTTAGCCTTTTTTTCATGACTGTCTATAATCATTGGCACAAAATTTTGAAAGAATGTACTTAGGCTTTCTTAAAATTGAATTTAAGTATAGATATCTATTACAAGCTCTCTCTCTATCTCTCTCTCTCTTAAAACTTTGAATATTGCATTCATGAAGAGAAGCATGAAATTATGAACAATCAATATTAATAAATATATTAGCACTTTATTAATACTATTAAAGTTTAAGAAAAATGTTAGCATTTTTGTTAATTTTTGTTAATGACAGTGAAGAACCACTATAATGGCATAAGTTATCATGAGTACACCTGGCAAAAATATAATTGTTTCTCCACAGATTTCTTTGCTGATGGTCAAACCAGGGTTCCTTTGCATTGGCAAATCATGTGTAACTGGGTCTGTCCCTCAAAGTCCTCTCCACAGCAACCATTCCCAACCACGCTGGCCGTCCTTCATGTGCTTCCTCTGAGTGACTCATACAGCCTCCTCTGATACCAGGTGTCATCATTTTTTACCTCCTATACTCACACCCTCAATCTGTCTCTTTGAAGTCCAAGACAAAGCAGTATACCATGGTGTGTCCCCATCACCAGCTGACACCTACCAATATTGCACTCAGTGGCCCCAAACCACCCACTGTGTGAAGGTCCCACATGAGAGAAGGGCCAGGGTCTGTCTTTCCTACCTCACAGCAATCCTGGGATGGTTGGCTGAATCATAGGCAGAAACCTGAGCCAAAACTGTCCATTCCGAAAGCTGCTCTTCTGTTTTCCAAACTGGAATTAGAACAGCTTCAGCTATGAGGAATGAACCCTCTGGTGTTATTTCTCACTATCTGCCATGTGGTAGGCACTTTCACTGAATAAAAACAGGATGAATAAACTGAGGCATATTATGGTCACACCTTGCCAGCTTCACTTTCCTCCCTTTAGGATAACCCTTCTCTGTAGACCTTCATTTTCCCATTCCACCTCTGCCCTATGAACAATACAAGTATTCTCACACACTGTCAAATCTAGATAAGTGTGGTTACGCTTGAGACCCCATTATCTGATAAATTACATTCCAAAAATGCAGCAGGATGCTTTGCAAAGCAATGAGTTCTTCAATGACTAAAATATTTTGGCAGAGGCCAGAAAACCATCTGTTAAAGAGGGCGGTGGTTTTTGCCTTCTTTAGCAGTGGGGATGAGTTAAATGAATTTTAAAGTCCTTTCTAACACTAATGCTTCCATTTCCTAGGGACAACAGAGTAGACAGTGTCATACACCTAGGCCTTCTGGACCCCAACTTTGCTGAGAATCACAGCTTCTGTCTCTTTCTCCTGATGATATTTCTTCTTGAATACCCTGATCCTCCAAATAATCAAGTTTCCCCCACTGGCTGCAGATCTCATAAATCCTACTCTGCCTGCTGAAAGAGACAGAGTACAGGGAACCAAATGAGAACCTCCAGGCTCCAGAGTCCCATTTCTCTTCAGAAGTTTTCCTGGCTATAGGGACTTTTTGAAATGATCCCTCCACATCTATGAGGCACACAAAATGGGTCATGGACTGGCAACAACATTTTTCTGATTTAGTTTGTCCCAAAAAAATTCAGACTGGTTCCAGTTGAAAAAATTCAGACAGGTTCCAACTCTGCCTCCAACAATTCCCCAGCCATGTTTACTCCTCCAGGGCAATACTTCTCAGCCCTGGCTGCACACTGGAATCACGTAGGAGCATTTCGAACACCTCAGTATACACTCATTGCTGAAAAGAGACCAGACATTGGTGCTCCACCAAGACTTCCCCAGAAAGCCTCCTATGCCCAGTTTGAGGATCACAGGTCCAATGTTTCAGGTGCCCTTTAGGGCTACTCACAAAGGGAGCATGAATTTCTTGCCTGCTCATCCTAAAGGCCATCACAAATAAAAAGAGAAAAGCAGAAACCAGGAGGCAGATGGGCCAAGAGAGTCTTTCCCCAGCTCAGTTCCTCCCATTGAAATGAATTAAGCATGCCGCTTACTTTGTCTCCCAAAAGTTTGCGTGTTGAAGGCTTGGCCTTTGGTGTGGCAGTGTAGAGGTGATGAGATTTTCAGGCGATGGACTATTAGGAAGTCACTAGATCTTGCTGGGGACACCACCCCTGGAAGTGATTAAGGTAGTTCTCTTGAGATCCTGAGCCAGTTCTCTGAAGAGGGAGGTGAAAAGAGTAAACCTGGTCCTGAGCCACACGGTGGCTTCCTATCTTGCAATTATAATCTTTCTCCCTGCACACATTACTGCCATTGTGAATCCATCTACCATAAAGTCTTCAGCAGAGTTGAGTTCAGACCTGCACCATGATTCTGAACCTACAGAACTATAAACTAAAAAATTTATTCTTAACTAAAGTTTCCCCAGTCTCAGCTACCTAATTACAGTCCTGAAGAACTGATCAATATACCAAGGTAAGCCCTCTGTGTAAACAGTTGGTAAAATCACTGTGTACTGCTCTAATATTAAACACTTTTTTCATTCCTACACTCTTTAGCACTTACTCATGTGCTTGACACAAATGATTCCTGCTGTCTAAGATCAGGTATATACAATGAAAGAAATGAAAATGTAAAACAAATAAGTAAATAAAAACAGCTAAGCCATAAGACCATGTGATTTTTCACTCAGTGCCTTTGAAGTGCTTTTTCACTGATTCGTTAAATGTCCAATGTCCACATACTGTGTGCCAGGCATTGAGACTGCAATGGCAAACGTGGAAAAGAACACATTAGCTCTACTTTCAAGACCTGCAAATGAGCAAGCAGCTACTATGTAACAGAACTAATAAAGCTAGAGAAATGGTTCAAATAATGATTGGAGGATCTGAGAAGATAAATCTAAAGAATACCTAAAAAGTGACTCATGAAGCTAATTGTGTGTGTGTGTGTGTATGTGTGTGTACCAATGTGGAGAGGAAGATTGGAGAGGAAATGTTGCAGAGGTGGGCAGTTTGGTGAGTCACAAAACCCAGAGGAAGATGAATAGGGCGGGATGGAGTAGCAGAGTGGGGATAGCTAAAGTAATCTGGAAAATACACAAATGCGGTGTTTTGAAATGAGATTTTAAATACATGTTGATCAAATCAGGTCTCAAGGAAATCAAGGAGAACCTCCAAGATGGTCTGAAGCTTATAAAGCCCTAAGGAAAAGAACACAAGATGGGAACTATGAAATTATCAAGATACCTGCGGGATCCTTGGAAGGCAAAGGCAAAAAAGAGATCGTGAGTCTTAAGCTTGGTTGGCTTTTTCATAAGCTGGCATAAGTACCTTCATTCCAGCCTTGCTCTTTCCAATACCTAGAGTCTCGTGAGAGCCTCTCATAGGCTGCCTAAGTAATACTTATACTTTCTTCTGCACTCCTGTTCAAGCATTCTGAAGTTAGAATTCACTTGGCCATTTAGTATATATGTATATTTGTTGAGCTAGATCTAAAAGGTATCACTATCGTCAATGATAATTACTGAACATTTACTAGACTGTGGGCATCACCAAGGAGTACGTCAGTCTAAGCTAATGATCTGGTCATTACAGCTAATGACATCCCAGAGAGTCTGACATTCTATAAAAGCAGGGCAACCTCGGAGAGTCTTACAGACAGACAGCCTTGTGAGGGAAATGGATGAGTGGAATTTTTTAAATTAATTAATTGTATTGGTACATTTACATGAATGGTTCTTGTTGTTTCCCCATTCCACTGCCCTCCCTTCAAACCTTCCTTCCCTCCCTATCTACAAAGATTTTGTTTCCATTTTTTCTTTTTATATGTTAATTTCACTCCCATCTCTCTTTTTCCCTACCCTTCCCATTTCCCCTTCCCCTTTGTCCCTTTTCTTCTTATTTCACATTATTTATTATACCTTTAAGTCCTTATTTACACTTTCAGTTTCTCACACTAGAGAAACTATTTGGTATTTACACATGTGTGTCCTTTTTATTTCACTTAAGAGTATGGCCTCAATGTACATCCATTTAGCTATAAATGTCTCGTTTCTAGTTCTTTATGGCTGAGTAGTACTCCATTTAATTAAAAAAAAAACACACACACATTTTCTTTATCCAGTCTCCTGCTGATGGGCAATTGGGCTGCTTCCAAGTTGTAGCTATCAGGAATTGTGCTGCTATGAACAGGGGTGCATATATATCACTGTGGTATGATTCTTTTAATTCTTTGGGGAAGATATCCAGCAGGGGGATAGCAGGGTCAAACAGGACCTCAAATCCTAGTTCTCTGAGATATCTCCATACTGATCTTCCAGTGGTTGCACCAGTCTGCACTCTCTACACTCCCACCAGCAGTAGAGCAGGGTTCCTCTTTCCCCACAACCCTGCCAACATTTATCATTGGTCGATTTCATGGTAGCAGCCATTCTCTCTGGGGTGAGGTGGAATCTCAGTGTTGCTTTCATTTGCATCTCTTGAATGATCAGCGATGTGGAACATTTTTTCATATATTTATTTGCTATTTCTACTTCTTAGTTTGAGAAATGTCTGTCCATTTCAAAAGCCCATTTTTTGATTGGGTCTTGAAATTTGGGAGGTCTGATTTTTTGAAGTTCTTTATATATTCTAGACAGCAGACCTTTGTCTGAGAAAGAGCTGGTGAAAATGTTTTCCCACATTGTGGGTTGTCTCTTCACACTGTTGGTGGTTTCTCTTGCTGTGCAGAAGCTTTTTAATAAGATGCCATCTCACTTGTTGATTGTGCTAGTTCACAGGAAACTGAGGGTCCCAGATAGGGTCCCATCCTGCCCCAACCCCAGAGGTGTGGGCACACGTGCCCACACCACAGCCCACCTAGAAAAGAGATGCACAAGCATGCAAGCTTCATCTGGAGAGACTGGGATTTTTAATGCCCTGATTCTTGAAGCAAAGCATGGAGTCTGCATACTGAATTTCCTCCTTCAGCATTTTTGCAGGTTAGTATCTCTGAGTGTGGACACGGTCTTTTCCAACAGAGAAGGCTGAGAACAAAGACTGGATTCCCGGGAGCTAATTCTGAGTAACCATCCACCTTGAGATAACTCAGGTAACTAATGACTCTGAGATGAGAAGAAATGTCAGGTCACCCCTCATTTTATAAAACAACACTTTTAAACTGGGCGTGGTGGGACACACCTATAATCCCAGCACTGGGGTGGCTGAGGCAGGAGGATCGTTGTGAGTTCAAAACCATCCTGGGCTACATAGTGAGTTCCAGGTCAGTCTCAGCTACATAGTGACACTCTGTCTCAAAAAACCAAAAAAAAAAGAAAAAAAAAAAAAAACACTTTTAGAGGGAGACACTTTCTCAACAATTAGCATTATCTATTGTGTAAGAGTGGAGTGTAGGCTAATTTAGAGTTCAGGTTAAAGGTTCAGTAGATTGAATTTGAATGTCTCTGCAATGGAAGTGGGCTGGACAGTAATAGGTTTAAGTACCTTGAACAAAGAATTTAGATCATTCAAAGTCTTCTGCTGTTTACTCCCTTTCCTCTTTTCCCAGAGCATAGCAGTATCACAAGTAGCATCTCTTCAGTGACCTCTAAGTATTGCCGGGGTCAGAATCACCTAGAGTAGTCCTAATCACCTCTGTCCTGACTGGCTGAAGTACATTTAACATACCCAGAATTCCTGGTGATTCCTCCAAGTGTGAATTAAGTTTGTGGGACATAATTATCTGGTACAAAGTAAAAAACCTTTAATAAAATGTTCTGCTGTGACTTGTTTTGGTATATGACTGTAGGTGACTGGGGGCTCTGTACCCTTACATGTCACCTCCTATCTATTAGATAAAACAGAAATATAAGGTAATTTGGAGTATATGAGAGGAATAAAGAATCCAGAAAGGCATACCTTGGAGACATCATCAAAATGAAGAATGTAAAAAGAAACGATTTTGCTGGGGTTTGGGTTTTTATTTCTGAACTTTGTGCATAAAACAATTCCTTTGAGTCCTGCAGAGTTGGGTCTAAAAAGTACCATTTTCCTTTAATATTTATTGAACACCAAGTAGATGTAAGGCCTGACTCCAGGAAACACACAGAGACATAAAATGCAAGCTGTGCCCTTCAGAAATGAATGGTCTGCTTGGGAAGCATGAGACAGATATAGGAAGATAAATGACAGGACCCAGCTGAACAGCATGAGAAACACAGGCTATTCAGGCCATAGGAAGTCAAACACCCACATTGTTTCTAGTAGCTTTGGGGCAGGTAGTGTATGAAGAATACTAATATAAAAAAAAAAAAAAGAGGTGAGCTTTCAAGTTAAAGTATAGGATAAAATTAGACTTGTAAGACTTGGATCTTAAGCAAGTGGGACGGTCAAATGAAGGAGGAGAAATACATAGTTTATTTCAGGTCTTGGCCTATTGTAGAAGCAGTCTTGCATGGTGTTTGAGGATGACTCTCTCCCATAGGACACCTTTTTTTTTTGGATGAGTAAGTTGTCACCCGCAGGGAACACATTAATCCCTGAATCCCTGCTAAAGCTTCCTCAGCTGCTAGGAATCTCCATAGCCCCAACAAGATTTCATTGTGGGGATCCCTCCACTCCTAGTGTTAAAACTGAAGTTCTCAAATATTGAAACTTCATTAATTCAGCACCTATGAAGATCCTTGCCTTCCCTTCCACATCAGAATACTAATGAACTAACAAGTTATTAAAGCTAAAGCTCCTTTGTTTGAATAAAAGTCATAAGTACTGACCTTCACATCATCAGTTCAACTCTCCCTTGGGTTGCAGCATACCTAACCAGGCTTTGATCGTGAGTGACTTCAAATCTCAGCTCAGATTGGACAGAGCTGACATTAGAAATGCCCAGCCCTATGCACGTTTGATGGGATTCATGACAAAGCAAAGTTGATAAGAAACTGCAGCCTCTTTCCAGTGACGTTTCCTAAAGCGGCCATGCCCGCCTTGAATTGTCCATTGCAATTGTCTGTGGTCAGCTCTTCAGTGAAAGAAGTCACGCTGTGAGCCACAAAAGGAAAAGGCAAGGTCCTGACTCCCGCCCAGCCCTCCATCTTTACTCCGTCTCACAACCACATACCATACTCTCACTGTGCCTCCTCACTGGCCAAACTTATCCACTTCTAAAACACAGAAAACTCCAAGAGGGTGGAGTAATGCATGCTGTTTAAGTAACTGTTTTTGTGGGTCATGATTTCCCTCAAAATGCTACCTACTCTAAGACCCTCTCCCTTACATGTGACCACTTCCTGTTGCCTGGCTCACTCACTCTCCTCATGCCCTTTGCCAAGAAAGACACAGGCCTGGGAGTCCGGAGAGGTGACCTCTGTTCAAGTTTCAGTTTCACGGCCCACTCAATTGTGATTATAGACTTTTGCTTCATAAGTCTTAGCTGAAACATTGTCAGTCTTTTCAGATCTTTCCTATTACAGCCCCACTGCGTTATCCAGAAAACAAGGGACAAAAACAACCATCTGGAAACCACATGAAGCGAACTGTGTCCTTAGCCAGTGCTATTAAGCTGTGAGCCTCAGCTATAAGTCCCATTCTGCCACTGTGCACTGAGCAAAATTTCCTTGTTGAGGGAACCTCAGGAGAAGCCCTCTGACAAGCCAACCAGAGACCAGTGTGGGCCCCAGGAACTTGCAACTGCAAAAACTTACTACCAAGACAGAAACTACAGAACCTAAATCCTGTACTTTCCAAAGCCACTGCGCTGGCACAGCCTCCTAGCTGAGGCCCCCTTAATCTCAGGCCCCTTACCAACTGGGCCAGAGTGCTTCTCTGCAGTCCCACCCTCACTCTCTTGAACAACGCTATGGTCACTTGCCTCATGCAGTACCCAAAAGACCTAATACCCAGGGACACTCCCCTGTAAATGCCCTTTCATCTTTCAACACCTCCAGGAACACACCACAACTGAAATCCCTACCCCACCACCCAGGGAATACCTCCCCGTATAAGGTAAAATACAAAATTCTACCAAGCACTTGCCTAGAGGTACCAGGTATTCCTCCAAACATGTCGTGTCTGCTTCTCATGATACCTGATGTCTAGTTTCTCCACAACTCTCTCCCAAAAATGGAACTACTGCTGCTGCCTTGCCAAAGGGTGAGAGTCAAAGGGATGGAAACTGCAATTTTCTAACCAGCCTCCTGGACCAATTCTCCCATCTTTCTCCATCTCCTCCACCCTGCTGAGTGCCCCCAGGAGATTACTTTATGCATGGCATCATCTGTGCTTGCCCACTGTCCACCTCCCAGCTGGATTCAGTCAGTCCTACTACTGGCAGGAGATGAGGGGGGTGAGGTCAGGGTATCCATTTCCCTCACCCACTCCACATCAGGTCTTGGCTTGGGCAATGGTTGTGTTCCCTGCACAGGGCCACAGCTCCTTCCAGGGGTATCAGTACAGTGCTGGTCTCACCAGCTGCCGCAGGAATAGCTCCTAACCCTGTCAATTCAGGTTTAAGGGTGGTGTTTGGCTTCTCAGAGTTGCTGATACCAGGGTGCTTCATCTTTGAGTGTAGCATCTGTTAGGCACCAACCTACCAGAGACAACCCTGGGTGCTAAAAGGGTCACCTGCACCAAAGTTCACTGAGGCGAGCCAACATTCAAATATCTAAGAGAACAAGTCCTGATGGCTACTCCAGGAGTTGGCCTGGGAATCAGGTAGGAGATATTAAGACAGAATATCAGAACCTAGAGAAGACAGGACCAAACCCAGGCAGAAAAAAGTAGAGGAACTGCCAAAGGGGAAATCACATTCATCTTTCTAACCAGCTGGTAAGACCTGTTTGAATAGGATAAATTGGCTTCAAAAATGAGACATAATCAACCCTATAATCCCCAGGTCTTTTCTTTTCCATGAGCTCCATATCAGAAGATACAAATGCCTAAAGGAGGAGTCTATGTTAACCATTGTAACCCTAGCATCTGGGTGTAAAGGATATGCACTTCTGGGTAGAATCCAAAGGAGTCATCAGATTTGAAAGATAAACCAGTGCCCCCCAAAAGTCATCATTTCCAATGAACCTTACAGTCCATTGACCTCTCAGTTTTTCTTTTTCTGGGGGGGAAAAAATCAGCTTCCTTCTGGTATCTCAGCACTGACACAGATGTACCAGGAGGGTGATACTCCCCAGCTCCATGGGGAGAGAAAATGCTGGGTCCTTGCCGTATTCTTCTCTTCCATGTGCTGTCCCTGAGTTGTATTCTTTATAGTAAAACTTGTATCATTCACTTTCTCTTGTTGGGACAAAATACCTGACACTCACAATTTATAGGAAGGGAAGTATATTTCAGCTCACAGGTTCAGTGGATTCAGTTCAGGGTTGTCTGCCACCAAGACAGAAACTGCATAGTGTAAAGACATGGTGAACAAAAGCTACTCAACCTATGGCAGCCGGGCAGCAGAAAGAAGGGAGGACTCTGGGGAAAACATACACTCTTCCAGGTCACATGCCCAGTGACCCAACTCCTTCAGCTATGCCCCACCTCTGAACAGCACATTCAGCTATGAACTCATCAATAAACCAATCCACTGAGGAGTATGATGCCCCTCTGATCCAATCACCTTCCAAAAGTCCTATCTCTGAACGCAAGATTGGTGGGGACATTTCAGATCTAAACCACAACTGTAATCACAAGTTTAGTGCTTTCAGAGAGTTATGTAAGTCATCTGAGAAAATTACCAAACTTGAGGTTATAGAAAATCTTGAATTTGAGGGCCAAAGATTTAGCTCAGTGCGCCCCCGCCCGCCTTGCAAGTGCAAGGTCCCAAGTTCAATCCCCGGTACAAAAAGAAAAGAAAATCTTGAATTTGTAGCTAAGCAAGACAGAAGTGTAGATGGCATGGGGAGACCAGGACATGTATCTGGCATCTCATGCAGGGCATCTTGAGTACTAGGGCCCCTCACCTGTGAGGCCTCTGTTAATTCCAGTTTAAGTACTGTTATGTCAGAATTGTACCGTATGCCAGCCAGTGTTGGAGAACTGGTGATGGGATGTCACTCTAGACAGAGGTTGGGAATCTGGGGCAAGAGAATAAGAGGATCCTACTCTGTGCTGATGTCAGAATACTTCCCAGGGGACACCTGTGATCATTAAGAACATTATTTAGAAACTGTTAATATGAGTGTGTTATCTTGAAGACTAGGGCCTCTTGGAGAGCTGGGAGGTGCCAGGACTAAGACACATTAAGTATTAAAGGCTCTGAAGAATAGTGACTTTCAGAGCTGGCAACAGCTGAAGCTAGAGCAGAGGAGAACTGGAGAGCTGTTTACAGCAAGGGAGTCTAGCATGAGAAGGGGAAACTGGGATCTGGAGGCATCTCAGCGGAAGGTGGGAGGAGCAGAGGGGTGGGAACCAATGGAGAAGAAATCCTAGTAAGATTTTCCCTTTGGCCATGGAATGACAAAGAAAAGGAGCAACTAATACTCCTGGTTTGAGCAGTTTGCAGCTTCTCTTGGGAAGGTTACCACAAAACAAAGTCTTTAGAATGGGCACAAAGAACTCAAGAAAAAAAGGCCATCATGTGTTTAGGGTGTGTGGACTCAGGCAGATGGAAAATGTGTAAGAATATCTATAAGACATTAAACGTTCATCTCTACCTCACATCATTCACAAAAATTAACTTAAGGGTGATACGAACTAGGTATTTGGGTTCCTCTATAATATAGAAAACAGGAAAATATCATCAGGACCTCGGGGTATAAAAACATTACTTAGGATGAAAAAATATCCTGAGAAAAAAATAGATGTCGCTCTTTATTGAAATTTAAAACTTCAGTTCATCTAATGATGTAGAAAGAAAACAAGTAGGAAAGGCAGTATGTGACAAAAATTCATAAAATGTATATCTGAGGAAGGTCTTGTCCTAACTACATAAAGAATTGTTAGAACTTAGTAATAAAAAGACACAGAAATTAAAAATGGCAAAACCTGTAAGGTAAGGGGTGGGGTATGGCTCAGTGTAGGAGCTTGTGCAGCATGAATGAAGCACTGGCTTCAATCCCCAGTAACAAAAACAACAAAATCAGATACAACCCAAATCTTCCACTCAAAGAGCTAAAATTAAAAAGACCATAAAGAAAGAATGAGAAATTGAGTCATTCATAGGAAAATGGATGCATATTGAGGATATACTCTTAAGTAAAATAAATAAGTCAGACGTGTAAATACCAAATAGTTTCTCTGCTGTGAAAAACTATAATGGTACATGAGATCCTAATGGGATAATTGACAATGTGAAATAGGAAGAAAAGGACTAAAGGTGTGGGGGAAGTGGGAAGCGTAGGGGAAAGGGAATAAGGGAAAAGAAAAAATATGAGAAAATGAAAAAATGGAAACAAAGTATTTGTAAATGGGGAAGGGAGGAGGGGTGAAGGGAGGGCAGGGTAAGGGGAAAAAATGAGAACCAAGACCTGTCATGTAAAGGTACAAGGTCCCAATGATGAATGCAACTGTACTGTATACCTAAAACGTACCGATAAACTCAATGAGAAAAATAAATAAAATATTTAAAAAGACCAAAACACCACATGTTGGCAAAGACAGGGAAAACCATACTCTTCTACTTTCCTGTGATAGAACATGAAAAAGTACAACCACTCTGCGGGGAAGAAAAAGTAATTAAATATATACATGCCACTGTCTTCTTTACCTAAGGGAAAAAATTGTATTCACAAAAAGACTTGTACACAGTGTCACAGCAGCTCTATTTACCAACAGGTAAAGATCATAACATAAAAGGCCCAAAACTGACTAAAATAGGATAAACAGAATATATAAACTCATAAAATAGTACAGTACACAGCAATATAAAGGAATTAATTACTTATAAAAATTATAAACTAGATAAATGTCAAAGAAGTTATGCTGAAAGAAGCCAGACATAAAGACTACATACTGTATGATTCAACTCATATAAACGTCTGTATGAGGGGAACCTAATAAAAGATGCAACTAACAAGATGAATAAGAATATAGGTTATCGGGTGAAGGGAGAGTGGGGACAAGGGGAAAAAATGAGACCCAAGACCTGTCATGTAAAGGTACAAGATCCCAGTAATGAATGTAACTGTACTATATACCTAAAATGTACCAAAAAATTCAATTAAAAAAAAAGAATATAGGTTATCTACGGGGGTAGGGAGATTGGGTGGGATAGGATGGAATTAACTGGGATAATGGAAGTTCTATGCCATGACAAAGGTGTGAGTACCTAAGTCCATACATCAAATATATAGCTGACATTTAACAGTTTAATATACGTAAACTTTACTTCAGTGAAACAACTCCAATAATAGCACTATGGGGGGTGAATTAAAGGTACAGGTCACACAATGTTGGTAGCATGCTTATTAATTTTCAAAACTGGGTAATGGGTAAACAGGCGGACATAATATTCTTATTTTATAAATGTTTATGTTTCCAAAACAACAGTTTTTAAAATGTGCTAGAGTGGCGAGTTGTATTTTCACTTTTTTTTGTTTGTAAAACTGAAATAGGAAAAACCAGAATCAAATACCCCAATTACCATTTGAGTAGACTGTTCTGGAAGTGTCACAGATGCAAGGAGAGATATGGCAAGGAGGGTAGAAGGGAAAGACGGGAAGTAGAAGAGATGAAAAGATCAAGGGGGCACTGAGCTCCCTGGTCTAACCAACAGGAGCAGAAATGTGAAAAAAGAAAGGTTGTCCTGGCTGGGTGCTCAGGTTGCTGTGCGAGGCCTTGAAAAGCCCAGGGTCAAGGTGGACCCTGAAAAGGACCTCTTCTGCTAGGATCGTGCAATGCATTGAATTGTTGTGTCCCCTCAAAATTCATTTGCTGAAGCCCTAATCATGATGTGATGGTATTTAGATGTGGAGCCTTCAGGACATAAAGGCTAAGGGTGGAGCCCTCATGAATGAGATTAGTGTCCTGACAGTCCAGAGAGATAGTGAGTTTACCTTTTACCATTTGAAGATACAAGAGGACTTCTGGAAGCCAGGAAAGGATTCATTCCTCCCCCATCCTGACCTTGGACTTCCCAGTCTCTATGACTGTGAGAAGGGAGTATTGCCTAAAATGCCCAAATTCTGGTATTTTTATTATAGCTATGTGAATAAACTAAGACAGGTCACCTGCGCTGGGCATGGTGGCACACACCTGTAATCCCAGCACTCAGGAGGCTGAGGCAGGAGGATCGTTGTGAGTTGAAGACCAGCCTGGGCTACAAAGTGAGTTCCAGGTCAGTCTCAACTACATAGTAAGACCCTGTCACAAAAAACAAAAAACAAAAGACGTATCACCTGCCCCTCATCTGAACTGTGTCCCTGTCATAAAGGCCCAGTGAGTTAGACAAAAGCAAGCTTGCTTGGTAGGGACATGAGCTGGAGATGCCACTCAGAAAGAAACCGTGCTTTCCTTCCTTGCCAGCGGTGTTCACCGGGGTTCTTCTAAACACAGCAGCGGGACAAGATCAAGAGCTTGTGGGGCAATAGCAAGCCCCGTCCAACCCCCCCTACCATAACGTATTCCACCCAGGTACCCCGTGGGACAAGGAGCATCGTTCTTGTTTTCAAGGTGAGGACAAAGCCCCAAGCAGGAACTAAGCCCACTCCACTCCAAAGTCATCCACTGTGTGTCATGGTGCAGGCAAATCCCTTGGACCATGCATTCACCCCAGCTCTATGTGCTGTCAGCAGCAGCCCAGGTGTGCTCATGGGAACTCTCAGAACACATTTTCCCAGTCTCCCTCAACCCCCCCAACTCTTCCCAGTGCCCCCACTGTTCCTTCATTGCCTCAAGATGGGCCATCCCATTCCTGCCCTGGCACAGGCTGTCGCCTCCTCTGTGTGATCCCTGGGTACTCATCCTCCCTCTTATATCCCTAGTGCCTTCCAGATGCAGGTCCCCTCCCCAGTCAGCCTTCTTCAGGGGCTTCCCCCTAGTGCTATTTATTGGGTTTCCTGCAGGGCAACTACATGATTTAAGAATATTTTGTGTACCTCACTCAGCATGTGAGTTCCTATGGTCACACATGTAAGACTTGAATAGGCTAAAGTGACTCCATGCTAATAGGCCAGACTGTGCTTCTTCATATGCTAATTGCTACCTTGGTTAACAGCCCACCCAGGGGCAAATGGTTTGACAAAAGGTGACCCTAGAACATTTCCTGCATAAGATAAGCAATGTGTGTGCAGTCTTGTTCTGTGAATTCCCTGACTCTTTGTTTAGAAAAACCTTATAAAAAGTACCTCAGCCCCTGAGCAGTTGCCTCTCTGAGCCACCTGGCTCCGGGAGTGCCGTCTGGCCAGACTAATAAAGGTCAATCGTGGAGGTTTCGGCTGTTCACGCTCCGTGGAGTGGAAGTGAGACTTTAGGTCTTACAGCACCCTGGCGTTGCGACTTGGAATTGCTTCTCATTAACAAACCCCTTTAAACACAAAGCAGATGGCTAACAGCTTTCATGTTCTCTTGCAGAAAAAAACCTCAAGCAAAGAGAGTAGGCTCTGGAAAAGAAAGGCAGTTCTCTGTGCACATGCATGTGTGCACACACACATCCACATTCGCACACACAGGCTCACATCACAGACAGCCCTGCAGAGCACAGAAAAGCACTAGTGAAGACTCCATTTCTCAGCTAGGAGAAACACAAATGAGCGCCAGCACATAATCCTGAAGAAGATGGGGATTGTGGGGTGATGGTACAGCCATGAGGACTGCACAGTTGTCTCACTACATGCTGGCTTTATATATATTTATCTCTCACTCTCAGAAATACCCTGGAAGATGGAAGCTATTATATATGCACAAAACAAAAGAGATCAAAAGCCATCTATGTTTAAGACAATTAGACAAACGCCATGTTGAAACTTTTATAGCCTTGTTCTTTCAAAAGCTTGTTACAATGCTCTCCACAAAGCCCATTAAAGCACTCAGTGCCCCTTTATTTCTTCCATTCCCCCCAACACCCCCCCCCGAAGAATAATGAATATTCAAAACCACATTCAAATCAATAGTAGATTTATTGCCTGTGTCTGTTATACAGCAGGTGAAAATATCTCAATTTAGTACATTCTAAGTCTCTTTTTGGTTTCCTGTTAAACTGAAAGCCTAGTGTCAGGCACAAGAGTTGAAAATCAGTGGACAAGGGAGCAAAGTGCTGTAGGTTCCTTGTCTTTTGTGATTTCATGATTCATTCCACAGGTATGGGGACTGCTTTGTTCTTTCAGAGCATCTTCCTCTTTTCAAATTCCTTCGAAAACAAAAGAAAGGAAATAAAGAGAAAAGCTCCAAATTCTGAAACCTATTATCTCTAGGACAATCACAAAAGGAAAATGTACTAGGATGAGGGTGCACAAAATAACAGCCTTCAAATTAGTCTGTCAGCTCGAACCTCACCAAGTTAGACATACAGCTTCAACTTTATGTCTCCTAAACCCAAAGGCTGAGCAACATTAAACAATACTTGTTTTTTTCACTGCAGTATTATTATTACTAGCAGGTGCCAAACTTCTGTGTGTTCATCTAAATGTGTAATGCTTGTAGGTGAACCACAACAGGCCCTACAGTAAGGCAATGAAAATAGCTTTGCTCACTTTCTCAGAGAATAAAACTAAATATAGATTCTGTTAGAATTGGAACAAAATGTCAAGAACCTTAGAAATCCTTGAAACCAACACATTAAGCAATACTGAAGATCATAGTTTTCTAAACTGTAACAATTAGAATAGGACAAAATGTGCAGACACCTGCTGCCACTTACTGGAACAAAACGGTAACACACATCTCCGGTGTGAACAAGCTTTTGCTTTTTTTCTCCTACTTTCAAATTAAAATTTTCACACACTTTATTAACCACCCAAACTTCTTTCAAATACTATGACACATAGTATTAGATTCCCAAAGACAAGATAAGCATAGATTGAATAAAACAAAAAGCCCATTTTATTATTCCTGTGACAAGAGCGAAGATTACACCAAATTAGGACTTTTTTTAATTCTCTCTGAACTGTTCCTTATGGAAAAGCAATTTGTGCCTATTTCCACCATGCTTAAGAAATAGGGGTTTTGTTTTGTTTTTTTGGTTATTGTTTTGTTTTGCTTTGTCTTTTTTGTTTGTTTGTTTGTTTTGTCATTTAGACTATTTTAAGCCACAATAGCCTATTTAAAGGAAAAAGCAAAGCAAACAGCTAAAACGTTGCACCTCCAACCTGTAAGCAACAATGGCATCACAACACAGCTAAGGCCAGAAACGAGCAAAATATCCCTCTCTCTACAAAGCTCCCTCCATCCCAAATGCCTCATCATACAGTTTTTGTTACTCAGACTCCACCTGCTCTACCTGGAAACAGAAACTTTTGTGATCAGGGTGGCTATATCCTAACGGCCTGCTCTAGAGAAAACATGAGAAGAAACACAGGCAGTTCTGCACACATGCACATCCACACAGACTTCTATCTTAAAATGGAAATCACAGCATTTATCTCCAAGATGTGTTTATGTATTACCTTGTCACTTACAGAAAAGCAAATACCAGTGTTTAAAGAAGAAAGTTTTAAAATCAGAAAATTTTTAAATTAGGGCATTATAACATTAATGGAATACTATAAGAGCACTAGCTAAGCGATTAGAATGAAATAAAACAACTAAGAACCAGAAGAGAAGACCATGGTGTCCAGGCAGCTAGTGTGTCCCCACACGCAGAAGGCAGTAACTTCAGAGCACTGGGCAGCTCTTAATACTCACCTTGTAGATGGTGGTTCCCAGCTGTGCGGGGGACATGCTGACCACAACGCCTGCACTCTGAAGGGCAGCAATCTTCTCTTTAGCTCCACCTTTTCCTCCAGCAATAATTGCCCCTGCATGGCCCATTCTTCTGCCAGGAGGAGCAGTTAGACCAGCAATGAAGGACACTACAGGCTTGGCATTTGGACCCTAGAGAAAGAATGGTATTTCAAATACTCTGATAAAGAAGTCAGTCAAAACTGGACCTCAAATCCAGATCTAGAACTTCACTGTAAATGTTACATAAATGGTTTGGGCAGATGAAACCCCATCAGTCATCCTAAAAAGAAAAAACAACAACACAAATATTAAACCATGATGAAAACCGAAAATTTATGTGACTTGTGATAATGACTTAAAATTCAGGGTCAGATAGTATTACCTCAACCTGAGTTATGCCTTATTTCATTATTAGTTTTCCCTGAATAAGTGACCTAAAAGAAAAAGATGAAGTGGGAAAATGTCCTGGAAAGGACTCCATTTGCAATGGCTGTCGCTGCATGCCCTGGACAAGGCATGTCACGTCTCAGACTTCTGCATCCTTACCTAGGACAGGAAATGGCTGAACTCGATTGACAGTCAGCAGCCATTTCCATGCTGAAATCCTATGGTGTCTAAGGAGGAAGACAGGGATTGGTTTTATACAGCAAAGTCCGATCCAATGTGCAGCCTAAGATACATAAATACCAAAGAGATTTTTTAAAAATTACATACAAAGTATAAGAGTTTCCTGTGCACTAGACTTTAAATGTAGTTATATGACATATGTTCACAACAGTCAAGATACCACACCGCACTATGAACATATGGTACATTTCACAATGAATGATAATGCATGCTCGTAAGAGCCCAGAAGTAATCAGGCATCCAGGTAAGAGAGGCCCACAGAAGGCAGGACTTGGGCACAGTGGAATATTCTCAAGAGCCTTCATTCAAACTCTGTCATCTTTCCCATGATGAGCACTTCTTAGATCTTATAAAAATTATTGAGGACTTCAAAGAGCTCTTGCGTATATACACAATAAAAATCCATTCTAATGTGTATACAAATATCACTGTATTATATTTTAAGGTAGCTATTCTATAGTGTATCTAATGATAATTATTAGATATTAAAACTGAGTTTTATAAATACTTGTTTATTCATCCTTTAAAACTAAGACACTGTGGAGATGGCAAGGGGATGTGGGGAAGAGGGGAAGGAAGGAAAGAAAAGGGCAAATGGGGGAGAAGGTAAAATTGATTAAGACATGATAAGCGTATGTATCAATTCCCTAAGATGAATGTAATCATTATGTATCACAAACATACAATAATAAAAATAAAACTTATTAAACAGCACTTTTAAAATATCTTAATGAAAAGAGTAGCACTATACATTTAATTTTTACAAATCTTGACTCTTTAACTTCATGTCAAAAGATAACTTTTATACTCAATCTGCTGCAATGTTATTTTAGCTAAAGTAGAAGAAGAAAATATGGCCTCCCACAGATATATAACTTTAATATGAAGAAGTAAGTATTTTAGTTGCCTTACAGTAACCGTGGATATACTTGGATACTATACAAACCTCTTAAAGTAATAATTTCTTACGTGTTAGATGCAGTGTTAGGATCTGAAACTATAGCAATGACCTTTCTGTTCTTTGTTACTCTGAAATCCACTAGTCTGTCTTGCGCTTTAAATGGCTCTTCTAACCACAAGGATTATGTAACATGCACTGGCAAATTGGAAAATGTCAGTTCATTGAGTCATGCAGATCTTCCAAATGCTAACTCATTCCATCCCTCAATATCAACACATCACTGTCTTTAGAATCACCAATCTCATTTTTAAAGCCTTTTTAGTAGAAGGAAGTTGTTAAGCAAAGAGAAGTTTCCCAAAATTTTAATATTCACTTGAAAGCTCAAATTTTATCATGAGCCACAAATACTATGAGTTGCTTTCCTTGATATGGCAAGTTTGCCTTGTTCATTTTGAGAAAAGTTTTGTAAAGTACCCAAAAATCTGAAGCAGTTTTTCTGACAATCACTTTTTCAAGTAAAACTTTTGCTCCATGAAAAGCCCACAATTCAGTTGCGAGGTGTCTTGTTTCCCTTCTCATCACAAGGCACTAACTTGAGGACTGAGACTTTATAGAACTGCTAATTTTTATTGCTTCTTCAAAAACAAAACATTGATAAGTGAAACTGACTTTGTTTGCTGTGAGTGCCTGGCAGAGCATGAGTGGCAGTACAGTCAGTCCCACAGCCCTGGCTCAGGAGGTGCCACGTGTCTGACGCAGCTTCCCAGGAGCCCCAGGACCCCAGAGGTTAAGGGAACCTCTCAAGTTTTACTTAGCTTTTAAAACCTGGCTCGAGCCTCTTCTTCCAAAGGTGGCCTTGATTCTTTCCACACACTCTACAAGTGGTCTTACAGCTAGTTACTCTTCGTGTATCTGCGGTGCCTTTTACATGCTTCTAATGTTATCATCAGTACAATGGCTGGGACCTACATCCATGTGTTCCCTACTAAATAATGGCTTCTCTGAACAAGGGAACCATGATCTAAAGTGGTTCTCAATGCTCAACTGTAGTATCCGTGGCACAGAATTAAGAAAAGACTCCACAGTCATTTGTTCACTCACCGTAGTTTCTACACAGAAGATGAGAATCTTGTATTTGAGTGGTATTAATTTCCACTTGAACCTCTCACAACCCCCCCAGAAGTGAGGATATTGTTATATTAGGAAGGAACAAGATTATGATGAGCCTAATATGTCAAACAAATTTACACTGTGTCCCATTGACAACAGGAGTTGCTGGAGGTTTATTATGTGGAGAAAAATACAAGGAGGCTATAGAAATACAGTATGAAAACAAGACATAAAGTGAGGAGAAAGTAAAGGCTAAAAACAGAAAAACCGGCGAGGATAGTCTCAGTCTAACCTAAGTTTTGCCCAGGTCAGAGACTCTTGTTCCTCTACTGCTGCAATGATGCCCATCACCCCACAGTGTAATGGAGAAGACAGGGTGTGAATCCCGCTGTGGTTCCTGGGCTATACACCACCATTGGCAAGTCATTAAACTTCCTGTGCCTGCTTCCTCATTCATGATAGGATGACAACAACTTCTTCAAAGAATCAAGATAAGATTAAACAACATGACTCTCACAGATAATCACTGTCATAATAACAACACTGGTAGCAGTAGATATCATCTATTGCAAGTTAAACCATGACAATTATTGTGTTAAGTATTTTATGTATCATGTCCTCTGAGCAGCTTCATCTCTGATCTTGTGCACCTTAGGTTCTCAATAAAAATCAGTTCCATAAGAACTAACCAAGAATAAGAAAACGTGCCAAATGAAAGAGAATGTACAGTTAAGTTTCTCCACTAAATTGAAGAGATTCAGAGTTGGGCCTACATACATTTTAACATTCACTTTAATTGTGTAATGTCATGTTAAATCTCTTTTTCTAAAAAGTTAGTTTTCACTTAAATTTCAAACTATAACTTTCTGAGTGCAACAGAATCTAATAACATTTTGCTCCAACCTCCCAATCATCTACTTTATTCTTTCATTTACTTGACATTCACCAGGGCTTCCTATCCCAGAGACTGGGCTGAGCACCAAGAATGCCAGTTTCCTGCCACCCACAACATGGCCTAGATCAAGAGTCAGACGTTAAACATATCTTGCAGAAGGAAGCAAGGCACAATGGAAGGAAAACTGGCATTTCAGTTGGAGTATGGATCTGAAAAGGATCCTTCACTTGCATGCAATGGAAAACAATGTCTAGTTTTACATGGGTACAAAAGGCACTGAGGCCTGTTTCAGAAGGGCAGATGAGCAGGATGGCCTGGGAAAGGAGGGTCTGGTAGGGAAAGGAATGGACGGCAGAGAGGACCCTGCTGAGGTGTTCTGTGTAAGGGAAGCCACAAGGCCGAGCCACAGGGAGGGAGTGACCGCATGCAGCCCTTAGTGTAGACACTCCACTGAGGGCTCAGATGGCACTCAGTGCGTGGAAATGTGGGGTGAGACAGAAATAAAGGACAGTTCTGAGGTTTCTGCCTTGGAAACTTAACAAGTATATACAAGATAATCATTCACATTTTAGAAACAGGTATATAAGATAGGTCCAGGGAAGGAAAAATATGAGAAAAACCAAGAGGATTTCATGGAGAGGATGAAGATGATGGGCCACCAGGGACCTCTGTAAAAACAGTCAATAGAGTCATTCAACAGCAGCAAACAACACAATTATTATGTGCCAGGATTCCTTTCTTGTATGTCAATCAGTCATTTAAACTTCACAACCCTTGCAACAATTCTAGGAGGCTTGGACTACTACATCCCCACTATGCCAATGAGGAAACGAGACAGCAAGGTTAAAGAACATTCCCAAGGTCACATAGCTTCTAAATGCCAGACTGAAGCCAGACTGCTGAAAACTGTGGAGTGAGCGACAAATAATGAAAGTGATCCAGAAGTGAGGGGAAAGTTCAGCCACATCTTATGTCAAAGTTGGGGCTGAAAAATCACCACAGAAGAAAATATACTCAAAATAGCCTTCAAAAAGTCAGTAAAGCACAAATGGACACTGTTTTGTGCCCACCGATTTAAGTGACATTACTGGTTTCTTTAACATTCCAGTATCCATTATTTTTCAGGGGCATTTAATTCATTCACTACTCATTTTTTTCATAAGCATTAAGTTATTTCTATCTGCTTGCCTAGCTTCTGAAGACGGTTTGTTCCTTATTCATCTGTGTCAGAGAAATTCTAGAAATTATTTGCTCCTCCCCTCAGCTCTCAGACATGACAAAGGCAAGAGAACAGTCACTGAGTGTGGGTTGGCAGCAAGCTGCCTCAGTCACTGTACCTCTTCCCGCTCCTCCTACCACCTCTTCTCCCTGCAAATGGAGCTTAATTCCCTTCAGCTAATGAAACTATGACACAACTCCACACTACTCCTTTACACATTTAACTCCAAAGAAGAAGTGACATGGAAAGCCTTCACAGCACACGGACAGTAAAGCTTTTCTACTTGATCTTTGACGGGACAAGCCACTCTATCAGGAAAGATAGAAGTTGGAGTGTGGAAAGATCCTGGAAAAGGGTATAAAGAACAGGATTCTTTAAAAAATCAGCCTTGAGAAAAGGAAAGAACACTTCCCCTGCAACTTGAGGAAAGAACATCATAGGTAGAAAGAAATGTGAGTCTGGAGGTCTTGAGTCGGGTGGAGCTGTCAGGCTGACAGTGAGTGTTCCCCATTCTGGAGGCCATTTTACTTACCACAAAGTACCCAGTGAGGACTCTCAGAGTACAGAAACAGAAAAGGCATTGTGGGAAAGAGGAAGGAGTCCAGAATTTTCTGAGTGTCCGGGATAGAAGGCCCCACTAAGAAAACTTTCAGTTATCTTTCAAGTTTTCTTGAAAAACTAATCTTTGAAAAAATAAAGGCAACTTCCAAAACAAAGAGCAAAGAGCTGTATTTTTCCAAACCCAACTTACTGAATTATGTTGCTTCAAAAATTCTGCAGCATTTTCTTCTGCGTTGCCACCAATTTCACCAATCAATATGATGCCTTCTGTGGCTGAATCACTCAGAAAGATTTCAAGGCAGTCAATAAAATTTGTTCCATTAAAAGGATCACCTCCAATGCCTGAAAAGGTCAAAGAACATCAACATCAGCTGAAAATGTAAAGGTGAACCATGGAAAATAGGTCTAGATCCATTCCAAGTGGTTTCTTATTTTGCCTACCTCTTATTCCTAATGTTTTAAAGTATCATCACTCTTCACTTAACATTCAAATATTACAAAATGCTACATTTACTTTTCTGTATAAATGGTGGTTGGTTCCTCACTTGCACCAAAAAATAAAACAAAACAAAACAAACCAACTTCTTTTTGTTATAGCTCTTTCACAACAAACTTCTTCCCTCTCACAGAATTATTTGGAATTAACCTTTTGCAGAACATAATGCTCACACTCCTAGTGAGGAGTTGATACATGTACCTAACACATCTCTTAATCCCATTCATTTTTGAGAACGATCTATCTCTCTACTTCCTATTATCCATCTTTTATTTTGCTCTTTATTTTTACTCTGGGTTCCTCAAATAAGAGGAACCATGCAATATTTACACGTTGTGTCTGATTTATTTCCCTTAACATTATGGTCTCAAAGTGCATTCATTTTCCTACAAATGACTCAAGTTTCTCTTTCTTTACAGCAGAGTAGTATTTCACTGTGTGTAAATACCACATTTTCTATATCCATTCAACTGCTGATGGGCATATAGGTTGCTTCTAAGATTTGGCTTTTCTGAATTGTGCTGCTATAAACTTTTTACAAATGAAGATTTGTGTTGCAAGCTAATTTTACACCATAGGAAAAGATTAAACACTTTGCAAATTTCTTTGCACAAAGAAAAGCTCTGATATAGCGTGCTGCAGAGAAACCACTCGTAAGTTTTAAGACACACATCAATGAGTAACAGGGTGCACAGTACACAGGCCTTCTGCCTACAGATCCACAGAGGATAATACAGGGCCTGATATGGGGGCTCTACTACAAGCACATGACCCTAAAGAACAAGCAGCTGGATGGGATTAAAGTAAATGTTTCCACAGACTAACTGCCATTGGTAATTTTTAAATTATAAACTTATTGAGGCCAGGAGTTACTTCTTACATTTCAATGACTCTCTGAAAAATGAAGTTTAAGAAGAGAACTAGCATTAAGTGCCAACCATGCGTCAAATCCTCTGCGTGACTTAGCATGTTAGACTTGTCATTTGCTACCCCCACCATGAGATGCACATTACTACCTGCTGTTTATAAATTTAAAACTGAATTTGGAGAAAATGGAACTGGCAAGTCTGTTTAACAACTTACTCCCCACCACACTAAATTATGCTGCGCCTGAGATCGACAATGCTGTGGAAACAGAAAAGTTCAATTAATGTTTTAAATTGGAATTTAGGACTATATAACTTACTATAAAAAAGAAATTTCTGGGGACAAGGGGAAAAAATGAGACCCAAGACCTGGCATGTAAAGGTACAAGATCCCAGTAATGAATGTAACTGTACTATCTACCTAGAATGTACCAATAAATTCAATTAAAAAAAAAAAAAGAAATTTCTGAAATGCTTTTAAAAGGTATTCTAAGGATTTTAAGAAATATTTATAAAAATGAGAAATTCTTCTGGCTTTTGACAAAAAAAGAGTGAAATTATTTTAAACTTACTAGAATTTATATTTTTTAAAGTAAGGGAGGGCAGGGACAAGGGGAAAAAACGAGAACCAAGACCTGTCATGTAAAGGTACAAGATCCCAATGATGGATGTAACTGACTGTGTACCTAAAATGTACCAATAAACTCAATGAGAGAAAAAAATAAAGTGTGGTATGGGAAAAAGAAAGGTGCTAGGAAAGATGACCTTCCTGCACTTCAACTTCCTGACCAATAAGGCAATAACAGTACTACTATTCAGCTCAGAAGTGCCTCAGAGGGTCACCTTAAGAATGAAACAACCTGGTCATACTGGTGCCCATCTGTAATTCCAGCACTCTGGGAGGCTGAGGCAAAAAGATGGCAAGTTCAAGTCCAGCCTGGGCAAGTTAGTAATTGAGCAAGCCTCTGTCTCAAAATAAAATGGTCAGGGGATACACCTCAGTTTGAAAGCCCTGGGTTCAATCCCCAGTGCCACAAAGAAAATAAAGAGTGAGACAATTAATGGCAAAGAATTCAGTATGAAGCACTGAATATAATCACTATAACAACAGAAGTCATAAAATAAGGAAGCATTTCTTCACAGCAAGAAAATTAAGTGATGTTTTCAGGCGTGAGTGATGTCCAGGAGTCACATTTCCCAGGACATTTGTTCTTCAAACTAAAAATCAAATCTTGGACTATGAATCTTGAAACTACATGTAGTACACTTAAGCAAGTTAAATTTGAGATTATAATATCCTTTTAAGAAAATAGTATCAAAATTTCTTGTAAATAATCCAATCAGTAGTTACTGCTATATTCACTCAATGAAGAAACTATACTCCAAAAAAATGATTTTAGCAAAAATTGCTCACCAACACACAAAGACTGTCCCAATCCAACTTGTGTTGTTTGATGAACTGCTTCATATGTCAGGGTGCCCGATCTAGACACAATACCTTAAAGGAAGAGAGTCCAAAGATATTACACTGTGTTTCTATGACAGATCATCATATAGTAAGCTAAATTACAAACATTCTGAGTAACTAACATGAGTATGCATAGAATTCATTCCATGACTTGCCACCCAGATCACAATACTGTCAAATAACAAAAGAAGAAAATGCTTAAAGTAGGGAAGTTTTTAAGATTAGAAAAAGAAAAGAGCACAATACTAGCTAAAGTTATTTTATAACTATAAAAGCAATGCAAAGAAAACCTACATTACTTCTTCTGAAAATCTTTATGCTTTCCTACCTTTTTATATTTGTTCTGCTTAAAAATGTAATGCCTCCACCTAATGAAAATTCTAACCACCCCTATAGGTCCACATCAAAAGCTTACATGTTACTTTCTCTTACAGGTCTTTCCTGATCATGCCCAAACAATAATAAGATAGAATCTCTTAGGCATTTTTGTTTTACAAAATATCACTTCAAGTTTTTAACCTGTTATTTTTATGACTGCACTACAAACAGAACGGCTACATTAAAAGACTAAAAACAATAAATGTAAAGATATGAAGCAACGGCAATACCCATACATTAACGGTAAGAATGTAAAATAACACAGCCACTTCACAGAACTATTTCGCAATTTCTTCAAAAGTTGAACATGCTCAACCTTATGACTTATTAATTTCATTCCACAGTACTTTGCTCAAGAAAAATGAAAACATGTCCATAAAAAGGTGAGTCTACATATAATGTTCATCTTACCCTTGTTCCTAAGGCTCAAACCTGGAAACAACTCAAATGTTCACTGTGAGAGAATACATAAATAAACTGCAGGAAAACCAGAGAACAGAATACTACTTAGCAGTAACATCAAATTAACTGTGATACATGCAAACGTAGGGAAAAAAACAAATGTTTACTTAAAAACCCCTACAATCTTTACTATGTGGAATTATAACTGCTTCTCATTATATGTGGGACACAGAATTGATTCATTATAAAACTTCTGGTAAATTTTACTAAAGTGATCTGTAATCACAAAGTCTCTTTGTGAGTTTTGAGAGTTTAGAGCAAAGAATTTATTTAAAAACCTTTAAGAAACAAACACACTCACCAACTCTTCCTTTCTTGTGAATATGGCCAGGCATGATGCCAATTTTGCATTCTCCAGGCTGAAAGTATATTACCGTTGTAGAAAAGTTATTTTTAAAAAGTTGAAACCCACAAGTCATACACACAACACAGGAGAACTGACTCAAAGCTACTTAGCCTTGCGAGAGGCTAACTCTGGGCTTGTTACTTTTTGCACTCACATTGATGACTCCAGGGCAGTTCGGCCCAATTAGCCTCGTCTTTCCTTGGCGAAGCAATTTGTGCTTGACCCGCACCATGTCCTGCTGTGGGATACCTTCCGTGATGCACACAACCAAGGGCATTTCTGCCTCAACAGCTTCATCAATGGCAGCAGCAGCAAAAGGAGGAGGGACATAAATGACAGATGCTGACGCTCCTGTCTGTTCTTTGGCCTGGAACATTAACCATAAAGCGCGTGATGACTGCATAAGTCATTAACAGTGTAAAATAAATTCAACAGCATGATTTTATTAATGTCCGGGTCAGACACCACCAAGTGACATAGGATGTCTTTTCTTTACATTATCCTGTTCACCACACCATCAGAAAAGAACAGAATCAACTACAGTGTCTTCTTTACCCCCTTTAAATTCCAGTGTGACTTGAATGGTTCTGTGACACTGCAAATGATGGCAGGTCAGTAAACCCAAAAGCACTGCCTGACCTACATTTGCATCCCTTCATTCCTATGGCCATGCTCAGTTTTACTGGTCCACTGCAGACACACACTGACAGACACTGGCGCACGTACCTACTTAGTACCAAAGCATCTAGACCTCCTGAGAACGATAGGATAGGGGGCCCTCAGTGCTTAGAACCCAGCTCTCAAACATCTGTTCTCAAATACATTCAGTAAACAGTATCGTGAGACAGTAAAAATGAAGTTCTTGCCTGATATCTCTTAATCTGAATGCACATTTGTTAGAAATAAACTGAGCAAAAATGCACACGTATAAATGGTATATGATGAGTATGGGTCAAGCAAGTGTTACGTTTGAGTGCTATCATCCTTTACGATGTAAAGAACCTGCAGACCAACCATCTGGCCACTGCTCTTCCCTCTGTGGACATGAACAAGGGCCAAACATTCTGTCTTTACAAACTTCCTACATATATTGATACAACTGTACCATCCATGAAGATGAGACTGCTGATGATCTCTGTATCTCCAAGAGTAGCAGCCCCCATTCTGTGACAGCCTTATAAGAGGGTTCTATGCAAGTCTCGGTTAAGGCTTCATCGCATCTTGAATCTTAGTATCTCCGCTTCACAAATTAACATGCTAGGCACAAGGTCACAGAGCCAGGAAGTGGCAGAGTACAGATTTCATCCTAAGTACATCTGATTCCAAAGTGCCTGCTCATTTCAGTGACAGCAAGTTGCCTCCCTATAAATGTTAAATGTATCACTTAATCAAAAGAGAAAACAAAACTTTCACAAGATTATGCTATGGGATTTTATAATGGATATGAAAACTAAGCTACAGAACATATAGACATAATTAAAAGAAGGAAAAAAAGGAAAAGACAGTGTCTTTGGGAATCATCACTGAATGATTCCCACATTCCGAGAGACTGAGAGCTTCCTCTATACAAACCTAATGAAAAGCACTATCTTGACAGTAACAGAAGGATAAAGTCGGAGGAGGCTGACAGTTCATTCATAAGTAATGTGACAGGTTAGAAGTAATTTTCTTAAAACTGCATTTAAGATGATGATGCATGTAGGTGAACAAAAGAAATAAAAACTAGGTTTAAACCAAAAGAATTCTTATCATGGGCATGTAGGTATTTTATGGAAAAATATTTCCCAAAATCCTCACCACTTTAGGCTATAAATATTGCCAGAAGCCAGACTGTGACAAGTACAATGTGCTAGGAAGTCACAGGGGATGAAAAGTACCATTCCTACTAATTTAGAAAGTTCTCTGTAAGAGCTACATGGGTAAGAAATGGTATCTGTAAAAAAAAAAAAAAACTTATGGAATATTTCAAATGCTACATATGTATCTGTCACTATGAATAATAAATAAACTGCTTAGTAACAAAAATATTTCTATTTTCTTTTGTTTGGTCTTTCTTGAGAGGGTCCCATTATGTTCTACAAACTCACTATGCATCCCAGGCTGGCCTCAAATGCACAATCCTACTCCTCCCTGAGTGCTAAAATTACAGGCATGCACCCAAACTCCTAGCAAAACTTTCTTTTAGGGGGGGAAAAAAAAGGCTCTATAGAACATATTATTTCTAATGTTTTATTCTTAAAACAGCAAATCTAAAACACAAATACACATATACAGTAACACTATCTCCAAGTTTAAAGTAAAATGAAATCTCTAAATTTGAAAGATATGTTTTCTTTCCTGCATGTTAGGATTAAGAGTACACATTAACCCTTATTTGGTTGTATTCAGTCATGAGATTAGATCTGAAAATGCAAACTTTTAAAAAATGCAATACTTTACAATATATCAACACAAAGTACTAAATTTATTCCCAAGTTTTTATAAAATAGACCAAAAATTTGTGCAACAGTTTCTTCTAAGATACTAGTTTTTTATAAATTTCATATAAAAGTGGAAAGACCGTGGAGGAATACATACTAATCTTAAATTAGCTCTCTAAAGAGGAAATCTGAAGTATGGAAAGCACTATGAAATTTAATGTTACTTACGTTTATGGGGTCTGAATTTTACAATCAGTACATATTGGTTTGGTCACAAGTAGTTTAAGACATTATTCTAAGAGTATTAGTTAGAAGCCAGCAATTTGAAGAAAGAAAGACCCTGCAGTCTGCCAGTCTGAGTCAGCAATTCAGTGTGTTCACATTGCTTCTCGGCCTTTTGGCTAAGATCTAGTGCAGTGTTCACGCAGGACCACACTACTACTCTGAGCTACTTAGCCACTGTCAGATGAAGGCTGACATCCTCATCCTCTGCACCGTAGTGTCCTTGGCTTTACAGTGGACCTCATAAAAGCACCTACTTCCTGTAAGTAGTGTGGCAGTGAGACCTAAGCGGGCCAGTGTGCACCAAGCACCTAACAGTGGTCTGACACATGGCCCACACTCAGGAATCTAGGGATGGCTACTGACACCTGCACTACAACCATCCTGAAAGGTAATGAAAGGATAATGAGCCAGACAGAAGCCAGGTCACAGCTCTTCTTCCATGAACAGATGAGACATGGCAGCCAGAGGCCGTGGGATGCATCTGTTAATCCCACTACTCTAGGAGGCTGAGGCAGGAGGATCTCAAGTTCAAGCCTGGCCTGGACAATTCCGTGACTTTAGTGAGACTCTTACCTCAAAATAAAAAATAAAGAAGGGCTGGAATGTAGCTCAGTGTGAGGGCCCTTAGTTCAATCCTTGGTACTACCAAACAAACAAAAAAGAATTGATGCATGTCTATAAATAAAAATGACATCCTGAGTTTCAATACAATTCAAATCTCCCCAGATTACTGGATATTCAAAGAGCAAATGAGTCTCCCAAAGAGACACAGTTAAGATATCTGCCCAGAGAACGCTTGCTCTTCTCCTGCTTTTCTTTTCTTGCCAAGCTCAGGTACGATGAATTACCTCCTTCACAGTATTAAAGACGGGTAAGCCCAGATGCGTCTTGCCTCCTTTCCCTGGTGTGGTTCCACCAACAAGTTTGGTGCCATATTCCAATGCCTGCTGGCTATGAAAGGTGCCCTGAGGGGAAAAAGCACAACACCTGTGAAAAGACGCAGACTGGGAAGTATGCAGAGAAGCAAAGACAATCTTAGGAACTCATGCAGGTTAACTATTCCCAGGAAATACACTTGTCCAGCATTCTCAATAACTTATCAAACACCTACGGATCACGATGCAAAACAGTCTTCTGCAAAACCAAAACAGCCATTTAAAAAGTCTTCCTAAGGACTGGGGATTTAGCTCAGTGATTCCACCACCTGCCTTTCAAGGTCCTGAGTTTGATGCCCAGTTCCAAAAAATAAATAAAAAAATAAAAACAAATTTTAAAAAAGCCTTCCTTCTCTAAGACTTACATGTACAGCCAAACAGTGGCTAGGGAAAAAACAAAACCCTCCTAAACCAGTCTTACTTTACACAAGTGTCAGTAACCTTAAGTGAGTCTTTAACCTGCCCAGCCTTCATCCTGTACTTCCCTAGCTATTCACTTTCCCTCATAAGCCATCACATTACTAGCAATTCCGGCACAATGATTGTGTTACGGGAGGTCATCGTGCCCTCTGCAGAACACTCCCTCTTCCATCAGATGCCAGTTCTATATCCTCCCCCAGAATCCATCCAGATGTAACAACCAAAAACGGCTCCACGGACTGGAAGATTCTTTTTCACTGGGCTGCTGGGGCTTTGCGTTCCCTTGTTTTTCTTCTTTTCTTTCTTTTTCTCTCTCCCGACTTGTCTTTTCCATCTAAATGTGTGCCCTTGGTGATGTTCTCCCTATTCATGACGATAAATAACACCCACACGGTGACCCCTGCCACACACAACACCCCACGTACCTAAGCAAGACCTCTGCCTTGAATTCCATACTCACAATGCGAACTGTTTATTTAACATCTCCATTTAGAGAACCAGCAGTCGTGCCAAACTTAACATAGTCCAAAATGTCCCTGATCACTCCCTTCTCAGTCTATCCCATCTCAGTTAGTGACAACTTCTTTTCCTCCGGATGTTCAGATCAAATCCACTGAAGTCATCCTGGATCCTTCTATCCCTCTTATATCCCATATCAGGTCCATTAGTAAATCTTAGGGCTCTATCTTTAAATGATAATCAGTAACTTCTCCCCCATCTATTGCTAGTTACCACCTTGGTCTAAGTTAGTTCAACTCCTGACAAATTGTTGCCTGTGCCCCCTTTGAATCCATTCTCCACAGCTGTCACAGTAATCTTGTCAAAAACATACAAGTGAAAAAGATCATGTTATCTCTCTGCTTGAACCTTCTAATCTTTTCAATCTTAATTCAGTAAAAGCCAAACTGGTTTACAAGTCAAACACGCAGCCTGTCTCTCCCCATGAGAACCCCATAGCTGCCTGCCCTCATTTACTGTTCTGCCATTGCTTTCTCCTCTCCAGCCATGCTGGCCTTGCTGCTTCCACACATGGCCTTGCTGAGCCCTCTGCATGGAATACACTTCCCTTACCTAGCCATTTGGTTTACTGCCACACTTTTAGAGCGTGACTCAAAAGTCTAACCTAAGGCCGGGGATTTAGTTCATTGGTACTACTGCCTGCCTTGTAAGCACAAGTTCTGAGTTCAATGGTCCTGGTACCAAAAAAAAAAGTCTAACCTTCCTTAACTATGTGCTACAATACCTCCCTCTCTTCTGTCCAAAGACTCCACACAGAAACAGATTCTTTTCCCTCATTTGTTTTTTCCATAGCAGTTATATTTTCTAACACGTCACATAATTTACTCATGGATTTTTTAAAATATATTTTTCTTTTCTCCACTAAAAAGTTAAAATCCATGAAGAGTTACTGCTGTTTATTTTCTGTTCATTGCAATATGGTACCCTCAGTTGTTGAAAGACAGTTGTTGAAAAACAAAGGGTGTCTGTGGTCATTCTCTATGAGGACCTAAAATTGCTCAATCAATTATTCAAGTTCTTAAATATTTAAGACATAAAAAATATGGAGCCTTAAAAATTGCAGAAGTTTTCTGATTCAGCCCCTTTCTCAATAAAAGAAAGTTGGCACCAACTATCTTACATGACTGATTTAAAGGTAGTGACAGAGTTTTTAGAAAAAACAAAAGGCCAGTGTTCCCTGTCTTAAAATAGTGCTATTCAGGGACAGGGATATAGCTCAGTGGTGCCACCATCTGCCTCACAAGCTCAAGGTCCTGAGTTTGATCCCCGGTACCAAAAAAAAAAAAAAAAAAAAAAAAGGC
>NW_022900914.1:58822507-58841929 GCF_012274545.1 Fukomys damarensis
AATAGTGCTATTCAAAGTATGATCTGTAGATTGTTGCTACTCTGCCACAATATAACAGCAAAATGAAAGAAGAAAATGACCCAAAGAAAAAAAGGCAGAGGAAGGGAGAAAGGAGGTGAGAAAAGGAGTAAGAAAGGTAATTTTTAAAAAAGAGTGCTTACAAATATAACACTATGACATGTTGCAACTTTTATTGTATTTTACAAAATTATTGATCTACATTAGATAAAAAATTAAACACAGGGATTTAGCTCAGTGATGCCGCTGAGCCTGCCTCAATAGGTGAGCCTGCCTCGAAAGCACAAGGTCCTGAATTCAATCCCCAGTACCCCCCAAAAATTAAAACAAATATCCAAACTGCCTTTCACTTTGGGTAGTTTGAAAAGCACTGCCCTAGAGTACAGTGCCAAGTAAATTCAAATGAACCAGAGTTTTTTAGTCCTAAACAGAAATAACATTTCCTCAAAATAAGCCTATTGTCCTTAGTTTTCCCATTATCACCAGCCACTACACAGTAAGAACAGGAACAATTTTAGCGACTCATGTAAGCTACTAAATAGAATCAGATGGCACCCATGGAGATGTGCATTGCTGGAATCTACTTTAATATGTAAACCTTTTTCATTCATATGTGTAACAATGTGTGCACTGAAAAAAGAACTCATATGACAAAACTGCATCTTTCCTATGGAAATAAGCCCTTAATTTCAGACCTTATCATTGTCTCTAACAGAATCTGAATCAACATCTAACTGAGGCAATTAAGGCTCTCAATTACTTTAAACTTCCTATCAAGGAAGGTGAATAAGAAACAATTAGATCTCAGGTAACTAAAAGACACCGAAACCAACCCTGAATTAAAACACTGAATTTTAAAACTTCCAAATAGTGCTTATACCATGCACAGATGGTTGTAACAAAAAAGTTCAGAAGTTAAAATGTCAGAGGATCACACAAAGTTTAGCAAATAGAGAAACAAAATCATATAATACACTTATAGGAGAAATTTGGGTTAACCAAGCATTTGATTATATGCTCATATCAATATATACAAAAATAGACAATATAAATTTAATTGGAGAGGGAAAGCTAGAATATACTTCAAATCGTGGATTTTGAATGCTATAATATTCTTCAAAATGTGGATGTAAATATCTGTAATATAAAATCTGTAAAGTATATATAATGAAAATATAAATATATCTATTATACAAGAAAAGTATCTGAGAGGACACATGCCAATTTAATAGGAGAAATGTTTGGTAAGCAGAATGGAAGGAAAGAAAAGGAGCTCTTATGCTGCACTCTCTGTAGAATCACACCATGGATATATTTAAGCTTATACAAATTCTATGATGTAAGCAGGGGAGAGGGAGATAGTGAATAAGAAAGTGCTTAAGGCACCTTGCCTGTGAGTCTCTTTAAAGACCCTTTGTGCTACAGAGTGTAAGATGGTTCTTACATCAACCAACAGGCTGGTTCCTCTGTCTGTCTCAGTCTCCATGAGCCTCTCTGGATTTATGTGCTTCTCCACACTTAAGGTGGACTCCATGTTCAACAAAAAATATTTGTACAAGACCAAGACACAAGCAATCTATTTTATCTAGAACTTAAGTAAAATAATAGTGATCTGTCCCAAGGTTGGAGGAAAAAGTAGTGTATTTCCTGAAGACAGTAAGTGGGGGTCCAATACAGTATTCTCCCATGCATTTCCAGGTAAGAGTAAACACAGTTTTTCCCTTACAGGCTGACCTCTTCTTATGATAAACCTCATTTCTATATTCTTTTATCAATCATTTATCACTATTTTAGGATATAAAAAGCAAAAAGTTAATTTTTTTAAATTTTTATTCTACACTTTAAATAAAAATATAGATACACATACCTGCTTACCAGTGAATCCCTGGCAAATAATCTTCGTATTTTTATCAACATAGAGATGTTTCCGAGAAGCTGCATAGGAACAATGTCGAATTCCATTCTGTTGTACTGAAAAGTAAAGGAAACGTGACATAACTTTTCTAAACTTCTGAACAATGGATTCAAATTGGTGACTAAAAAAAAAAAAATCCTATAATATAAAAGCTATATTGTGACCATGAAAAATTTAAACATCATTTTTAAAATGAGAGAGGTAGGCCACAGCAATAAATTAGAAAAATAAAGACCCTGCTTCTACGCGCCAAGATCTTATCCTTCCTGAGAACCAAATCTTATAGCTTTTTCTGAACTGAGAAACAAAAGCTGAAGTTTATCATTTAATCCTCAGAATGAAAAACAGAGATCAAAGATAAATGTCTCAAATTAAACCCAGGGACTGAAAATTAGGTATCATCCCACTAATAATGTTTATTAAACAGCTACAGCCAAATTGACTCAATGTTTTAAAGTCCAATTCCTATAAATAGGTGAGCTAAGGCAAACATTGTCAGGGGTATGAGTAAGAACCACTCTGCAAACTGTTCCTCAATAATAACAATATATTAAATGTTAAATTGCAAAATAAAATTTGACTAAAACGCAATCTAGAATCACTTGGATCGGTCTCTTCTGACGTGAGTCAAGAATTTATACATTCAAAATAGGGAAAATAAAATAAGTAGGAAAGTAGATGAAAGAGAAACTTGTAAAAAAACAATGTTATTTTCAGTAACCCACCTCAAGAAAAATGAGAAGTTGGGTTAATACAACCAATTTCTAATACAAAAATCAGAAAACAAGTACATGGCTTGTAGGCTACCTTCTAAAACTCCAGGAGAGCCACCAATCTATCTTGTCTACACCCCATCCCTGGTCTCTTCAAAGTGGCTAATCCTTCTTCCTACCACTAAGCAATTCTGGAAAGGCAGCTCCAGAAACAAATATCTCATCACGCATTTCTCCTGAGACCCGCCCCATGCTTTTTGACTCAAATTGCTATGAATCGCTCTCTCATCTGAATCACTGCCTATCTTTTCAGACTTCAGGTGTCACAACTGAAGAAGAATCGATATCTACACTGGCAGAGGTATTTGGAGTTTCCATGCCTCTAGGGAGAAGGAAAGCCCAGACTTCACCCTTACCATCCAGGTGAGCAGAGTTTCGTGAGCACACAGAATTGCCAGGCAATGGGCAGCTGCACTCTTCAACTATGCTCAGAAAGGCGCCATGAGGGAGTCAAAACACCTGACATTACGCCGGATTTCCAGCCTGAGAGATGTCCCTTAAAGAGATGCACAGCAGAGCCCACCCAGCCAGTGCTGTCATTCTTGCCCTTTGCTAATAGACAAACCAGTAAAGGTCATAAACCAGTAACACAACAGTGACGGTAAATCAACAGATGATGAGATATATAACTTTAATAAGGAGAAAATGAGCACTTTAAGTATTAGGGCAGCAGGAAGGTCTAAAGTCTACCAACAAGAATACCCTGATGGTGAGGGCTATGGCTCCTATATATTGGGCCACTTCCTGAGGATGTGCACCCTCTTGCAAGTTCTTAGAAACCGGCCAGCCCAGCCTTGGTTTTTGCGTCCCTAGAGGAGCTGAGAACAATGTCTCAGGAATCAGACAGGCTTGAGCTTGCTATTATACTCTGCTGCTCATCAGTGAGGTGACACAGGCATACTTTTAATCTCCCTTAGCCTTGGCCTTTCCATCTATAAATGGAATAACAGCTTCCCACAAGAAGACTGATGTTAACATGCAATGATGCCTGGGTATCAAAGTGGCTGGTATACTCCCAAAATCCTACACAACTAAAATGGTAAATCTTTTCCTAGAAAGAGGAAACATTGTTGATATTTAAAAATCAAATACATACAACCAGAACTGTTTTTTGTTGTTGTTGTTGTTGTTGTTGTTTGTTTTTTTGAGACAGGGTCTCACTGTGTAGTTGAGTCTAACCTGGAAATCACTATGTAGCCCAGGCTGGTTTCGAATTCACAGCAATCCTCCTGCCTCAGCCTCCCAAGTGCTGGGATTACAGATGTGAGCCAGCACGCCCAGCTCAGAACTGTTTTATATGTGTCCTCATGCACATTCTAAATACAATGGACCCATATGAACAACTTGGGTTATGAGCAGAATTTTAGTTTTAACTTATAATCCAAGTCTTGAGTTATGACCCAAATGCTGGCCAATTGTGCTTCAAGTTAGTCTCAGATACAGATTTAACCCTCAAAGAATCCTGGAAGGAACATTACAACATCCTTTCCTCTGTGGGGTTCACTGAGAAATCCTGGGTCAGGGTCTCTCTATGGACACTGAGATCTAACTGTACTCAGGAGACTTTGAAGGCTGTGTAGAGGAACCTGAGCCTTTAACTGACCAACTTGAGTTACAACTGCCCTTGGGAATGAATTGAGTTCTTACGTCAAGGGTCCACCATATATGTTTATAAATGCCTACATATAATATGTAGCATGCACAAATATATTTGTAAGTTCTTAACATGAAATACATATAAAGGTACAGCCTCATTGTAAAAATGGAAAAATAGTATGTACCTCATTGGCTGATATGAGAATTAAATGAGTTTAAAAAGAGAGCACATAAATTGGTGATAAGGGTACAAGAAGTGTCTTAGCACTAATAGCTATTTCATTATCGCTATCATTACTAATGCAGAATGAACAGACCACACTGCTTTCAGATGCTCACTGTGGCAGACTACCCCACCAGGTGCTCAGGATTCATGAAAGAGTAAGATAGACTTACCCTACCCACACGAAGCTTTCTGCTCTGTAAGAGAATTAAATGTTAAGCAAAGAAACCCAAAACTACAAAAGTACAAACTGGAATAAAAAGGCTAAAAGAAAGGGACTGAGTAATCTGAAAGAGAAGTGTTTTCAACATAGGTGATAGGTCTGTATCACTCAGCTACATACTGAGTCCTCTTCCCATAGATAGCAACTATACCATCTGTAAGATGGCTAGTGAAATTCACAGTATGATCTAGGCTAGACTTGCTTAGGTGGGACTCAAACCATGGCCTTCCATGACTACTTAGCACAGTTTCAGCCAATAATTTGAGACCCTGTTCATGAAATACTCTCCCCAAATTACCTCTTAACCTACATCCCTGCTACTCATTTATTCATGCACATACTCATGAATTTAAGATGGGAATACTTATGAACTGTATTAGTCCATTCTCTGTAGCTATAACAAAATACCTGACACTAGTTACTTATAAGGAAAAGAGCTTTATTTAGCTCACAGATTAGGAGACTGAAAGTCTGAAATGGAGCAGCCTCGCTTGTTCATCCTCTGGTAAGGGCCCCTTTGGCTGCAACATAACATGTCAGAAAGGCAGAAGGAATATAGCCCTGTGTAGAGTAGGGTCAAGTACATGAGGCAGCCTCATTTCATAACAACCCATTCTTGTGAGAATTCACTCCAACAACTCACCCCAGAAGACCAATACTAATAATCTCTTCTGAGAGTAAAACCCAAACTCCACTCCTTTAGGCGCCACCTCTTAAAAGGTTCCACCACCTCTCAAAACTGTCATGCTGCAGACCAAGTTCCCAATATATGAAGAGCATTAAAAATAAATATATATATGTGCATATATATATATATGAATGATGTAGTACCCACCTATAGGACTTTAGAATACAGCAGAGTAGTTTAGCAGCCATTTAACCCTCAAATTCCAAATAACCTGTCATTCAAATGCAAAATCATATATTGATTTAATATTGAAAAATATGTTCATTTATTATTGACATCGCTGGTTGCTAAGTAAGTACCTTACTTCATCAAATCTAAAATACCACTTTTATGGGGGGTGGGGGGTGGGACTAGGGATCGAACTTGGAACCTTGCACTTGAGCGGCAGGTATTGGCACCACTGAGCTAAATCTCCAGCCCAATACTACCATTTTTAAAGAAGTATACCTAAGTACTAAGAAGAAAGAAAAAAAGTTGCCAAATCTTGTAAAGTATCAATTATTAAAACATTCTAATTTTAGAAATGTTCTAATGTTAAAAAAAAAAAAACTAGGAGTCTGAGACAACAAAATGCTTGTCTTTTGGTAAAATTTTTCTCCTGTACTTAAGAGAAATTATGTTTTAACATCCTCAACAATGTTTCTATGAAATAAAGTTGAGATCAGAAAATCTAATCACTATCTTATGCTTATATTGCTACATCTGAGTTATCTGTTTTACATTTCTGAAATAACTATTTGATTCTTAGATGCAAAGGGTAACAGATAGTAGAATAAGAAACATCACTGTTAAGGGTCTCCTTTTCCAAACTGCACTTTCAAATGCTTCCTCAGTTCAAAACAAGTCTACACAATTTGGCAAATATGGAAAAGGCAAGTGGCACCTTTTTGCTTTTATTTTGCAACTAGCAACTGAACCTAGGTTCTTCTGCATGCTAGGCAAGCATTCTAGTGTTGACACCAGCTTGTTTATGTGTGTGTGCGCGCACGCATTCAAGTGTGAGGTCTTGCTAAACTGCCCCTGCTGACCATGAACTTGTAATCCTCCTTCCTGCCTGAGTCTCTCAACTAGCTTTAAAAGCTTCTCAACAATCAAGACAAAAAAATCAGAGCTTCAAAAAAAAGGAGACTCAAACTATTATATGGTGCACACTAATGGAAAAGACACTGTCCAGCATTAGGAGACCTCGATTCTATCATTCTTTTTGATACTGGGTGAAAAACTTTCTGAGTTTATTTCCTCACTTGCCAAAGTTACAGGATCAGCTGAATTGTAAGGTTCATTTTCTGGCATTAAAACACCATAATTATGAGATTCAAAAGTATTTGTTCTTATTTCCTAATTACACTAAAAGACTAAATTTATAGGAACTTGTCATATTTAAAGACTTTGAATTGCTCTAAATTTCTTAAAATAACTTCACTATTTCAACTTCAAAGCTGTTTATAAATTTTCAAACTTTCTCATGGAAGAAATACTTCTTAGTTTTCATTTTTTCCCTTCTTCCTTCAACTGGATTCTTTCCTTTCTTTCATAAGCTGTAGAATAGGGTGGTGGGTGGGGTGCTCAGGGATTTCTAAATATTGTAAGTAACCCCTCCAAAAGAGCCCTGGAAGGCAACTGTAAGTGCTTGCTTTTATTTAAAAAAAAAAAATCAATATTGCAACATTTGTGACCTTAGCACACAATGTACCATCAACTGAAACTTAGCAGAACAGAGGGGACAAAATTCTCTAGCATCTCTAGTTATTTTAACCTGAGTAAAAGCTTAAATAATTTGTGACCACTTAAAAAATTTTTTGCAAGGTGATGCTATGTCTATTTTCTTAGAAGAAGTGAAAACAAGCTTAGATATGTGGAATAAGAAAGGGGATATAGAGGTTTGCCAACTTAGAGATTTTTATACACTAAACATTGCCATCTGTAACCCCAGCTCTAATATAGGAAATATCTTGGTTCAGTTCTTACACCCCTCAGTCTTTGTAACAGATTAATCATATGACTTGGAATAATTCAAGACCACTCCAGCAACGGAAAGCTAAACCAATGATCTCCTCTGTCCTGGAGACTAAGAAGAAAGAAACATCACTCCTGTGAAAAGAGAACTGTTAAGAACTTCTAACAGTGGATTAAGAAACAGATACTTTACACTCTTCCTTTCTTCTCTAGATTCTGCTATTAAAACAGCAGACCTACCAGAAGCTAGGGTGTTTCAGAAAATCAGACTAGTAAGACTTGAGGAGAGAGACATCCGGTGGGCAACTCCTTCCTGCACTTTCCCAGCACAGTGGCTGTGCTGCCCATCTGGCCTTCTACATCCTAACCCTCTATTTAAATTATGCTGAATTAAGCCCACACCCAAGATTATCTCCTTCCTAGTGCTCCAACTCTGACTAAAGTGATCACTCGGTACAACTAATACCTTTTTCCCTCTTCTGACTACAACAGCAACTGTCCTTTAAATTATACAGTAAGAATCTTCAGAAAAATATCCAAAACAAGCCCAACTTTTTCCTAGCAAGATCTTTGTCCTTAAATGACCTGGTAACTAAGTACCACTACCGAGTACACACTCACTTTTAGAAATTAATCTTCTCAAGAAAGGAATTAAGTCCAACAAATATGAGAATCAAGCAGAGTTAGAAGCAAAGTAGAAACAAGAGAGAAAAATGTATGGTTGAATGTCTTTTATATATATTACTTAAATCTATTCACTTAGTCTGCACAGTGAACCCAAGTCATCCTGTACACTGTCACTTATAATATGCACATTTTTCACTTTTCATCATCTATTAAATCAGCATTGGACAATCAATAACACATCACAATTTTAATCAGCAGTGGATTTCTTTGTTAGTGGCAGACAAAACAATGGTGCACCTTATCGGTGATGGTGCCTCAGATTCATATGGTATTCTTGTCATGCAATTTGAAACACTGAAAAATGTAGCAAGAAAAAAACACTAGGATTACTACAAAGACTGTGAAGGAACCAGCCAGACTTCAAACCCGGATATGACTGATTCCAAACTTTCTTCCTATTATAACTTACCTAGTAAACTCAGAGATTTTGACCATAACAAGAATTTTCAACAGTCAGCGTTATTCAAAGACTAGCAACTTGGGTAATAAGTTCTCAGGAACTGGAGTGTTCATACCGCCTGGTGGTCACATTTGTAAATAATTGGGTTAAGTCTCAGGCAACGCTAAGCTTGCTTCTAGGCGTCTATAGGGCTACGCTGGCTCTGGATGCAGAAATTGCCTTTCCTTTGCACCTGAACCGACTTTCAGAGATTAGATAAGTCGAAATGCAGGACCCTTCAGTAGAAAATAAAGACGCCCCCCCACCCCATGCAGTCATACCTCAGCTGAGTTCACTTTTCGCTCCATAAGGGGTCAGTCTAGACACTATCCCCACCCACCCCGCCGTTCGTCACCGCGAGTACAACTGCATGGTCTCGGATCTGCAAAGTTCCCAGGCCGGAATCCTGCCTCAGCCAGCGCACGTCCCCGTCCGCCAATGACCCACGTATCCAGCCAAACTGAGCGCTCCCACTCAAGATCAGGGCCCCACCGTTCCCTCGCCCCGCCAGTTCCTTCACTGGAGGGCCTAACCGCGGCCTGGGCCAGGATGTTGGGCCCAGCGAACCCAGGAACTCGTGGAGGCCAGAAAGACAGAGTGCCAGCTCGACTCACGGAGGAAGGTGCGTGACAGAAGGCGGGCGGCGACGAGGCCGCTGCTGCCGGAAACCATGGTCGCGGTGGCAGCTGCAGCGGCTAGGGCTGCGGTCATCCCCCAATGACACTCCCCGAGGCCCCGGGGTCCTGACTGGAGCTGAGGCCTGCGGAGCAGGGTGACCAGGGCTGGCGCCTGAACGAATCCCCTTCAGCAGGAGACTCTTCATCGAACATTCGGGCTCACAGGTGGAGAAGAAAAAGAGGCATCCTGTCGGAGAAGTAGATCACTCAGTTCTTCCTGGATATGTGAGTTTAGTGAATGGTAATTGTAATGGCAGTTTAGAGAATCCCGAGCAGGCCTGGTCGGCGCGTGGCTTTATGGGAAGTGTAGTTTTATGGCTCCAGGCTTGGCCAGTCAAATTGGAGCTGGAGAGAAGGGCAGCTATCGGCCAGGGGAAATCTAGCCTAGGAGGTGGAGGTGTGACGATTTAGAACGAAGGAACCGCGAGGTAAAGTGCAAAGAGAAATGCCGTATCTGGGCCACTATTTTGCACCTTCGTTTTCTTTGGCTGACACATGGAGAGGATAATGCCTCAACACTTACCTTTGCAAGGACAGGAAAGAATTGCCTGTGATAACAGTGAATCTAAACTCACGATAGTGGCCAGTGAAAGACGAGACCAGACAGACCAAAAGCTACGTCACTGACACTTTTTTCGTGAGATATGAATCTGATGGTTAAACAATCATATAGCCTTTGACTAGCATTAAGTATATGAGTACCTCTCCATTTTCCCTGTGTGAGCCAACCGTTCGCTATTTGAGCTTTAGAAGGAATCTCAAAGTTCCAGAGTCAACAGGTAAACAAGAAATAAAATAATATACTTTCCTCTCAAAACCGTACTCCTGAGATTCCCCAGTATCAATAAAATTCTATTTAGCTCAGTGGTGCCGCTGCCTGACTTGCAAGCCCAAGGTCCCGAGTTCGATCCCCAGTACAAAAAAAAAAAAAAAAAAAAAAAATCCCAATCCTAATTTACCAAAGTAGTCACTATAATTTGCACAATGCAGTGTGATGGATAAATGGGATTGCCCAAGGAAATTGCCCAATATTTCCTCTATGACCCAGATATTGTCTTTCTCAAGCTCGATTTGACTGCAAACAAACTCCTCCCTTATTTGTCTAGTGGACCCTGTCCTGATAACTAGTTAAATAGTACCAGTGCTGTTCACATATATGTTCGGTATAAAGGCTCATTTTAAACAGCAAAATTCTTTTTGAGCTCTCACTTTATAATAACAACATGTAGTTGCATTTAATTGGTAAAATGCATGGTGCAAAAAATATAATTTTAGTATAACTTCGATGAATTTGTTTTTTCATGAAGACAGGGATTTTAGTTTTATACACTGATGTATCCCTGGCACTTAGAATTCTCCCTGGCCCAAAAAGAGAGCTCATTATGTACTGAACTGAGTTGATACAGAGGAGAAAAAGTAGTGTATACATTGTAGATTTACAATGTGTGATGGGCTGAGAATATTCCAATCCCTTGTAACACAACTCACCCTAATTCTGTCCCTCCTAGGTAGGGAACAGTTGTACTAGACAGCAATTATATCACTGATTATTTGCAGATTGAGTTTTGGAATCAGATATGGATTCAGTCTCCACTTTGGCCACAGTCTATATGAGCTCTGGGTTTCAAGTTTTCTCACTGAAATAGGGATGAAAGTCTTTATTTCAGAGGAGGTGTAAGCAGTTAATACATTTAGTATGTAATGCTCTTCGTACATTCTAAGTTATTACCACTTTATTACCATTGTAGATAAGAACTTTTCTTCACATGCTGGATGATGTCTTGAAGGTTTTGACTAATGTGAATAAGCAGATGTAGAATAGGGTATTCCCATTTGTCTCAAAACCTTAGCTAACCCCCTAAAACTAAGGGTAACTGGTTACAAATACCTCCACATCTGAGGAGGGCAGTCTAGGAGCTCCTTCTCTCCAAAGTTTGACAAAAAGTGACTAAATTTGCCTTTGGAGTCTCACCACCACACCAGCCCACTCAAGTAAGCAAAACACTGCAATTCATTGATGGAGAGAGGATTGATTCTTCTGAGTTTTAGGTTGTTATGTTAAATGTCTCCTCTCACCCAACCAAATGTAAAGGAAGGGTCCTTACCAAAAAGACTAGCATTCAATTCCAGGCTAAATTACGGCAAAACCACAGAAATTCTTGAGCCTTGTCTCAGTGCCTAAAAGGAGATCTTGGTCAAAGAGTGCTTGGAAAAACTTGAGTTTGGGAGGGAGACCTAAACATAGAAACTTATGTCAGCCTCCTCCCTAGAGAATTCTAAAGGCAGGAGACTGGCTAGAGCAGTCCTCATTGGTAAGAAAGACAGTATTTGGGGTGGCAAGATGTATAGTATTCCCAGGGGTGAGATGGATGCCAGGAAAAAAAATCCAAGCTTCCTCCTAAGAAGACCATCCTCTAGGACAAGTAATCGTATCATAAAAACCCATAGAAGACTCCCAGAGAGTATCAAGAAATCAACCATTGAGCACATATGTAGATGAAGTTCTTTATCACAGGAATGGGAGAGGAGCTTATGAAAAATCCATAAAGTGTCCTCGAAGAGCCAGCATTCCTGAAAGTATGAACCAACAGGAGAGACCTACAAATAGCACCCTTTAAGACATTTTATCCAAATCTCACCCCTTGGAGGAGCCTAGAAAAAGGTGGGTGAGAGAGGAAGAGTAAAGGAAAGGATAAGAAAACAGACTTTCACAGATTCAGGTTGTGAAGACACAGATCACGCCAGACCTGGGAAAGAAGGAGGGGCTTTAAATTAGATACATGGTTCAAGTTTTTAATAGGATCAAATGGACCAGAAAATGAGAAGGGACCAGAAATGACAAGAGTCTGTGGGCTTGCTCCCTGATAAGGATTTCTTTCTTGTGTATAAAAGAAGTCAGTGTTCTCCATCTTTACTGGGGCCCTTCAATATGAGCCCAAATTCTTTTAGGATCTCAGATCCTTTTCCTTCCACCAGAGTTTTGTCTAAATCCCTGTAGTATTGCTAAAGTGAGGAATGCAGTGGAAGGAGCATTTGGTCTTCTGCCTTGTTAGTCTCCATACACCTTTCTATCTGGTTTTCAGTTAATGGTCCAAGCTACTACTGCATCATCCCTTGCTCCTTGTCACAAGGCCCCTTTTGGTCTGGCTCTATCAGTTACCTCTGGTCTCTTCTCCAGCATGTAAGAAAACCTTGTACCTTCAAGGGCCAGAAACATCCCTGATTGCCCAGACTTAGCTGCATCTTTCCTGCTGCTCTATGAACCCTTAAAACCCTGTCTAATGGTTCTTCTGACTACTTTCTTCCCTTCATCTCCACACTAGGGAAGTAAGAGTGGGTAGATCAACACCTCAGCTCTCCTGTCTTTTCTTCTTCTTCACTGGCTCAGGGACCTATTCTGATCTTGAAGATGTTAAATCACATTTTTGTCCTAAATTGAAGTTATTTCTGTCTTCAGGTCTCTCAGTATACATTTCTTTCCTGGAGCCATAGACCAAAACTGCCACATAGATATAGAGGGTGAAGATATTAGAAGGAAACAGGAGTAGGAAAAGCATCAATTAACATTATAAAGAATGCTCCTGCTATTTCTAGGGTGGGCTACAGTTTTATGTGTTCACCTAGGCAATGTGACTCTGCCTTATGGAAGTGGGACAAAAGGAATTTTCTCAAGCCCCATTCCTGCAAACTCCCTTCTGGAAAAAAAAAATCTGCCTTCTAAAGGGAAAAACAACTGTTTCCTTCCCAGAGATATAAGCGTATTTGAAGAAAAACCTGTTTTGGCAGAGAGCCTGGGGCCTTTGGGGCTGATGAGCCAACCTAAGCCCTTGTATCACTAATCCCTTTATCAAACAAATGGAGAGACTGGAGCCGTATACCTTGGCCTTAGTTATGGAAGATAAAGTAACACAAATCAGAAACACCTAACCCCACACAAAGCTTCAGCTTTTGAAGAACTAGGAGGAGAGATGAGTCAGAAAAGCTGGGGGTTATTTGTGTCTGAAGTGGAGCCTCATCCACAGAATGAATCTCACAGTGCAGTTCTAACATCAGTGGCTGATTTGAGCAGGCCCATCCTCTTTGCCCTTCTGTCAGGGACGGGCATTGTAAATTTGATTGCCTTTCTTTAAAAATGAAGACAAGTAACTCTTTGAAATGAAACCTCCTCAAATCCAGTGAGTTTCCTGAAATGACTGATCCACTTGGTACCTCTGAACTGCATCTGCATCAGACCCAAAAGGGGTGTCGAGAGGTTTTGACCTCTCGTCTAGAAGAAATAGATTCCAGATGTATTTCTTTTTTCCTCATACTTGAGCCTCGGTGCAGATTTGGTCCCCTGGGAATCACACTAAATATCATGGGCAAGAGTACCCTGGGGGCCAAGCCTTTTGAAGGATAAGGAAAAGTGCAGGACAAGTCAGAAGAAGTCCAGCTGTTTGTCACAAACATGTTAACAATTTTAGCCAAAATTCAGAATTGCCCTGCATGGGTCTAAGAGGGCCAGGTCTCTATACTCCCACCTGGATCAGAACAATGTGGCCATCTCTAGAAAGGGACATGACCATGGTCAAGGCACCTCTCTGCATCCAGGAAATGTCTGAAAGGGGGCACAGACAGCTGAAGCCTCTCTACTAATGCTACTCCAAGTAGGAGGGCAGCATGTCCTCACTGAAGGGCACCTGGACAGCACAACACAGTATCCACCAGATGTCTCTTCCAGGAGAAAGTTTGATGAGAAACAAAGAATCACTCCTCAGCAAAATTATGAAGAAGACAGTTTTGCTGGGTTCAGTGGTGCACCACTATAATTCTAGCACTCTGGGAGGTGTAGGCAGGGAGATCTCAACTTTGAGTCCATCCTGAACAACTTAGCAAGACTTTGTCTCAAAATTTAAAAGAAAAGAAAAAAGGGCTGGTATAGCTCAGTTGCTCAGTGTATCTTGGATTGAATCCCCAGTACCACCAGAAGGAGGAGAAAGAAGAGGAGAGAAGATAGTTTGGCTTGACTGTCCCTCCTATCCCCACTCAGTGACCTCTCCTTCCTCTGAAGGTGACTTTTCTTCCTTTCTCTTATGGTCCAGCACTGAGTCTAGACATTCTTCTAACCACCTTTAAGAATTTCTGCTGACTTTTGTCCTACTTCTTAGGGCAGTGCTATCTCACATGTTTTAGATGAACTAGGCCTTCAGCCTGGTTTAGTAGCCTTTCCTACATAACATTTGCATTTTAACAGAGATGGCCAATAATTCCCACAAATTAGTGATTCACATTGAAGACTCTAGAAAAAACATCAGACAACATCAAGATTCCTGGACACCCTGGAATGTAGCTGAAGAAAATGTACTTCTATGTGTCCCCAAGGACAGGGAAGTAATAGGGCACCAAAGATGAATTTGAAGAGCCAGTACTTAAAAAAAAGTAAATGGAGTGCTGGGCCAATGGAATGTAAGAGAGAGAGAGAGAGAGAGAGAGAGAGAGAGAGAGAGAGAGTATTTTGAGGAAGCTGATTATTGCCCGAGAAAGAACTCCAGGGTGGAAAAGAATGACCCATCATCCCAGAGTAACAAGGATGCCATAGAAAACATCACCAAAAGCTACCAGGTTGTGGAAGCCATGGTTCAGGCACTATCACTCTTCTTGTTCAATATTTTCACGGCTTGAGGCTGTGAAAGTGGCCTATTTTCATTGGGGCTTTATATAGATGTAAAATAAGTGAAAATGTCAGGGTTTGTGGAGACGGCACTTGAGAAAAATTAATGCGATCTGCTTGGAGTTAAAGCATGCCCTCTCATAGCTAACGTATGCTATAGCTTAGACCTGAAATGTCCACCAAAGGCTTATCTGCTAAAGGCTTGGTCTCCTACTTGATGCTATTGGTAAGTGGTAGAGATTTTAAGAGGTAGGACATAGTAAATGGCCGTCATGTCATTGGGTTTGTGCCCTTGGAAGAAATATTAGAACCCTAGCTTCTCTGTTTCACTTCCCAGCCATGGGGATTTTCTTGATCAACACGTCCACCAGGCCCAAAGCAATTGGGCTGACAGATCATAGACAGAACCTCTAAAACTGTGAGCCAAAATCTTTTCTCCGTGTAGCTGATTATCTCAGTTCTTTGTCATAGTTAAAAAACAAAACAAAACAAAACACGACTAATACAATACTCAAATAATATGCCTATTCAATATAAATTTTACAGATAATTACTTTGTGACTCACATTTTTCAATATTTTCCAAGTTTCTCCAGTATGTAACACATCACTTTTATAACCAGAACAACTGATAGTTTTGTTTTTTCATAGGAAAAGTGGTGATTAGACGTAAGAAGCTCTGTGACAGCCTACAGATTTTTGTCTAGTAGAGAAATTGCTTCCACCCATCAGAAAAAAAAAAACAGAGCCACAAAATTATGGTTTTGATTTCCTGTAGGACATTTCCCAGTTTTAAATCTCAGCTGGAAACTGTGTACCTCAGTTTCCTCACTTGTAAAATAGGGATAATGTTAATACTTACCTCATATAGTTGTATAAATCAAATGAGATAGCCCATGTAAAACACTTAGGAGAAAGGCTAGTCAATAGTGAATAATAAGCCAGGCGTGGTGGCACACCTGTAATCCCAGCACTTGGGAGGCTGAGGCAGCAGGATCACTGAGTTCAAGGGCAGCCTGGGCTACATAGTGAGTTCCAGGTCAGTCTCAACTACATAGTGAGACCCAGTCTCAAAAAAAAAAAAAAAAAAAAAAAAAAAAAAAAAAAAAAAAAAAAAAAAAGTAAGTGATAAATGTTGATCATTATTTCTATGGGTCCATTTAACTGGAAAAGTCTGGGCCCAGGGAGGCCATGTTATCACTGCAGTGATAGCAAAAGCCCAGCATGGAAAAGCCAGGTTATTATCTCTGTAGTCTGGCCCAAGCAGTGACTCCTGGCACTGCAGCAACGGCGGCAGCCCTGCAAGAAGCGTGACACTATCCTTGGCGCCATTGGACCCAAGGAAGCCCTAGTGGAGCTGGAAAGATGGCAACGATCAGCAGGAAAGGGCACAGCTATCTTTCCAACGATCTGGGCCAGATAAGGCCCTCCTATCACTGGGGAAATGGAGGAAGCCCATCAGGACAAGGCGTTGCTAAACTTACCATACAGTTGGAACAAGCAGAACCCTGCCCCTGGAAAGTTGGCGGGGGCAAGACAGGGGAGTGTACCGAACTCTTTTCCGTCGCCTGGGGCCAAGCATGCCCTCCTGGTGCTGGAACAACAGTGGCACAACAAGGGAAGGCAGGACGATCCTTCCCGCTGTCAGGGCCCAAGCAGGCACTCCTGGAACAGGAACGATGGTGGTGGCCCGGCAGGAGAAGGTGCGGATATCCTTCCTCTCACGGCCCCACACAGGCCATCCGGGCTCTGGAGACATGGGAGCGATCCGTGAGTAGAAGCCCGGCTATCGTTCTAGCGGTCTGGAATCAAGCAGGACCTCCTAGCGCTGGAACGATGTGGCAGCTGGCATGGGATGGTGCAGCTCTCCTTCGCTCAGTCTGGGCCCAAGAAGGCACTCCTGCAACTGGGGGAATGGCGGAAGGCCTACAGGAGAGGGCGAGGCTATACTTACCGTGGTCTGGGACCAATCAGGCCCCCCTGGGCCTGGCAAGTTGGTGGCAGCCAGACAGGACAGGGTGCAGCACTCTTTTCCGTGGCCTGGGCCCAAGCAGATCCTCCTCGTGCTGGACAAATGGTGGCACACCAAGGGAAGGCAGGACGATCCTTCCCGCTGTCAGGGCCCAAGCAGGCACTCCTGGAACAGGAACGATGGTGGTGGCCCGGCGGGAGTGGATGCGGATATCCTTCCCATCCGGGCCCCACGCAGGACATCCTGGCAATCGAGCCACGGTATCAACCCTTGAAGAGAAGCACGATTATCCTTCCAGCAGTCTGGAATGGCTCTCTTTCCCATGATGTGCACACAAGCAGGCCTTCCTGGTGCTGGAAAAATGGTGGCACAGCAAGGGAAAGCAGGGCTATCCTTCCCACTGTCAGGGCCCAAGCAGGCACTCCTGGAACAGGAACGATGGTGGTGGCTAGGTGGGAGTGGCTGCGGATATCCTTCCCGTTCGGGCCCCACGCAGGACATCCTAGCACTTGAGCCATGGCATCAACCCTTGAAGACAAGCACGATTTTCCTCCAGTGGTGTGGAACGGCTCTCTTTCCCATGAAATGGACCCAAGAAGGCCCTCCTGGTGCTGGAAAAACGGTGGCACAATAAGGGAAGGCAGGGCTATCCTTCCCGCTGTCAGGGCCCAAGCAGGCACTCCTGGAACAGGAAAGATGGTGGTGGCCCGGCGGGAGTGGATGCGGATATCCTTCCCGTCCGGGCCCCACGCAGGACATCCTGGCAATCGAGCCACGGTATCAACCCTTGAAGAGAAGCACGATTATCCTTCCAGCAGTCTGGAATGGCTCTCTTTCCCATGATGTGCACACAAGCAGGCCTTCCTGGTGCTGGAAAAATGGTGGCACAGCAAGGGAAAGCAGGGCTATCCTTCCCACTGTCAGGGCCCAAGCAGGCACTCCTGGAACAGGAACGATGGTGGTGGCTAGGTGGGAGTGGCTGCGGATATCCTTCCCGTTCGGGCCCCACGCAGGACATCCTAGCACTTGAGCCATGGCATCAACCCTTGAAGACAAGCACGATTTTCCTCCAGTGGTGTGGAACGGCTCTCTTTCCCATGAAATGGACCCAAGAAGGCCCTCCTGGTGCTGGAAAAATGGTGGCACAATAAGGGAAGGCAGGGCTATCCTTCCCGCTGTCAGGGCCCAAGCAGGCACTCCTGGAACAGGAACGATGGTGGTGGCCCGGCGGGAGTGGGTGCGGACATCCTTCCCGTCCGGGCCCCACGCAGGACACCCTAGCGCTCGAGCCATGGTATCAACCCTGGAAGACAAGAAGGATTATCCTTCCAGCGGTCTGGAACTGCTCTCTTTCCCATGATGTGCACACAAGCAGGCCCTCCTGGTCCTGCAAAAATGGTGGCGCAGCAAGGGAAGGCAGGGCGATCCTTCCCGCTGTCAGGGCCCAAGCAGGCACTCCAGGAACAGGAACGATGGTGGTGGCCCGGCGGGAGTGGGTGCGGATATCCTTCCCGTCCGGGCCCCACGCAGGACATCCTAGCGCTCGAGCCATGGTATCAACCCTTGAAGACAAGCAGGATTATCCTTCCAGCGGTCTGGAACTGCTCTCTTTCCCATGATGTGCACACAAGCAGGCCCTCCTGGTCCTGCAAAAATGGTGGCGCAGCAAGGGAAGGCAGGGCGATCCTTCCCGCTGTCAGGGCCCAAGCAGGCACTCCAGGAACAGGAACGATGGTGGTGGCCCGGCGGGAGTGGGTGCGGATATCCTTCCCGTCCGGGCCCCACGCAGGACATCCTAGCGCTCGAGCCATGGTATCAACCCTTGAAGACAAGCAGGATTATCCTTCCAGCGGTCTGGAACTGCTCTCTTTCCCATGATGTGCACACAAGCAGGCCCTCCTGGTCCTGCAAAAATGGTGGCGCAGCAAGGGAAGGCAGGGCGATCCTTCCCGCTGTCAGGGCCCAAGCAGGCACTCCAGGAACAGGAACGATGGTGGTGGCCCGGCGGGAGTGGGTGCGGATATCCTTCCCGTCCGGGCCCCACGCAGGACATCCTAGCGCTCGAGCCATGGTATCAACCCTTGAAGACAAGCAGGATTATCCTTCCAGCGGTCTGGAACTGCTCTCTTTCCCATGATGTGCACACAAGCAGGCCCTCCTGGTCCTGCAAAAATGGTGGCGCAGCAAGGGAAGGCAGGGCGATCCTTCCCGCTGTCAGGGCCCAAGCAGGCACTCCAGGAACAGGAACGATGGTGGTGGCCCGGCGGGAGTGGGTGCGGATATCCTTCCCGTCCGGGCCCCACGCAGGACATCCTAGCGCTCGAGCCATGGTATCAACCCTTGAAGACAAGCAGGATTATCCTTCCAGCGGTCTGGAACTGCTCTCTTTCCCATGATGTGCACACAAGCAGGCCCTCCTGGTCCTGCAAAAATGGTGGCGCAGCAAGGGAAGGCAGGGCGATCCTTCCCGCTGTCAGGGCCCAAGCAGGAACTCCAGGAACAGGAACGATGCTGGTGGCCCGGCGGGAGTGGGTGCGGATATTCTTCCCGTCCGGGCCCCACGCAGGACATCCTACCGCTCGAGCCATGGTATCAACCCTTGAAGA